>NC_090325.1:95022506-95328593 GCF_035084215.1 Heptranchias perlo | reverse complement strand
ATGGAGCACAGTGAGAGGGCCAGGAAGTGGAGCACAGCAGGAGACCAGGGAGCAGAGTATCAGTAATGAGGTGAACTGTGACAATTTCTCCCCTAGATTTGATTTCCAGTCAGAAGGCTGGATGTGGAAGATTTTGATTTTTTTTTTTGTCCAATCAGAAAATCTGGATGTGTCTTAAAACACCAGTTTTTAAAAAATGATTGACAGCAAGGCTGACCATTCATACTATCATGACTTCCTGTTTGTATGTTCCTGTTTGTATGCCCTGTGCTTCCTGTCCAGTACTGCATTGGAATAAAAGGGGGAAGTATTAGCCTTAAGATGCAGTCTGGGAATTGTAATCTAACCATTATTTTTGAAAATCGATGTATTTGACATCTATTGACCACCTCAGTAAAACAGAAAGAAGAAATTGTTAGTAAATCCACGGACCAACAGTAGAATTTATTCATGAAGTTAATTAGTAGATTGCAAATCAATGCATTATTCAGGATTCCCAGTCACAGCTGCAAAAAAGACTTGCCTATTTCTCTAATCACAAAGTCACCCATAAACTACCAGTTTCCTGTTGTTAAAAGTACCTTTATTTTATTCTTGCCATGGTGTGCTCATGTTTATCCTTGACCTTGTCTGTATCACAAACATCCAGCACCGTACACTTGTTGGACATTTCTGGACTTGCAGAATCCGTGTAACTGCCCTTCCCTCTTCAATGGATGGTTACCCACTACCCTTCTCCGATGCAGTTTTTTTCTCTACCTGTGTGGTGACCATCTTCTCAAATATACATTTCAGAAAGAGCCACTTGCGACACTTCTCACACTTGTGGTTGTCCTAGACACTCATAGCTTCCAGGAACTCCCATCATCCAAGACCCTCGAGCACTGGCCTCACCTGTCCTTCCATACTAATTAATCATTACTTGAAAATCACCTTTTACCTGATCTAATCCACTGGATCAGCCCAACTCTCTTGGGGTCTTTTTTTTTAAACCATCTCACTCAGCAGGAACAGGGCTGCTGTGCAGTTAAAATTGTTTTTGAAAAATTACTGCCCTACCACCACCATCTTAACTCAACTCTTAGTTTAGGCAGTTGATGCACCCAGCCAACTCAAGTGGGAGCCTTGTTAATACATACAAATTGAGGTCCTATGATAGCATTTTAACCACTGCTCCACTCAGTGAAACCTGGTCTGCAGGAATAAGAGGCCTTGTAAGGCAAATTAAACTTTCCATTGTGGGGCAAGGATGAGGAAAAGTGCTCCTCTGGACTCTACAAGGAAAGTTTGGGCCTCTGTTGCCTTGGGCTCCCTCCTTCCCCACCACCACCCCACCCCCCCACCATAACTTATCTGAATGGTGGTGGGCAGCTTCCAGGATACCCGATCATTGCCTGCCAGCAAATGCCTCTTTCCGCCCATTTCAGGCAGGCATCTGGTTGGCGTGATGCAAATGAGACCTTGGAGTTAAAATAACCTTGGTCTCAAATTGAAGATGTTGGTGGAGTTTGACAAGCCCCCCTCCCACCCAACACATACTGGCCTGAGACCCAGATAAAATCACCCTCCTCTCTCTCGGCTCCAGTCGAATGTTCTCTTTAGGTCACCGTCACTGTCACTGTCACTCTGTGGTTGCTCTCACAGCTCAGTTGATCTCTCATTGCTTTACTTTCTCATAAGAAAAGGGATTTGCCATAATATTATGATAGGCAAGGCTATTCATCTGTAGAGGTACTGCTGATTCACCATTTCCAGCAGGAGAGTATTAATCTTCATGTGTGCAAGTTATCGGGTAGCCCATAAAACATACACCTGATGTAAACTGATGTCATTCTACATAATGGTTTGGATATCTTCCCAGGATGAGCACACAGAAGCACAGAGTATCACACGTGCTGGAATAATTCTGCTTTGAGAATTAGTTAAACTTATGTTTCAGGAAGCACTATATGAAAAGTGCCAACATGCATACATTACTTAAATGCAGAATTAGTAGAGTGGAAATTGGATTCAGCCCATTTCTGGGCCCAAAGTTGGTGATGTGCTGCAAGCGCTTGCCAGAATCTGGAGGCCTGAGGCTCACCTGAAATTGGGCCTTGGACCTCATTTTAATAATTGAGGTGAGGCGCCTTATCGTGCCTCCAGAGGCAGCTCACCCGATGTTGGGAATCGAATTTGGGCCTGCTGCCTCATTGTAGTAAGTCCTCTGAGGGGAGGGGGGGAACATGGGGCGCAGTGGTGCTATAGAGGGAGTTTCAGAGGGCAGAGTCTAGGAAGCTAAAATTTCTGCAACCAATGGTGGGGCAAAGGTTGTGAGGCTGTGGAATGAACTACTGGAGTTAGTAATTGAAGCAGGGATCATTACAACATTTAAAAATAGGTTAAATTGATGGTTGAATGAAAAGGGAATAAAGGGATATGGAGACAGTGTAGGCACATGGACTACTGCTTGTGTGGAGAATAAACATTTAGGGGGTTATATTGGATAACCCCTGAAAACATGCGCTGCCCCCTGGTTGCGATGCAGGGAGCACATAACATTCATGCTGCCTGATGATTTGAATGATAGCTGCATGCAGGCAGCGCTACCTGCACTGTTAATTGGCTGCCCGCATCATCAGGGGGCCCTGATATCAGGAGTGGCTAGCGCTATTTAAAGGCAGCCTGCACCTCTTAAAGGGGAGGTGCACTGTGTTTGAAGGAAGTGGTGGGAGTGGTGTGAGAAGTAATTCCTGGGCTGTGATACTTTGAAGAATGGCTGCGCCTGCGAGAGAGCATGCACCAAGGTTCTCTGATGATGCACTAGAGGCCTTGGTTCAAGAGGTGGAGAGAAGGAGGGGCATCCTATATCCGCAGGAGGGCAAGAGGCCCTCCAGATATATACTCAAGAAGCAGTGGGAGGAGATAGTGGACGAGGTCAATGACAGGACTATAGTGCCAAAAACATGGAAGCAGTGCAGTAAGTTCAATGATTTGACACTAGTGGTCAAGGTGAGTGAGTTCAAGTTTCAAGTGGCATATCATACCAACTGCACCACTAGTCTCATCCACTGCTCAATTCACTACACCCATCACCCACCTACCAACAATCTCTTTCAATCAGTACTCGACCTTTCAAATCAGATTCTTCATCTAACCCTCAAACATTATCACTGTTTTAAGCCACACACACTCACAAATCACACGTCTCTCATACTGGCAGTTATTCAACTATAACCACATCACCAAACATCCTGCAGGACACTCACTGACTCACTTCCCTCTTTCTTGCAGGAGAAGGTGGCACATAACAATAGGCAGCAACAAAGAATTGGAGGAGGACAGGCATGCCAACGCGTCCTAACCCCCATGGAGGAGACAGTGCTGGCCATCATTGAAAGGGTCATCGCTGAGGCCGTGGCCACTGGCAGCGCCGGAGGTATCAATGATGAGGGTCTCTGTATACCTAATCCTCCTTCTCGCTTCCCACTCCTCCCTCATCCCTCAACCTTTTCTGACTCACGTGCTGCAGATGGTGTGAGCACGAACGTCTTATTTTCTCCTCTCCCCTCACCACAACTCAATCCGTGCCCCTTTGTCATTTCAGATACCCAAGAACTGGAAACTTCCCAGTCAGAGGAGGCAGAGGAAGAAGACAGTGATGCTGAAGAAACACAGTCACTCGATCTTACACTCACAGCCACCAGCTCAGAGACTGACATAGTTTAGAGGTTAGGCTAGAGGAGGGATCTGCATGTGATGAGACAACACACACAAGTGTGCAGGAGCCAGGGCAGGGGAAAGGATATCACAGGTGCCAGCTTGACAGTGGGCAAGGTTGCACACTAGTTCTGCTATAGAGGAGTCAGATGATGACTTTGATGTGTCAAGTTACAGAAGAAGGCTGATGGGCGTACACAACCAAATGCTTGGTACACTGGAAAGCCTGCCTGAAAGCCTGCGTGCAATGTCAAGGAGCATGGAGGAGTCCAGCTCCAACTTGGCACAGGGCTTTGCGCAGACCTTGGAGCACATCCTTTCCCACATGGAACGGGTGGTCACCTCCATCAGCACATCTGTGGAACCCACCATGATGCAGTGTCTGATGACTGATGTCACAGCTTCCATTGCAGCAAAAACATCTGCCATCAAAGGTCTGACTGTTGCATTTGGAGCTCAGACTGCTGCAACTGTGGCTCTGGGTACCACGGTTGAAAGGGGCTTCCAGGGCATCACAGCACTCCAGCAATCTGTTCTCCAACAGATCACCTGGATTGCTGAGGCGCTGCCCAGGGAGAGTGGCAACGGCTCCATGGAACACGAACCTGCTGCTGTCCTCTCTCAGGATGACAGAATTCCTGCTCCCACCCCTGCCACTCCGTCATTGCCCTTGCTGTTACCTGCCAGCCAGACCAGACTGCTGCAGCCCAGGCTGAGATAGTGCAGTCTGAAACCAGGCCCTCTCGGCCCAAAACTGCTCGAGGTCGTCCTCCAAGGCCATTTGCACTCTCCTCAATTGAAGGTCAACAGCCTTCCATGACCCATGTTCCACCCACCGGGGATGCAACTCGTAGGAGCACTAGGAAAGATAAAGGTACACGAACGACAGGCACTAAGGGAATGCACAAGGGTGAATAGTCTCATTTTGTTTGCATCATTTCATGTGTAAATCTATAAATACGGATTTGAATTTGTATTGGGTGGTTGTTATTTCTGCGATGAACTGAGGGAGGCAGCAATGTATAATCATAAGGAGGACATTTTGATAGTTTGGGAGATAGGAAAGATAAGGAGTGTGGGACTGTTGGTGAATGGGGAGGTGTCATTGAGGTTACTGGTATTGCTCATTAATAATCTGATCACGTAGAGTCCCGGCAGGCATAGCCTGTCTACCTTATAACCTCTCTGCCTCCTCCTCCAATTCCTGCTGCACGTCCTCCTTTGCCTCTTCCTCTGCCTCTTCCTTTTGCTCAGGTTCTTGCCTGATAGGCAGTGGCAATGGCTGTTCCCTTATAATGGCGAGGTGGTGCAGCATGCAGCATATGACGACAAATCTTGACACCAGCTGAGCTGAGTACTGCAGGGCTCCTCCAGAGCGGTCCAGGCAGCAGAAGGGTTGTTTGAGGGTGCCTATGGTGTGCTCTATGATGTTCCACGTGGCAGCATAGCTCTCACTGTAGGCCTGCTGTGCATGTGTGTGTGAATTCCAGACAGAGACATGAGCCATTTCACGTGGGGATAATCCCTGTCGCCCAGTAGCCAGCCTTTGACTTGGCCGTGCTGGTTGAAATACAGGTGGCACAGAAAACTGCTACAGGATGAAGGAATCATGACTGCTGCCAGGATAGTGGGCATTGACCTGCATATGATGCACTGCACGTGGTAGCACACCAGCTGCACATTGAGGGAGTGGAATCCCTTTCTGTTCACCAATGACCAGAAACTTAACTGGACCAGCCACCTAAATACTGTGGCTACAAGAGCAGGTCAGAGGCTGGGTATTCTGTGGCGAGTGACTCACCTCCTGACTCCCCAAAGCCTTTCCACCATCTACAAGGCACAAGTCAGGAATGTGATGGAATACTGTCCACATGCCTGGATGAATGCAGCTCCAACAACACTCAAGAAGCTCAACACCATCCAGGACAAAGCAGCCCGCTTGATTGGCACCCCATCCACCACCCTAAACATTCACTCCATTCACCACCGGCGCACCGTGGCTGCAGCGTGTATCATCTACAGGATGCACTGCAGCAACTCGCCAAGGCTTCTTCAACAGCACCTCCCAAACCCGCGACCTCTACCACCTAGAAGGACAAGGGCAGCAGGCGCAGCGGAACACAACCACCTGCACGTTCCCCTCCAAGTCACACACCATCATGACTTGGAAATATATCGCCGTTCCTTCATCATCGCTGGGTTAAAATCCTGGAACTCCCTACCTAACAGCACTGTGGGAGAACCTTCACCACACAGACTGCAGCGGTTCAAGAAGGCGGCTCACCACCACCTTCTCAAGGGCAATTAGGGATGGGCAATAAATGCTGGCCTTGCCAGTGACGCCCACATCCCATGAATGAATTAAAAAAAAGAATTTGGCTGAGTTTAGATGTAGAGCATGTGGCAATATGCGTGCAGTCAATGGCGCCCTGCACCATGGGGAGGCCTGCAATGCAAGCAAAACCTCTTGCTTGTTCCTCCTGCTTGTTTCTGGCACGAGGGAATGAGATGAATCTGTTTCTTTGTTCATACAGAGCCTCAGTGACCTCCCTTATGCAGCAGTGCACTGCAAACTGTGAGATGTTGCTTATATCTCTAGCAGCAGCCAGAAAAGAGTCAGAGCTGTAAAAATTAAGCGCTATGGTTACCTTGACAGCCTCAGGCAATGCTGGCCTTGCCCTACTTTGAGGCTGCAGCCGTTGACAAATTCCAGTCACGACCTCTTTAGTGAACCATAGATGTCTGATGCGCTGGTCATCGCTGAAGTTGAGGTAAGAGAATTGGTCTCTAAAGACCCTCCTTGGATATGGCCTCCTGCTGAGTGCCCTGCTCCTCCTCCTCCTCCCTCTTCTAGCAGCTTGTCCTGCTCTGAGTGGCCTCTCTTCATTCTCCCAGTCATGTTCAATTCCTAAAGGAAGCCCTAGCAGGCCACCTATGTCTGAAAGCAACATTTTTCAGTACAATATTTTAAAATGCCACTAACAGTACTGCCAAGTATAGGAAATGTCCAAAAACACGTACAATTGCACCAGCAGCCAGAATAAATAATCCAGCAACAAACCTGTAAGTACTTCATGATCCCTTTAAATAACGCTGGTGGGGAGTCCTTCATACCATTTAAGTCCTGTCAAGCTGTGCAAGATTAAGACCGTGCGTTTGCTGGTGTCACTGGCTGCTTCAAATCAGCTTTGCACACTGATGCACGTCATATTCTCCCTACTCTACATGCTGCCGGAGGTCGTTAGGTGCGCGCGCAAACTCCTTTACCAAGAGGGTGTCCTGTGCACTTCACGTCGGAAGTGTGCACGTGCATCTCTGACGCCATGTTTGGGGCTTAGATGTCTGCGTAGCGCCTACAAAATGGAACTACATTGCCCAATTTCGCCCCCTTGACATAGACTGTTTCTGGTTGTAATTCCTAGGTAAAGGAAGGGGAGGATACACAGGAGGCCAAAATTAGGAGACCGATGTGGAAGGCAAAGTCTGGAGTTGGTTGCACTAATAGGGTGAAATGAGGGATATAGAGGGAACTAAAAATGAGGATCAAGATTTTAAATTTAATATATTGAGGGACAGGGGTGATGGGTAAGTGGGACTTAGTGCAGGCCTTGATATGGGCAGCTACATTTTGGAGTTTATGGGGAACAGAAGAGCAGCGAGGAGAGGATTGGAAAACTGAGTCTGGAGGTGACAAATACATGGATAAGGGTTTAAATAAAGAAGGGTTGAGGATAGCAATGCTGTAGAAATAGAAATAATTGGTCTTGGCGATGGACAGGATGTGGGGTTTAAGCACATCTCTCGAGTTGAATAGTCACAATTGATACTATTCTCTTTTAACCAATCATTTGCAAGTTCATTTATCAGCTAAGGACAGAGATGAGGGAGAAGGTTGGACTCCTAATTTGTACTTTCTTACAAAGTGTTCACAAAATAGAATGGATTTCCTGATGGAAAAGTACCGATTCAAATCAAATAATTGCTATTTTTTTTAATTGACAATTTTAGGGTATTATTAGATTATTTTTTAAAAAAACAATCCATGTTGAGATAGTTAATAATCCTAAAATAAAGAGTAATTAAATTACAGACCAGTAAAGAGGACAATATCTGGTTTATGAAAGCCTTGTGTTTGCATGAAACATAGATAACACGATTGTTTTGTTTCAAATCAAATCTGCAATGGGCCAATAATTGATTTGTTGTGGATGATGTGATCAGGTCAAATAAGTTTATTTACATATGTTCAATCCACTAAACTGTACAACATCATTCCAACACAACTTGCATTTATATAGTGCCTTTAATATAGAACAAAAATCATTCCAAAGACATAAGGAAAAATTGGACATCGAGCCAAAGAAGGAGATATTCGGAGGGCTGACCAAAGAACTTGGCTAAAGAGTTGAGTTTTAAGGAGGGTCATAAAGGAGGAAAGAGAGGAGGGAATTCCAGACCTTGTGGCTTAGGCAGCTGAAGGCACGACCACCAATGGTGGGGCAAAGAGGCCATAGTTAGAGCAATAGAGAGTTTACTTTATCTTTGTGTTGTGCTTTAGGGTGTTGCTTTTCTTATAACAGAAAAAGTATTAAATCAAGACCCAAAGTCCATAGTGCCATTTAAAATCATCTTACTATTTGCACTTTATCGCTTAACTATTTTCCAAAACATTGAATTTGTTTCCAGTGAGGTGATAACATGAAAATCGTTCAAGATATTTGAGAGGCAGACTTTGATGTTGCCAGTAATTTAAAATTCTAATAGGTATCTTTTTGATTAAGAAGAGTCTCAGACATCTTTTGTGACATGGAACGCATTACATTTTACGAACTAGCTAATAAGAGTTTGTTATTTTCAGCTGTAAGACTTTAAAGTTAACTGTCATTAGTGTCCCGATTCAGCTGACTAGTTTTGCTTATTAGCTTTGAAGTAGCCTTCTGCATGCTAATTGATTATGCCTTGTAACTGTATAAGAAATAATCACTTATTTCAGATTGTGACAGACATTCAAGGGATGAGACTTTTTGAATCCTTCCATTTATTAATTGAAAGCGAGCAATGTTGCTTGCCCTTATCATTTCTGGCCAGATATTAGTCATTCTTAAAGTGAGGAAGGACCATGAAGCTACAACAGATTAAGACTGATCAAAACTACCATTCATAGTGTGCAGAAATGTGCTTTTAAAAGAAAAACAACCAGCCCTCTTCAATCTGAGCCCACTGATGTTAAACATTTATTGGCCCAGATTTTCTTGCAACAGCGAGATGGGTGACATAGACTGTAAATTTCATCGTCCAGTGCACTGATCTCATCGTCGATAACTTACTCCATAATTTCTAGCTGTTCTAATTAAAATGTGCTGCAGCAAGCATAGCCGTGAATCATAAGTAGTGCAGCCAATGGCCATCGAATAGCAGTGCTCACGGGCTAATAAGAACAGAAAATGCTGGAAACACTCAGCAGGACAGGCAGCATCTGTGGAGAGAGAAACAGAGTTAACGTTTCAGGTCGAAGACCTCTCATCAGTTCTGATCGACCTGAAACGTTGACTCTGTTTCTCTTTCCCCACAGATGCTGCCTGACCAGCTGAGTGTTTCCAGCATTTTCTGTTTGTATTTCAGATTTCCGGCATCCACAGTAGTTTGCTTTTGTTTTAGTGTTCACGGGCTGTCTGGGTCGTTCTGGTCAAAGTTTGATCATCTAGGCAATTCGTTTAGAACAGAAGAATAAAACAAATTTGTGAAAATTAATTTTAAAAATACATTTAAATTTGCTGACTGAGTTTTTTTTAAAAAACAGGGGATTCAGAGTCCGAGAAGGAGAGCAGAGACTGTGGGGCGGAAGGGGAAGAGGGGATGGGGAGGGGTATGGTGTGTATATGGGAGGGGACGGGGAAGACGGCGGTGAGGGAGGGGGCAGCGGGTGCAGGGGAGGGGAAGGGGTGGTGGGTACGGGGGAAGGGGTGGCAAGTGCAGGGAGGGGGCGGTGGATGCAGGGGAAAGGAGGGGGTGGCAGGTGCGGGGGAGGAGGGACGGGGCGATGGGAGGAGGGAGGGCTTGGCAGGGGAAGGGAGGAGGGAGGGGCCAGCAGGGAAAGGGAGGAGGGAAGAGGGGAATGGGAGGAGGGAGTGGGCAGCAGTAAAAGGGGTGATGGGGGGTGGGAGGGGGATGTTGTATATGGGAGAGGGGCTGTTGTGGGTAGGGGTGTGTGGGTAGCGGGGGGGTGGGAAGGAGGGAGAGTGTGGCGTGTGTGGGAGGGGGATGGAGGGTCAAACAATACACTGAAAACCTGTAAGGAGAGCATTTTTGCATCTTTATATCAGGTCCATTTTTCCTCTTTAGTAGAATGAGATCTATTGGGAAGCAAACTGGTAAATACAACGGCCAAATCTAACAGCAAATGCAACAATACACCTCTCAGTCCATACAGTTGTGTTTACTCCAATTAATTAAATCAACTTAGAATGACCTGAGCTGCACAGAACAAGCGTGAAAAATAAATCACACTAAACGCACTACAGTGATTCTGCCATTTAATGCAATTCATTGAAGTCCAGGTGCGTTGGGTGCGTTGGGAGCTGGGCGGGGGGGCAACGAAAATCGGGAAAATCCAGAGCGGGTAAGAAAGCCGGCTTCAACCCACCAACTTCCGTGTTTCACACAGATGCATCTGTGCGCGCGCTTCAGGAATCCGGAAGCTGATATTTAAAGCAGCCATTAAGATAGCTAAAGTTGTTAAAGTACTTAATTTTTTGGTGATAGAGGCAGGGAAAGGATTTTCATTCTGCCTCAGCGTGTTTCCCGTCCTGTGGGAAACACTCCATGTTGAAGGTGTCGTGTTTCAGCCGGCAGCCATTTGGACATTTAAATCCCTGTTTGATAGATGGGAATAAAAGGTGAGTTATTGCAGCAGGGCACTCAGTTCTCTCAGGCAAACTTTTGGCTGGGAGATCTTTGTGTTTAGACTGAGAATTCTTGGTTTCCACTCAGAATTGTTCTGTTTGCACATATTGACCAACTTTCTGGGCCCCCTCAAACTGACACCATCAGGATGGGGGGGCTGATCCACCAATCCACTCATGCAGGAGTTGGACTCCTCCATCCTCTGTGCTATTGTGGAGAGTGCGCGTGGCACCTGTTCCAATACCTCGCAAATGTGCTGCTGTCCCTCGGTCATTCTCCTTTTAAAGGATGGCCCCCGGGGTTGAGCATCTGTGTCCAGCTGAGCAGAGCCTGGAGAGGAGTGCGCCCACTGACGCGGACTCTCCACAGCTGCCCCTGCCACCAGTGTCAGCTCGTGCTCACTTGTGTGTGGTGACTCACCAGGTGCAAATCCAACTAACTGACTACTAGGACCCACTGAGGTGTATCAGCGAGGGTGGATGGCTCACTAAGATGTGACAGTGCACCCTCAGAGCTTGGAGCTCCTCTGAGGAATCGCCCTCTGCCATCACTGCGGTCGTTGAAGGGCCTGTAAGAGAACAGAAGGCAATATAAAGTATCATCACAGATGTGTCATGTTGCGATGAGCATACTGAGGTGTTCAACATGCCAATTATTGTTAACACCAATTCATGTTGTGTGTGATGAATGTTAAAGTTGTGTCACCAGATGTTTGTAGGGTGCCAGTCGCGACATCCTCGACAGACAGGCACTCAAGGTTTCGGCTAATCTGCAGAGCCTCCTCCTCCGCGTCTGTGAGGACCACTATTTGTTGTGGCCCCCTCCAATCATCGCCCTCTCGCGTGCATTCTGAGCTCTCTTCTAGAAGGGGAGAAAGTACAAACCTCTGAGTGAGTGATGAAGTGGGTGAGTATGAAAAAGAGACATCACATTGGATCAGGATTGGGTTTATTGGTAGTGGTGGGGTCACAAATGGGGAGGTAAGGAAGTGCTGAGGAAGTGCAGGTAAGTTGAGGATGAGCCTTAAGTGGGTGTGAGGATTGATGGCATGGAGTAGTCTTGGCAGTGCAGAATGAGTTGGGAGGTGGGAGGGGGTGGGGGCGGTGATGTGCACCACGGAATGTAGGAGAATCAGTAAGTGTACTCACTTTTGCTGACCTAGTTAGCTCATTGAAGCGCTTCCTGCACTGGATCCAGGTGCGGGATACTTTGCTCCTGCTGGTGACCTCCTCTGCCATCTCAAACTAGCAGAGGTAGGGTACTTCCTCCTGTTGGCCGGGTAAAACAATTCCCTCCTCCCCCTCACTCCGGCCAGTAACACCTGAAGTGAGGCATCATTAAATCTTGGAGCAGCCTTGCCACTGTGCTCCTCCATTGTGTCTTTTTGGTTTTTGCTCCAGCAAAAGCCATTGGAGCAATGGCCCTTTAAATACAGATGCTCCCGCTGACAGCCTGTCATGTGAGTGCCCAGTCCGCCCACTGCGCAGCTTTCGGACCGCAAACACGGAAGCCAAGTTAAGGGCCATCAATTGAGTCGTGATTGCGTGGGGAAAGGTAAGTTTTTATAATGGGTTTGCCATACAGCCATTGACCCCCACCCCCAACCCCCCCGCTGCCCTTTTAAAATTGAGCCCATTGTCTTTCAAATGAGATCCATTTCATTATCATACTTTTAGTATTCATCAATTTCTTAAAGTTGTAATAAATTGGAGCTTGTTATGGTTGAAGTTTTCATGTTGTGCCATGAGCAGTCTAAAAGATTCAGACAGTTAGTCTGCGGGCTGTGTGCATGCAGCTGGCCCACACTCTAATGTGGCTTGACCTGCATTTTCAGCTCTAACACGACCCCAGCATTCACAACTTAATTTCCCTGATGCTTGTAACTCTGAGTGTTTGTTGGGTTTGTGTGCTGGTGGATAAAAAAAACAATTTTAAAATTCATTTGAAAGAAATCCACAATGCATTTGAGCAAAACATATCACAACTGCCCCACTCTCATTCAACCACATATTTTTTGGATCCCCTGAGATTAAAATGTATTTTTCACTTTAAAGAAAAATTAAAATCTGCATTTCCAGTAAAATTGTGAATTTGGAAAATTTGTTTTACAACAGTATCAACACTTTAGGGAATCAGATTTGATGAGGGTCACCGTGTATCACCCAGCCACTGCTTTGGCACCTTTCTAGATCCTTTTCTCAAGACTACGTCATAAATTTACTCAGAATATAATGAAATTCCCTCCCAATCAATTTTTGTGATGCCATTGGTATTGAAAATTAAATATAATTAGAATAAAATTAGGTCCAAGGGTCATCCTTGAATCTGAGGGCTGTGTTGTGATTAACACATTAACATAACAAACTTTTTGAAACCCGCACTTTATCACAGTCTTCTATTAAAAGTTACTTGTTATCAAAGTAATAGTTACTGATAGACTCAGAGCTCCAGTTGATTTATGAAACCACTAACCTGAATTTGACAAAGTGAATATGCCAAAAAGCTACAGACTACGTCGATGATCCAATATATTGTGCAGGCATCTCATTATAGATTGTGTTCAAATTAATATTTTAAACCGTAACACAAATTTACAATCGGTAATATATTTTTTGACACTTTCAATGTTCTGATGATAGTGTTCTCAAGAAATGTTAGACTTTTACCATGTAGGTCACGGCACTTCAGGTGCACATCCAGGCACTTTTTAAATGAGTAGAGGGTTTCTGCCTCTACCACCCTTTCAGGCCGTGAGTTCCAGACCCACACTAACCCTCTGGGTGAAAATTTCTTTCCTCAGCTCCCCTCTAATCCTTCTACCAATCATTTCAAATCTATGCCCCTGGTTATTGACCTCTCTGCTAAGGGAAAAAGGTCCTTCCTATCCACTCTATCTAGGCCCCTCATTATTTTGTACACCACAATTAAATCACCCCTCAGCCTCCTCTGTTCCATGAAAAACAATCTCAGCCTATCCAATCTTTCCTCCTAACTAAAATTCTCCAGTCCTGGCAACATCCTTGTAAGTCTCCTCTGTACCCTTTCTAGTGTAATCTGTGTGCATGACCAGAACTGTATGCAGTACTCAAGCTGTGGCCTAACTAGTATTTTATACAGTTCCAGCATAACTTCCCTGCTCTTATATTCTATGCTTTGGCTAATAAAGGAAAGTATCCCGTATGCCTTTTTAACTATCTTATCTACCTGTCCTGCTACCTTCAGGGATCTGTGGACATGCACTCCAAGGTCCCTCACTTCCCTCTCAGTATCCTTCCATTTATTGTGTACTCCCTTGCCTTGTTTGTGTTCGCCAAATGCATTAGCTCACATTTCTCCAGATTGATTTCCATTTGCTACTTTTCTGCCCACCTGACCAGTCCATTGATATCTTCCTGCAGTTTACAGCTTTCCTCCTCACTATCAACCACACGGCCAATTTTTGTATCCTCTGCAAGCTTCTTAATCATGCCCCCTACATTTAAGTCCAAATCATTAATATATACCACAAAAAGCAAGGGACCTAGTTTTGAGCCCTGCGGAACCCCGCTGGAAATATCCTTCCAGTCACAAAAACACCTGTCAACCATTATCCTTTGCTTCCTGCCGCTGAGCCAATTTTCGATCCAACTTGCCACTCTCCCTTGGATCCCATGGGCTTGTACTTTTTTGACCAGTCTGCCATGTGGGACCTTGTCAAAAGCCTTGCTAAAATCCATGTAGACTACATCAAATGCACTACCCTCATCTACTCTTCTTGTTGCCTCCTCAAAAAATTCTATCAAGTTAGTCAGACACGATCTTCCTTTAACAAATTCATGCTGACTGTCCTTGATTACTCCATGCCTTTCTAAGTGACTGTTTATCCTGTCCCTCAGAATTGATTCCAATAATTTGTCCACCACCGATGTTAGACTGACTGGCCTGTAATTACTCGATCTATCTCCTTTTCTCCCTTTTTAAACAACGGTACAATGTTAGCAGTCTTCCAATCCTCCGGCACCAAGCCTGTATCCAGTGAGGATTGGAAAATGATGCTCAGAGCCTCCGTTATTTCCTCCCTTGCTTCTTTTAACAGCCTGGGATACATTTCATCTGGTCCTGTTGATTTATCTACTTTCAAAGATGCTAATCCCCTTAATACTTCCTCTCTCACTGTGTTTATCCCATCCAATATTTCACACTCCTCCTTAACTACAATGTCTGCATTGTCCCTCTCTTTTGAGAAGACAGATGCGAAGTATTTATTAAGAACCATACCAACATCTTCCGCCTCCACACATAGGTTACCTTTTTGGTCTCTAATAGGCCCTACACTTTCCTTAGTTAAATGTAAGGAATCTTACAACACCAGGTTATAGTCCAACTGTTTTATTTAAAAATCACAAGCTTTCGGAGGCTTTCTCCTTCGTCAGGTGAGCGAGTGTGGGATTCCATGGAAGGTTACCGCATTTATATTCAGAGAACATTACCTGGTGATTACAGATAATCTTTCCAACTGCCCGTTGTCAAGGCAATCAAAGTGTTCAGACAGAGTGATGTTACCTACAGGACCATCGAATACACAAACGGCCAGAACACAAAACAGAGAGAGAGAGAGGGAGAGAAACATCCGAAAGGAAGAGAAAGACAGAGAATGATCCGTTGTGTTAAAAACAGATAACTTTTTTTCGCTGGTGGGGTTACGTGTAGCGTGACATGAACCCAAGATCCCGGTAGAGGCCGTCCTCATGGGTGCGGAACTTGGCTATCAATTTCTGCTCGACGATTTTGCGTTGTCGTGTGTCTCGAAGGCCGCCTTGGAGAACGCTTACCCGAAGATCGGTGGCTGAATGTCCTTGACTGCTGAAGTGTTCCCCGACTGGGAGGGAACCCTCCTGTCTGGCGATTGTTGTGCGGTGTCCGTTCATCCGTTGTCGCAGTGTCTGCATGTTCTCGCCAATGTACCATGCTCCGGGGCATCCTTTCCTGCAACGTATGAGGTAGACAACGTTGGCCGAGTCACAGGAGTATGAACCATGCACCTGGTGGGTGGTGTCCTCTCATGTGATGGTGGTGTCTGTGTCGATGATCTGGCATGTCTTGCAGAGGTTGCCGTGGCAGGGTTGTGTGGTGTCGTGGACGCTATTCTCCTGAAAGCTGGGTAATTTGCTGCGAACGATGGTCTGAGGTTGGGTGGCTGTTTGAAGGCGAGTAGTGGAGGTGTGGGGATGGCCTTAGCGAGGTGTTCGTCATCATCGATGACATGTTGAAGGCTGCAGAGAACATGGCATAGTTTCTCCGCTCCGGGGAAGTACTGGACGACGAAGGGTACTCTGTTGGTTGTGACCCGTGTTGCATCCCGTCTTTCCTTAGTTATCCTCTTGCTCTTAATGTATTTATAAAACATCTTTTTGGTTTTCCTTGATTTTACTTGCCAATATTTTTTGGGAAGAAAGCTGAAAAAAGACATTATACCAAACTGAAAGCAATGTAATGTGATCAAAGATGGGTACAAAGTAAAGATTTTGCACTCATGAAAGAAACCTTTGAAGAAAATCCAGCACCAAATTATATCACAAAACCACAATTTGCAAAGTTTAGATTATCTGGGATAATGATTATTGCACACTGGAACTAAAGTGATCCTGACAGTATCTTACTTAACTTGGAACCAGTGACTGAGAAACTACCTCTGACGTGTATGCTTGAGGCTGATTTCAACTAGGCTTGAGTGATTTTAATAACTGACATCTTGCTGAAAAAAAATGAAAAATCTTTATCTTGGAACAGACAATGCCCTAATTGAGGTTATAAGGGTGATTTCAGAAGCTAAGGAGATTAAAATAATTAAATAAAGTTAATCTTTTACTTTGGTCACCCAGTGTAAATCCCACGAATGAGTGTGCATATATACAATTTGCTATTTTGAGACATATTCCGTAAACCATGTTCCTGCCGCACTTCTGTTAATGTTACAGCGGTGGAGCAGGAGCAGCTCTGAGGAAATTCCCAGCCATTTGAAACTGATGAAATCTGGTTTCTAGTTTTTGAAGACTGGTGAACAATTATGAATGTTATTCAGATTCCCCATTGCATATTGCTCAAACATTAGATCTTTTGATATATGGGGGGGTAATATTAATCCCCCCATGATGGGCGGGAGAGGGTCATTGAGGGGGCGGGGGGGGGGGGGGGTTAAAAAAGTTTTTAAAAATCAGATAACCTGCCATGAATGTGCCACTTTTGTTTTAATCACGGTGGGTTAGGGGGTGTCCAAGTAACCCTCTCTGGAGAGACAGGTCCATCATTATATTGGGCCGGATTTTGCTCTGAGCAGCGAACAAACAGCGCCCACCTCTCGTTAGACTTGGACTTGCCCATAGACTTCTCATGGGCTTTTGCATTGCAAGTTCTTATCAGGTCCTCAATCCAGTGTGGTGCCCTCTCCCGGGCATCTGGGACCTGTGTGAACAGGGCAAGCTGCTGTGTATCCCCTTAACCAATCAGATTGAAGCGTGTTAATAAGCAGCGCAGACACGGAATCAGGAAGTGTGAGTTAGAATAGTAAATTCAGTTACAGAAAGTGAAATAAAGAGAGGGTAAGAAAGATTGAATTAAAAGACAGAGATAAAAGAGACAGAAAAATAAAGTCAAAAAATTAAAACATTTTTTTAAATGTCCAACAACAACACTTATAAAAGTACATTTTCAGTGCCAGAGAGGTTGTTTGGCAGTCATTAAGACTTACCATGCCTTTAAATTCTTGGTTATACTTTAAAAAAAACTTGACGTATCTTTTTCTGGCACGATTACTTGGTTTCCATCAGGGTAGAAGAGGAGCTTTACACCAATGCAGTCATTTCAATGGTGAGTCAGCCAGCGAGATCTCCTTCCCACAAAGCTCCTTACGGAGCAGGGCATCTGATAGAGCAACTTCCGGATCTCCGCATTTAATTACGCATGTGTGGTCATCAGAAATTGCTCTACCATTTGCACTGAAATAAAGGTGAACACGGTTAGGCTCGCTGTTACTTTTAGAGCAAAATCCAGCCCAATATGTAAATGATGCTCCGTTCCTGATATTTTGGCAGTGATTTAAATTTGACGATGGCCGGCCCAGTTTTCCCAGGGTTCGGGAAACCCGGCAGCTAATTGGAGTCAGCAGCAGCAGAATCCAGCAGGTAAGTGCTTTTTATGGCACTGCTGATGGGTACAGGAGGAGCAGGGGTGCTACCCCGGCCTCCTCAAGCAAATCTTCCGCCGCAATCGGCCGACTCCCTCCCCCCCCCCCAACCAACCCAGGATGTTTCCCAGTTGCCAGGGACCATCCCCAATGGTGGCCTTCGATCTGGCCACGGCCGGGCAGGAAACGGAGTACAAAAATGATAATGAGATCCTACCGTTCAGTTTGTCAGGACCTCCACATTCCCCCCACCCACGCAAATACACGCCCCCGCTTCCTGCCCGTAAATACCAGGGCCATGGTATGTAACAGTAAACTGCTCACTTTTTTTTCCAATTCATAATTTAAGTGCTTGTCACCTAAATATTAATGAACCTTTATTATTCAAAGGGAAATTCGATATGAAGAGATTTTAACTGTGAACATTTGATTTTTCTAAATATGAGATTTTAAAAAGTTTAGAATAGGTCAATAATAGATAGATTGCTTAGAATAAGAAGCTGTATTAGGTCTTTGTAAGTTAGTACTTAAGCATTTAAGATTGGCTAAATAGAAGATACCATATGAGTACCGGTATGATGCTACATCTGAGCAGACCTGCGAAGCCAGAGGTGAGTAGTCTGCATGAGTCTAAATTTATAAATGTCATGACACACTGTGATCTTCATGGCGTTCCATTAGGCAATGAGTTGACTAATGTAAGTTGTCAAAGTTTATAAAACTAAGTTGAGGATTTAGTCCGCATGCAAAGATGTTGATTTGATCCATTTACTGGAATTGCGTCCTTGCATTCTGTGATTGTTGCAAAGGCCGTGGCGAAGGGTGA
This sequence comes from Heptranchias perlo, assembly GCF_035084215.1. Taxonomy (NCBI): domain Eukaryota; kingdom Metazoa; phylum Chordata; class Chondrichthyes; order Hexanchiformes; family Hexanchidae; genus Heptranchias; species Heptranchias perlo. Next base: position 95,310,003 of record NC_090325.1, on the reverse strand, counting down.
GACAATACATGGGACTGAGGAAGTTTTAGATGGGGAGTGGACAGAGGAGCTGGAAGGAAGCAAATGTGATTGCAGTGTGGCCAAAATGTAACGATAATTGAAAATAATGCCTTAAAAATGTTGGCAGAGTCATATTGTCACCCTGCTCTAGAGAACATAGCCATTGCAGAATTGTCAATAATTTGTTTTTGTTCTTTTTGTGAACTGTTTAGTTTGTCATCACAGTGGGAAAGTTGCTGGTCTTGAAATTTTCTTGCAGTCTTTCTGATATCAAAACTGACCCAGATTAACAGGATGTTATCCTTTGACGAGACAAACTAGTTAAGGGATCACAGATAAGAAAGGGACTGACAAAATGATCACATTATGAAGTCTTCTCATCTTAAGACCTTGGGTATTTTACTTGTCACACTACTCACTTCAAATACAAACACGCGGATTCAGAGTGTAGCAGTAGAAGAAGGTTCAGTGAAGTGTGCTGCAGTGATTGGAGGGGAGTGATAAGTGGGAAGGGAAGACTTGTGTGTTAGGGCTACAGTTGGTACAGGGCTAAGGAGAGAGTAAGAGCATTGGGAGTAAGGGTCTGGTCAAATCATTGAATTTTTTTTTCAGGCATTGCACACACATCCTGGGTGCTATGTTCCTCACATTCACTTGCTCTGCCACCTCTGCCTACTGGTTCCGGCAACTTGCCTTGGAATCCTTCTCCCGTCAGCCGGAAAGAGCAGCTGCCTCCAACTGGTCACCCTCCACCACCACCTCCAGAACAGCGTCTGACAATTAGGGGAGGGGAGGGGAGGGCGCCCTTCGTACATGACCTTGGCCTGCGATTTCTAGTGTTGAACTGTAAATCTGATGACAGCAGCCAAGTGCAACTCCCCTTTAAGAGGTGCGGGTTGCCTTAAAATGGCATCACTCACACTAGATTTTCTATCCCCACCGCCCCCCCCCCCCCCCTTCAGCAAGCTGCCCTTAAACTGGGCAAGTAGCAACGGCAGCTCGCCAATAGTAAACAATTGAGGGTCAAGCACCAGTTTTACGTGTGCCCCTAGCTAACATCCAGTAAACTCAAAATACCAGCTGAACCAATTATTTAGATCCAATCAACTTAAATTATTCATTATAATTGTTGTAATTGGCTATTAATTGTACAATAAATCTCGGTTGGATCAAGGTTTGTCTGATGGAGCAGCCTCAAGGGACTGTTCGGCCTACTCCTATTCCTATGTTCCAACACTGGAAGAAACTGTGCCTTACACTCTGGGCAAAATAGAGAAGACCACACTTTTCATTGTAAGAAGGAACCTGTCAGAATCGCAGATGAGAAAGACTGGGACTTGGGTGCACCATCACCTACATGAGCCAGAAAAGCAATGAGCTCAATAGAAGGAAATGACTAAGCGGAGTCAAATGGTGGCATTTAAAGGAATTCTCTGTATGAATCCAATTGCTGTACCTGTGGTGGTAAAATTGACAGCAGCTATAAATTTCCTTGCAGTGGGATCATTCCAGTCACTGGGGTTTGTTTTGTTGTCATAACTCGGAGCATCCTGTCCACTTGCTTTCAGCAGGTGATAGATGCTCTGCTCGGCAAGGCTGACAGATCCATCCATTTTTCCAGAAGTCCTGAGAGTTGACCACATAACAAATCATAAAGCTTCTGTTTCTTCAAATTGCAGGTGATTTACAATTCTCCTGGTAAATGTCAAGTTCCTGGGGTCAACACATGATTTGGTTTTCCTGAAATGGTTGTGCATTTACACCCGTGAAACTGACGCAGCGGGGGTCCAATTTCTACCCCTTTATACCTTGTCGGTCACAACTCGAGCTCAACTTTGAAATGACATACGAGGGCTGATTTACATCTTCCGGTGTAAGTCAGTTCTAATTTGATTAGCACTGCCTTAATGCCCACATCTTAAATGATAGATGCTATCATTAGCATAATTATTCATAACTCCAGGTGCAAACTCAGGTCTAGGGATGACACTAGTAGTTTTCCTTTATGTGTAGGTGAAATATAAATGATAGAGGCAATTAACAGAATTTCACAATGGGAAGACAAAAATGGAAAATGATCTGGGGCGCCTGAAAAAGCATTTCAACCCACCGGCAACCTTTGCTAAGGTTGAAAGGGCAGGAGATTAAGATATGGCAGTCTAAAATGAAGGGGAAGTGAGCCCTCAGGCCAGGAATGAGTATGCAGACGAGCAACCGAGCACCCAACTCCTCATTTGACAGCTGCTGAAGTGAAGGAGGTGCTGCTTTGTAGCATGCCTACAAGGAGGTGCAGCCAAATTTCAGGCCACAGCTGACCGTTAACTGTCACTGAATGTGCCAGCCATATGCTTCATGGTAGTCACAGGTGTCCTTACAGCACAAGATACAACAGGGATCCGGTAGGACTGGTTCCCTCTCACTATGTCCCGTTTGTGCTCAAAATCAGGGTAGCAGCAAGATGAAAATTGACCCCACAACTTATCATCTGGAAGTTAAAGCTAAAGTTCCATCTCAAAGCCATAACTTAACAAGCATCTACCTAAATTATATGAGGGCAGGTTGCATAAACTTGGCTTGTATTCCCTTGAGTTTAGAAGGCTGAGGGGAGATCTAATCTCAAGGGGTCGTATGGTCTATTCCTGCTCCTATTTCTTATGTTCTTATGTTGTAATCGAGGTCTTTAAAATGACAAAAGGGATTTGATAAGGTAGATACCGAAAATATTTTCTCTGGTGGGGGAACCCAGAACAAGGGGGCACAATCTTAAAATTAAAGCTAGACCATTTAGGAGTGAAATCAGGAAGTACTTTTTCACACAAAGTGTAGTGAAAATCTTGAACACTCTTCCCCCAAAAAGCTGTGGGTGCTGGGTCAATTAAAATGTTCAAGACTGTGATTGTTAAGTAAGGGTATCAAGGGATATGGAGCAAAGGTGGGTAAATAGCGTTAATTGAAAGGCCATTCAGCCCCTCATGCCTGTTCTGCCAACTCCTGTTGCTACGGAATCGCTTGAACACCAGTATTAATATCTGCTAGCTGCTGCTTTGTTAAGAAAACCTTGTAACACCCCCTCTAGTCTCACTTAGTTATTCATTAATATTGATAGTGAAATCTTAAATGTACTTTAAAAAAAACGCATGTTCATGATTTTTCTCTAATAACTGAACAGTGGATTGCTTCCTCCTGTTGTGAAATAATTCTCCACACTGGGATAACAACTACAGAGAATCTCTTTGAAACTCAAAACCAAAATATCTACACCATAAGAGTTTTTTAAAAATTCCAATCCACAATAACTAGGTTAAACTGCCACTACACACCACAAACCTGAGGCCTCTATGCATTGATATGGGAAAGTAAGTGTTATTCACTGACATCTTATTCCCTTTATCCATGGTTAACTCATGAATGCAGAAGAAAGGAAACAACTATGTATGAATTTGAGTCTGAAATAAAGAGTATGTCTGAAACTGAGGAGGGGTGGCATTTCATTATGAATCACAGTTTCACCCTGAAGTCAAGTCTCAGTGAATAATGAAAGGAGGCAAATAAAGGCTGATCACTATAAAGAACAGTGGAAAAGACTCTGCTGAGGGTGATTGAAAATGACAGCTTCTTTCATGTTCACCACCGGCAGTGATTCCAACCTGTAACAGTGCCACATCTTATTACAGTAGATCATCCTGGCTGGCAGGGGTAAGGTCACACAAGCTATTGGATTTAAATTAAGATATATTAAAAATGGAAGAAGCTGTAACCACAAGCACCTAGCAGAATGTAGGCTCAAGAACATACTGGAGTAAGAATTCCTTTGGTTACTATGTGAAGCACATTGTAAATATGTTTGGTGAATTTTCTCTCTTTTTAGGTACTTGAGGAAAATTGTGACATTCTTTTGGAGCACTAGTTGATCTCCTCTGGTGTTACATGCAGCAGGTCACTGCCCATGTGTTCTGCCCCACGATAAAGATTGTCCCAGGCAATGGAAGTAGCAGACAAGTGTTCTGCTCGCCTTCTATATGTCAAAAGTCTTCAGATGAAATGGTGTTAGAAGGCTGGGGATAACTGGACAAACCATTAACCATTCTGGATAATCCAGAAAGCACAAATGCAATTCAGTCCCCATTTTAAAGTCATACTTTGTGTCCTCATTTTGACCATGTTTTGATTTGATATTATTTATAACTAAATAGTAAAATTTATGCCAGTTCAACAGCAACAACAACTTGCATTTATATAGCACCTTTAACAAAATAAAACATCCCAAGGCACTTCACAGGCGCATTATCAGACAAAATTTGACACCAAGCCACATGAGATATTAGGACAGGTGACCAAAAGCTTGGTCAAAGAGGTAGGTTTTGAGGAGTGCCTTAAAAGGAGGAGAGAGGTAGAGAAGTTTAGGGAGGAAATTCCAGAGCTTAGGGCCTAGACAGCTGAAGGCACGGCCGCCGAAAGTGGGGCAAAGGAAATCAGGGATGCACAAGAGGCCAGAATTAGAGGAATGCAAAGTTCTTGGAGAATTGTAGGGCTGGAGGAGGTTACAGAGGTAGGGAGGGATGAGGCCATGGTGGGATTTGGAAACAAGGATGAGAATTTTAAATTTAGGAAGCTGTGAAGTACAGTTACAGCACGTCAAGTTTACATAGGCAATTTTTGTTCTAAATGTGAATAGAGAAGCTTTTAGTGGAAAAAGTTGACATAAAAATGTGACAGCCATGACAAAAGAAAGGAAAGGTTTGTGAATGTATAATTTCTTCAAAATATAGATAATTATGATTTTGTAAAATAAAACTGCAGTGGACATCTTCACAAACACATTTATGAAGTGGCTAAATATAAGAACCATAGTAAGGTCTGTATTAAATAATTCGGGACAAGTTACAGGGGTGGAAATTGAAAGCAAGAAATTAATGGTTTATGCTCAGAGGCCCTGAAATTCTGGGGACCCTGCTCTGCCACTAGACGTGCAGTGGAGTGGGACACCAAGCCACTGACTCTTTAGGCCTTTAACCCAGTCCCAAATCCCAGTGATGGGGTTATTTTAATAATCAGGGCAGGCAGCCCACACCAGAGGACATGTCAGAAAATCAGAGTGGCACCCTGTCTCCTGAGGGAGCCAGAAGCCCTTAAGGGGCCAAAACGATAACTTAAAAAAAATGTTTCCAAGATGCAAGAGAAACAAAGGTAATCAATCTGCTCTGGAATTGATTATTTTTCAGCTGGCAAAGGTCCTCCTGGGCCTATTGGTGGCATACAGGGCAGAATTTCTGAGGTAGAGGAAAGCTTCCAGACAGGCCTCCAAAGCAGTGCTTGAAACAGGGATAGCAAGCAGAAGACTTCTATGCTCCCCTCACCCCCTGGCTTTTGGGCTAGTTTTCACACTGGATGGATCCGGGTTCTGACTTAAATTGCAAGCCTCCCCATGAATGATTCAACCCCTGTATCCCACCACAATTTCGGGGCCTGAGTTGTTTGGCATTAAATATCTTTGAGATGTTTTCAGCAGTAACTAAGTATGTCACCTGCTGAACCATTCACAGCCCGTTTTCAGCTTCTTCCATTCACTAATTTTAGTGAAGAGTAGATAACAGGATAAAGTGGTGCTCCCTGCTTTATGCTCATCTCTACTTTTTCATTAAAATTTGAAATGGGAAAAAGTGTAGCCTATTGAGTTTAAACTTTCCACTGGCAGAAAGTTAAGACATCCGGTGAAATATTGGGTGAGATCATTTAACTATTCTTGTCTTCACCTATGAAACTTATTTATAATGCTAGTGGCAATAAAAGGCAGACAACAACATAGAGCTAAGACTAAATGTTAAAAGTCATACTTCTCTGCAATGATACTTTTCACATTTGTAACAGAATGCAAAATAAAATGACATGATTGGTAGGTACTCAATCAAGCTTACCAACAACAGCAGGTTGTCGAAAAGCACAGTCCATCGTTATGGCAGACGTCAGTTGATATTCAAAAGTATACAGAACTGAAGGTACAGTCACAAAAGAATAGGTGACCTGGAAAGGGTTGCAAAATATAAGTTATTACTATAGATACAGAAGAAATTCTCATAAAAAAAATCAAATCACACAACCTGAGATGATTCAAAAATAATTGTTCAAATCAAAACAAGGCCTATATCAGGCTATGTGATTTGATTTGATTCGGCAGAGTCTGCTGCTGAATTTGGTAGATTTGCTGTCTTTTGTAACCATACATAAACAATATCACAGCAATAAATATACACCACGATTGTGCCAGGCCAGCAAATACTTTGCTGGGATTGGCTGGCAGCCAGGGCCATACCAGCTGACGCTGCTCAATTCTGCATGGTCAGCTCATTTCGTCAATCAGCATATGCTCGCAGCACATCTTTTGGCCTTGCACTGACAGCTAGGCTAATGTAGATGTGCAAAATCTGGCTAGCAGCTCATTTTAAAGGGATATGTGCACTTAAGAGGTAAGTGGCCGTGTAAGGGGACAAAAGTGTTTCGGCCTTTATAAAGCTTCAAAATGAATTTTAAATATTTGTCAGCCTTTGCCAAGCTTAGAAGCAGGGTTGGGGGTGAAGAAGTGCCAAGCAAAACTGAAGTGGAAGAAAACCCAAAGTGGAGGAACAAAACTCTGGGGAAGAGTGATCATAATATGATGAATTTCATAGAGTTTGAGAGTGATATAGTTAAGTCCGAAACTAGGGTCTTAAATCTAAACAAGGTCATTTATATAGGTATGAGGGGCAAGTTGGCTAAGGTAGATTGAGAAATTAGATTAAAAAGATATGACAGTAGATAAGCAATGGTGAACTTTTAAAGAAATAATTCATAATACCCAACGAATATACATACCCTTGAGGAATAAAAACTCCACGGGAAAGGTGATCCAACCGTGGATAACTAGAGAAGTTAAGGATAGTATTAGATTAAAAGAAGAGGCTTGCAATGTTGCCAAAAAGCGTAGTAAGCCTGAGGATTGGGAGGGTTTTAGAAATCAGCAAAGGATAACCAAGAAATTGATACAGGGAGAAAATTGAACATGAGAGTAAACCAGCAAGAAATATAAAAACAGATTGTAAGAGCTTCTACATGTATATAAAAAGGAAGGGATTAGCGAAAGTAAATGTAGGTCCCTTAGAGGCTGAGACAGGAGAAATTATAATGGGTAATAAGGAAATGGCAGAGACGTGAAACAAATATTTTGTATCTGTCTCCACAGTAGATGACACAAAAAACATATCGGAAATAGTAGGGAACCAAGGGTCTAATGAGAGGGAGGAACTTATAAAGTAATTACGATTAGTGAAGAAAAAGTATTAGAAAAATTGATGGGACTAAAAGCCGACAAATCCCCTGGACCTGATGGCCTACATCCTAGGGTTTTAAAAGAGGTGGCTGTAAAGATAGTGGATGCATTGGTTGTGATCTTCCAGAATTCCCCAGATTCTAGAAAGGTCCCCGTGGATTAGAAGGTAGCAAATATAACCCCGCTATCAAAGAAAGAAGGAGGGAGAGAGAAAACAGAAAGCTACAGGCCAGTTAGCCTGACATCAGTAGCAGGGAAAATGCTAGAATCGATTATTAAGGATGTAGTAACAGGGCACTTAGAAAATCAAAATATGATTAGGCAAAGTCGACACAGTTTTATGAAAGGAAACTATGTTTTTATATTAGAGTTTTTTGAGGATGTAACTAGCAGGTAAATATCAAATGGCGGAGCAGGCACGAGGGGCTGAATGGCCTACTCCTGTTCCTATGTTCTTATGCTTTTACCCTGTCGAGCCCTGTAAGAATTTTGAACGTTTCAATGAGAGCACCTCTGATTCTTCTAAAATCTAGAGAATACAGTCCTGGTCTATTCAATCTCTCCTCATACGACAATCCCGCCATCCCAGGAATCAGTCTGGTGAACCTTCGTTGCACTCCCACTATGGCAAGTATATCCTTTCTTAGGTAAGGAGACCAAAATTGTACACAATACTCCAAGTGCTATCTCACCAAGGCCCTGTATAACTGCAGCAAGACATCTTTACTCCTGTACTCAAATCCTCTTGTAATAAAGGCCAAAATATCATTTGCCTTCCTAATTGCTTGCTGCACCTGAATGTTAGCTTTCAGTGACTCATGTACAAGGGCACCCAGGTCCCTTTGAACATCAACATTTCCCAATCTCTCACCATTTAAAAAATACTCTGCATTTCTGTTTTTCCTACCAAAGTGGATAAATATAGAAACACAGAAAATAGGAGCAAGAGTAGGCCATTCGGCCCTTCGGACCTGCTCGGCCATTCAAAATTATCATGGCTGATCGTCTAACTCAGTACCCTGTTCCCGTTTTTTCCCCATATCCCTTGATCCCTTTAGCATTAAGAAATATATCTATCTCCTTCTTGAATACATCTAATGACTTGGCCTCCACTGCCTTCTATGGTAGAGAATTCCACAGGTTCACCACCCTCTGAGTGAAGAAATTTCTCCTCATCTCGGTTCTAAATGGCACACCCCATATCCTGAGACTGTGACCCCTGGTTCTGGACTCCCCAGCCATCGGGAACATCCGTCCTGCATCTAGTCTGTCTAGTCCTGTTAGAATTTTATATGTTTCGATGAAATCACCTCTCATTCTTCTAAATTCTAGTGAATATAGGCCTAGTCGACCAGATCTCTCCTCATACGTCAGTCCTGCCATCCCAGGAATCAGTCTGGTAAACCTTTGTTGCACTCCCTCCATGGCAAGGACATCCTTCCTCAGATAAGGAGACCAAAACTGCACACAATACTCCAGATGTGGTCTCACCAAGGCCCTGTATAACTGTAGTAAGACATCCCTGCTCCTGTAGTCAAATCCTCTTGCAATGAAGGCCAACATACCATTCGCCTTCCTAACTGCTTGCTGCACCTGAATGTTCATTTTCAGCGACTGGTGTACAAGGACACCCAGGTCTCGTTGCACCTCCCCTTTTCCAATCTATCACCATTCAGATAATAATCTGCCTTTCTGTTTTTACAACCAAAGTGGATAACCTCACATTTATCCACGAGATACTGTATCTGCCATGTTCTTGCCCACTCACCCAACTTGTCTAAATCACACTGGAGCCTCTTTGCATCCTCCTCACAGCTCACATTCCACCCCAGCTTTGAGTCGTCTGCAAACTTGGAAATGTTACATTTGGTTCCCTCATCCAAATCATTGATATGTATTGTGAATAGCTGGGGCCCAAGCACTGATCCCTGCGGTACCCCACTAGTCAATGCCTGCCACCCCGAAAAGACCCGTTTATTCCTACTCTCTGTTTCCTGTCTGTCAACCAATTCTCAATCCATGCCAGTATATTACCACCAATCCCATGTGCTTTAATTTTGCACACTAACCTCTTGTGTGGGACCTTATCAAAAGCCTTCTAAAAATCCAAATACACCACATCCACTGGTTCTCCCCTATCTATTCTACTAGTTACATCCTCAAAAAACTCCAGTAGATTTGTAAAGCATGATTTCCCTTTCATAAACCCATGCTGACTTTGTCCAATCCCGTTAATGTCCTCCAAGTGTTCTGTTATCACATCTTTTATAATGGACTCTAGCATTTTCCCCCACTACTGATGTTAGGCTAACTGGTCTGTAATTCCCTGTTTTTTCTCTCCCTCCTTTTTTTAAAAATAGTGGGGTTACATTTTTCCACATTATATTCCATCTGCCATGTTCTTGCGCAGTCACTTAGCCTGTCTATATCCTCTTGAAGCCTCTTTGCATCCTCCTCACAACTCACACTCCCACTAGTTTTGTGTCATCAGCAAACATGGAAATATTACATTTGGTGCCCTCATCTAAATCATTGATATAGATTGTGAATAGCTGGGGCCCGAGCACCGATCCCTGCGGTAACCCACTAGTCACAGTCTGACAACCTGAAAAAGACCCGTTTATTCCTATTCTCTGTTTTCTGTCTGTTAACCAATTCACAATCCATGTCAGTATATTACCCCAATTCAACTTTGTTGATAACTTTGTTCATCCACCTTCTGTGTGGGACCTTATCGAAAGCCTTCTGATCGAGGGACAGCAGCACACTTGCGGGGTACTGGAACAGGTGCCACGCGCACTCTCCACATTAGCGCAGAGGATGGAAGATTTCTACTCCTGCATTAGTGGAATGGTTGCACAGGTACGGGAGGGAATCTCTGAGATACTGTCACAAGGACGTGCACAACTGTATGAGACAGTGTCGCAGGTAAGTGCAGGAATGTCTGCAATGGACAGAAGACTAGCCTCCATTGAGCTTCAAGCACAGCTCACAAATGAGTCCATTCAGGCCCTGACAACGGCCGTTCGGAATCAGGGTGAACAACATTCTGCCGCCTTAAACAGGCTGACAGATACTTTAGAAGTGGCCTTCCAAGGCATCACACATGTCCTCCAAACTGTTGTCCAGCAGGGTGGGCGGAGTGATGAGAGCCTGGCCCAGGTGAGGGATGATGGCGAAAGGGGACATGGAAGTGGGGACGCCATTCAAAGTGCTCCCACGTCTCACCCATTGCCCCCCTCTCAACCAGTACCCACAATGCTGCCTCCTCTCCAGGTGGCTGAGTCAGCCCCTGCACAGGTGCAGGTGGAGCAGTCTTTGGAGGGGCCCTCACGGGCTCTAAAACCCAGAGGGCGTAGGCCGAAAGCATCTCAGCAGTCAGGGCATGAACATGAGCAACCTGCCACTACCTCTGCTGCAAGCACATGGGATGCACCACGTAGAAGTAGTAGGGAGAGAAAGACTAAGGATTTGTGATCACGAAGGGTTTGCACAAGGGTGTCCAACAGACTGTCATGTTTTTCATTTATATTTGGTTTGTGTTATATTCACATTAAATGTTATCATTCTCACCACTACTGCCAAGTCTTGCCCATTCTTGACTGGCTTTTGTGATAGCGCCCTTCCATGAGCTTCACCATGAACGGCAACACTTGATGCCACCCAGGGGTATCCCTTGTCTCCGAGGAGCCGGCCCTTAAGGCTGTTTGATGCACGGAAGAGCCCCGGGATGTTGAATTCCCTCAGAATGAACGAATCGTGGCAGCTGCCAGGGAATCTGGCGCACACGTGAAGGAATCTTTTGCGGTGGTCACAAATGAGCTAACTGATGGAGTGACACCCCTTTCCGTTGATGAACAGTCCTGGCTCGTGTGGAGATGCTCAGATTGCTATATGGGTGCAATCGATTGCACCCTATATGCGTGGGAAATCAGCCACAGAGTGGAATTTCTGTTCTCTCCGTCTGGCTGAAGTTGTCCATGGGGAAGTTGACGTATTGCGAGGCTCTGCGAAACAAGCAGTCGGTGACCTGCCTTCTGCACGATTGAGGGGCCCCGGCGATGTCACCGGTGGCAGCCTGGAATGATACGGATCTGAAGAAGTTGAGGGCAGTGGTCACTTTAACAGCGATGGGTAATGAGATGCCGCTCAGCCCAGCCGGGAGCAGCTCGGCATGAAGGAGGCTGCAGATGTCTGCGACCACCTGGTGACTCACTCTGAGCCTCCGTATGCGCTGCTCCCCAGAGGGGTCCAGGAAGCTGAGCCTCGGTGTGTAGACCCTCTGGCGAGGGTAGTGCCTTCTGCTACCTCGCTCCCTCTGTTGTTGTCCTCTGTGCTCTTGTGCAGGTCCCTGTGGTGCAGCACTGTGTTGTGGAGCTACAGGTGGCAGAAGTGCACGCCGTGCCTGGCGAGGATGGTGATGTTGCTCGTCCTTGGATGTACTGGTGCAGCCATGGCCCCCCATCCTCATGTTGTCAGTTTGAGGGGGACCGAAAAGTTGGTAAATATGTGTAAACAGAAGAATTCTGAGTGTAAACCAAAAATTTTCAGTCTAAACACAAAGGTCTCCCAGCCGATAGTTTGTCTGAGAGAACTGAGTGCCCTGCTGCAATAACTGACCTTTAATCCCCATCTGTCAAACAGACATTTAAATGTCCAACTGGCCGCTGCCTGAAACACGTCTCCTTGAACATGGAGTGCTTCCCACAGCACGGGAAACACGCTGAGATTGAATTAAAATCGCACCCCTGCCTCAATCTCCACAGAATTAACAACTTAAACATGATCAACAATGTCAATAAGTGGTTTAACTATCATCCCGCCAGCTTTAATTGACGGTGGGACTTTCAGATTCGTGAAGCGCGCGCGCATACAGGCTTCCGAACCCGCTCGGGATTTTCCCAATTTTCCCGATTTTCACAGCCTCCTCACCAGCAACGCACCTGCAATTCCATTTTATAATCGGCCCCATAGTCTCAGGGTAAGGGGTCGGAAATTCCTTCACTCAGAGGATTGTGAATCTTTGGAATTCTGTACCCCAGAGGGCTGTGGAAGCTCAGTCACTGAGTATATTCAAGACTGAGATCAATATATTTTCGGACTCTCGGAAAATCAAGGGATATGGGGATCGGGCGGGAAATTGGAGTTGAGGTTCAAAATCAGCCATGATCTGATTGAATGGCGGAGCAGGCTCGAGGGGCCATGTGGCCTACTCCTGCTCCTGTTTCTTATGTTCTTATGTTCTTAACTAAGTCTGTGGGTAAGTGATAGAGTGGCACATCATCCAACCCCTTGTTTGATATCTAGCAAAGTGGATGTACCAATGCATGAGGAGGGTGTGAGGAAGGTTACCTTGTGTGGCACTTCAAGGTCCTTTCACCTGACAAGAAAGCAGTGCCCCCTGCCTGTCAAAGTGGTAAGGCCAGGAAAAGGTAGGTCTCCTGAGACTTTAACCTCTTTACCTCACCTCACAACTAGTCCAGATGCACAGTGACATAGCCTTAACTTAAATCCTTTTACAATTAAGCTAGGCACATTTGACAGAACAAGTCAATCCTCTAATCACATTGCTCACCACACTAGTGCAAAATGAAGGGTCTCATCCACGCAGCTGCAGCATATTTCCGTTCACAGTTCCCTCAGTCTTTAAAGAACAGCATATGGGCCATTGAGTGAACACTGAAGGCGCCATGTCATTCTGTGGATGCTAAATCAGGCACCTACATCTCCAATATGGCGATTAGGAAGCACGTGCTCATTAGGATCCGGAAGTGCGCCACCTGCCATATTGGTGTACGCAAAACAAGAGGCGCCTGTGCCTGAAACAGGAATTAGGTCCTTTGCACATTCGAATATTGGGCCTAACATCTGTATGAAGCTCCTTGTACAAAATTGCTTTGCCCTGAACGCAGCAGGCGCTGGGACTGGTCAGGAAAATGTGGTCGACATGCAGTCTAACAGGAGGTCCTTAAAGGGACTGCTGCAAGCCACCACCAAACATGTTAGTTTGTAAAAAAAGATACTTACCTGCCAACAAGAGCAGGAGCTACCACTTTCCTCCCCACCTCCAGCCTTTCCAACCCAAGCCTCTACAGCAGCAGCCCAAAATCCAAAGCCTCTTTGCTGGCATGCTGTCTTGGGACACCCAGCTGGTGTCTACAGCTCGTCGGTCTCATTTAAATGAGGCCCGAGGCCCAAGGCCCAATATTGGGTGCACTCTGAACAGCAGCATTGATGTACTGGGTTTATTTCTAGCAGTTAATTTGGTTAGCAGAGGATTACATGCCTTTGTTGTAGGTATTTTTCTGATTGGTTGGTTATTTAATTGTTTAATCTGTGTGTTCCTATGAGTGTGCTTAAAGAAAGGGGGGAGAAAATAATCTCTTATTTAACGTGCAATAAGAACAAATTAACCCCAGAGGAGTGAAAACATCCATGTTTTAACCATAAAAACATAGCTGAGCTAATTAGGTCATGCTAATACTTGTCACTGCTTTCTTTTATTCAGGGCACATAAGGGCAAATTTTCTGGTCATGTGTTACTCTCACAGAGCCGTGCCCATTGGGAGTGTTTATCGGGAAATCATGAGATCGCAGCCATAATTTTCTGTCCGCAGGCTGCGTGTGAGTATTTATGTGTGTGATTTTTCCATATAGATAAGACTCTATGTCAGGAGAACAGAATTGGGAAGTTTGCGCTTTAATTACTGCACGTAGCAGTTTCTGCTATCAGGACCATGCAATTACATCATCATCATGTGCATTCATTAATCTTGAGCTTGGCACCTGATGACCAATACCATAGAAACTGCTCCATTACAGCCATCTCACCTACACAATGCTGCATACACTTCATCCACTAAGCAGCATACATTTCCGAAATTCAAAGGTCAGATTTTCTTACTCATGCTCCCTGCTGTAAGTAAAACCTTTGTATAACCTCATAGAGACTAATGAGCATACAAATCAGATACAAAAATTCAGCGTTGTGCCTAAGTTAGTGATATGCACAGCAGTGTTGTATTGAGGAGATGTTGTCTATTGGCAGATATGTGGTGTCTTTAAACTATAACAGCCCCTTTATGATGTGTTAGCAAACATCTACGTCATTGTAAACTCAACTGAATTGCACCTTCTCTCAAGTATAAATCAATTATTAATGAACAATATCAAAAGAGTTGTTAGCATATGTCATGCATGCTTACACATTCTTCAAAATGGGCCCTAGGACATCAGGTCTGCACTGGGCTGGGCCTCAGTACACAGTAATGGGTAGGTGTGTTGCTGGCTGCTAACAGAAGAGAGTCTACCTGGGAACAAGGCTGATTTTGCGTATGCGTGGGTATGGAGAGACGAAAGAAAGAACTTGCACTTATATAGGAAGTCCAAAAGTGCTTCACAGCTAATGAAGTACTTTTGTAATGTAGTCACGATTAAAATGGAGGGAAATGTGACAGCCAATTTCTGCACAGCAAGGTCCCACAAACAGCAATGAGATAAATGACCAGAAAATCTATTTTGGTGCTGTTGCTTGAGGGATAAATTTGGCCAGGACACGGAGAATTCTCTGCTCTTCTTTGAATACCATGGAATCATTTGCATCCACTTGAGAGGGCAAATGAAGCCTTGGTTTAACTTGGTTCAAAAGTTCAGACAGCACTAAAACACTGGCCTGGATTATACACCCAAGTCTGTGGAACAGGACGGAAAAAAATAGGGCTTAATGCATGTATTGTAACTTTGGTGGAAGATTGACAAAGCCTGCAGAGAAATGGCATAAGTGGCTGAAAACTACAATTTCTCTGGGAATTCTGCCAGTCACCCACTGAAGTTATGACAGGAAAACAGCAGAGCCCCCATATAAATTCCAGGCTCATGTGTTTAATATTTAGTTGGATCCTGATAAACACAGAAATTTGCCACGAAAAGTTGTTCTTGTTTCAGATGCTCTGGTTGATGAGAACATCTATACGATGGGAGTGAGAATGAAATGTAAAGAAAAAACTGATTTGCATTTATATAGCATCTTTCACAACCTCTGGACATCCCAAAGTGCTTCACAGTCAATGAAGTACTATCCTGCTCGACCTGTCTGCAGCTTTTGACACAGTTGACCACACCATCCTCCTCCATTGTCCAGCTGGGGGGACTACGTTCGCCTGGTTCCATTCTTATCTATCCAGTCGTAGCCAGAGAATCACCTGCAATGGCTTCTCTTCCCACTCCCACACTGTTGTTGTTGTTAAAGTACAGTCATTGTTGTAATACAGGGAAACGCAGAGGCCAATTTGCAATCAGCAAGATCCCACAAATCACAATGAGATAAATGACCAGATAATCTGTTTTTTAGTGGTTTTGGTTGAGGAATAAATGTTGGCCATGACAACTCTGCTCTTCCTCGAATAGTGCCATTTCTAGGCAGGAGGTTTGGCAACAACAACAACAACTTGCATTTATATAGCACCTTTAACATAGTAAAAAGTCCCAAGGTGCTTCACAGGAGCAATTATCAAACAAAATTTGACACTGAGCCACATAAGGAGATATTAGGACATGTGACCAAAAGCTTGATCAAAGATGTAGATTTTAAAGAGCGTCTTAAATGAGGAGAGAGAGATAGAGAGGCGGAGAGGTTTAGGGAGGGAATTTCAGAGCTTAGGGCCTAGGCAGCTGAAGGCACAGCTGCCAATGGAGGAGCGATTAAAATATGGGATGCACAAGAGGCAAGAATTGGAGGAGCGCAGGGATCTCGGAGGGTTGTAGGGCTGGAGGAGGTTACAGAGATAGGGAGGGGCGATGCCGTGTAGGAATTTAAAAACGAGGATGAGAATTTTAAAATCAGGAGCCAATGTAGGTCAGCGAGTACAGGGGTGATGTGTGAATGGGACTTGGTGCAAATTAGGATATGGGCAGCAGAGTTTTGGATGAGCTCAAGTTTATGGAGGGGGCAAGGTGGGAGGCCAGCCAGAAGAGCATTGGAATAATCGAGTCTAGATGTAACAAAGGCATGGATAAGGGTTTCAGCAGCAGATCAGCTGAGGCAGAGGCAGAGACGGGCAATGTTACGGAGGTGGAAGTAGGGAGTCTTGGTGATGGAGCAGATATGGGGTTGAAAGCTCATCTCAGGGTCAAATAGGACGCCAAGGTTGCGAACGGTCTGGTTTAGCTTCAGACAGTGGCCAGGGAGGGGAATGGAATCAGTGGCTAGGGAACAGAGTTTGTGGCGGGGACCACAAAGTCAATGACTTCGGTCTTCCCAATATTTAGTTGGAGGAAATTTTTGCTTATTCAGTATTGGATGTCAGACAAGCAGTGTGACAAATCAGAGACAGTGGAGGGGTCTAGAGAAGTGGTGGTGAGGTACAGCTGGGTGTCGTCAGCGTACACGTGGAACCTGATGTTGTATTTTCGGATGATGATGCCATGTAGATAAGAAATAGGAGGGTTCCAAGGATAGATCCTTGGGGGACACCAGAGGTAACGACGTGGGAGCGGGAAACAGAAGCCACTGCAGGTGATTCTCTGGCTACGAATGTGTAGTGATGATTTTCGATCATCGACTACTCAGGAACATTGGTAAGGCTTGATCGATCGTTTATTTGAACGTACACAAGGACAGACCCCTCTTAGTTTCCCAAGGGGAGAAGTCTACTCATTCTGAATGGTAGCATAGTGGTTATGTGACTGGATGAGTAATCCAAGTCGGCCTGGACTAATAATCACCAGAGTCATGAGTTCAAATCCTGCCACGGCAGCTGGCGAAATTAAAATTCAATTAATAAAATCTGGAATTAAAAAAACTATTATCAGCAATGGTGGCCAGGAAACTACTGGAGTGTCGTAAAAATCCATCTGGTTCACTAATGTCCTTTAGGGAAGGAAACCTGCCGTCCTTACCCGGTCTGGCCTATATGTGACACCAGACCCACAGCAATATGGTTGATTCTTAATTGCCCTCTGAAATGGCCAAGCAAGCCACTCAGTTGTACAAACTTGCTACAAAAAGTCATAATAAGAATAAAACCAGACGGACCACCTGGCATTGGACCACTAGGCACTGGACATGACAACTGCAAACCAAGCCCAGTCGACCCTGCAAAGTCCTCCTCCAGCTGGGGACGGGTGCCAAAATTGGGAGAGCTGTCCCACAGACTAGTCAAACAACAGTCTGACATAGCCATACTCACAGATTCTTACCTTTCAGCCAACGTCCCAGACTCCTCTATCACCATCCTTGGGTATGACCTGTCCCACCGGCAGGACAGACCGACCAGAGGTGGCGGTACAGTAATATACAGTCAGGAGGGAGTGGCCCTGGGAGTCCTCAACATTGACTCCGGACCCCATGAAATCTCATGGCATCAGGTCAAACATGGGCAAGGAAACCTCCTGCTGATTACCACCTACCACCCTCCCTCAGCTGATGAATCAGTCCTCCTCCATGTTGAGCACCACTTGGAGGAAGCACTGAGGGTAGCAAGGGCACAAAATGTACTCTGGGTGGGGGACTTCAATGTCCATCACCAAGAGTGGCTTGGTAGCACCACTACTGACCGAGCTGGCCAAGTCCTGAAGGACACAGCTGCCAGACTGGGCCTGTGGCAGGTGGTGAGCCAACCAACACGAGGGAAAAACTTACTTGACCTCGTCTTCACCAATCTATCTGTCGCAAATGCATCTGTCCATGACAGTATTGGTAGGAGTGACCACCGCACAGTCCTCGTGGAGATGAAATCCCGTCTTCGCACTGAGGACACCATCCAACGTGTTGTGTGGCACTACCACCGTGCTAAATGGGATAGATTCAGAACAGATCTAGCAGCTCAAAGCTGGGCATCCATGAGGCGCTGTGGGCCATCAGCAGCAGCAGAATTATATTCCAGCACAATTAGTAACCTCATGGCCCGGCATATTCCTCACCATTACCAACAAGCCAGGGAGTCAACCCTGGTTCAATGAGGAGTGTAGATGAGCATGCCAGGAGCAGCACCAGGCGTAACTAACAATGAGGTGCCAACCTGGTGAAGCTACAACTCAGGACTACATGCATGCTAAACAGTGAAAGCAACATGCTACAGACAGAGCTAAACGATTCCACAACCAACGGATCAGATCAAAGCTCTGCAGTCCTGCCACATCCAGTCGTGAATGGTGGTGGACAATTAAACAACTAACAGGAGGAAAGGGCTCAGTGAACATTCCTATCCTCAATGATGGCAGAGTCCAGCATGTGAGTGCAAAAGACAAGGCTGAAGCGTTTGCAACCATCTTCAGCCAGAAGTGCCGAGTGGATGATCCATCTCGGCCTCCTCCCGATATCTCCACCATCACAGAAGCCAGCCTTCAGCCAATTCGATTCACTCCACATTATATCAAGAAACGGCTGAGTGCACTGTATACAACAAAGGCTATGGGCCCCAAAAACATCCCGGCTGTAGTTCTGAAGTCTTGTGCTCCAGAACTAGTCGCACCTCCAGCCAAGCTGTTCCAGTGCAGCTACAACACTGGCATCTACCCGACAATGTGGAAAATTGCCCAGGTATGTCCTGTCCACAAAAAGCAGGACAAATCCAATCCGGCCAATTACCGCCCCATCAGTCTACTCTCAATCATCAGCAAAGTGATGGAAGGTGTCATTGGCAGTGCTATCAAGCGACCAGTAACCTGCTCACCGATGCTCAGTTTGGGATCCGCCAGGACCACTCGGCTCCAGACCTCATTACAGCCTTGGTCCAAACATGGACAAAAGAGCTGAATTCCAGAGGTAAGGTGAGAGTGACTGCCCTTGACATCAAGGCAGCATTTGACCAAATGTGGCTCCAAAGAGCGCTAGTAAAATTGAAGTCAATGGGAATCAGGGGGAAAACTCTCCAGTGACTGGAGTCATACCGAGCACAAAGGAAGACGGTAGTGGTTGTTGGAGGCCAATCATCTCAGCTCCAGGACATTGCTGCAGGAGTTCCTCAGGGCAGTGTCCTCGGCCCAACCATCTTCAGCAGTTTCATCAATGATCTTCCCTCCATCATAAGGTCAGAAATGGGGATGTTCGCTGATGATTACACAGTGTTCAGTTCCATTCGCAACCTCTCAGATAATGAAGCAGTCCATGCCCGCATGCAGCAAGACCTGGACAACATCCAGGCTTGAGCTGATAAGTGGCAAGTAACATTCGCGTCAGACAAGTGCCAGGCAATGACCATCTCCAACAAGAGACAGTCTAACCACCTCCCCTTGACATTCAACGGCATTACCATCACCGAATCCCCCACCATCAACATCCTGGGGGTCACCATTGACCAGAAACTAAACTGGACCAGCCATATAAATACTGTGGCTACAAGAGCATATCAGAGGCTGGGTAGTCTGTGGCGAGTGACTCATCTCCTAACTCCCCGAAGCCATTCCACCATCTACAAGGCACAAGTCAGGAGTGTGATGGAATACTCTCCACTTGCCTGGATGAGTGCAGCTCCAACAACACTCAAGAAGCTCGACACCTTCCAGGACAAAGCAGGCCATTTGATTGGTACCCCATCCACCACCCTAAACATTCACTCCCTTCACCACCAGTGCACCGTGGCTGCAGTGTGTACCATCCATAGGATGCACTGGAGCAACTCGCCAAGGCTTCTTTGACTGCACCTCCCAAACCCACGACCTCTACCACCTAGAAGGGCAAGGGCAGCAGGCATATGGGAACAACACCACCTGCGCGTTCCCCTCCAAGTCACACACCATCCCGTCTTGGAAATATATCGCCATTCCTTCATCGTCGTTGTGTCAAAATCCTGGAACTCCCTTCCTAACAGCACTGTGGGAGAACCTTCACCACAAGGACTGCAGTGGTTCAAGAAGGTGGCTCACCACCACCTTCTCAAGTGCAATTAGGGATGGGCATTTAATGATGGCCTTGCCAACGATGCCTACATCCCATGAACAAATTTTTTAAAAGTTACAACATTTATGCATCCCGGTTTCCTGTCTCCACGTTCCAAGGGCGGTCCCTTGTTACGTGAGCTCAAAATCTAATCCTATCATGCGTTGTGTGGTACTATCCCCCCCCCTCACCCCGCGATCACGAATATACATCAGACATATCCTGTTATCTCAACCGCCTTGCGGTTGTGCAGCCTGTTCCAGCTGCCGCACTCAGTCTCTTCACATTGTGATCTTTCATAAGATTATACATCCCCCTTTCGGGAATTGCCTACCAACCATACTCCGCCCACTGTGTTCCTATCAAACAAGATTGTTATGTGGTTACTGTAATTGCTTGAAGGCCAGACACGACTACACCGCAGGGTTCGTAAACAATGTCTAATAGCTTCTGCAAGCAAACATTAATTTAATCAAACATTAATTTAATCAAATTCAACTTCTGCAAATTAGACAAAACTCCCTAACCTTGGAACTGTAAATCTGCTGCAACAGATTGGATAGATAGGAATGGAACCAGACAATGCAGACCCATCCAGCTAGACGACGGAGGAGAGGCGTTAGAGTAGGGTGGTGTAGTCAACTGTGTCAAAGGCTGCAGACAGGTCAAGAAGGATGAGGAGGGATAGTTTACCATGGTCACAGTCACATAGGATGTCATTTGTGACTTTGATAAGGGGCGTTTCAGCACTGTGGCAGGGGCGGAAACCTGATTGGAGTTGCAGGAAAGATGGGCACCGATTTGGGAGGCGACAACACGTTCAAGGACTTTGGAGAGGAAAGGGAGGTTGGAGATGGGGCTATAGTTTGCAAGGACTGAGGTTTCAAGGGTGGGTTTTTTGAGGAGGCATGTGATGACAGCAGATTTGAAGGTGAGGGGGACAGTACCTAAGGAGAGGGAACCGTTAATAATATCAGCTAACATGGGGAAGGGAAGTTGGGTTTTCAGCAGTTTGGTGGGAATAGGGTCGAGGGAACAGGAGGTGGGTCTCATAGTCAAAATGAGCTCGGAGAGGGCATGAGGGAAGATAGAAGAGAAACTAGAGAAAGATGCAAGTTCAGGGCTAGGGCAGGGGGGATCCGTAGGGGAAGCTTGGCTTGGTGGGCTAGGGGAAGGGAGGGAAGCGACAGAAGCAGCTGAACGGATGGTCTCAATCTTAGTGACAAAGAAATCCATGAGCTCCTCGCATTTGTTGCTGGAGGTGAGGGTGGAGGAGGCAGGGGAGACGTGTTTAAGAAGACAGTTTGTAGTGAAGAGAAGCCGGGGGTTATTTTCACATTCCTGGATGATTCTGGAATTGTGAGACGTTTTAGCAAAGGAAATTGGAACCCAATAGAGCTTTTTGCTGTCCAGCCAGATCTGGCGATGAATGACTAAACCAGTTTTCTGCCATAAACGCTCAAGTCTGCGTCCCTTGGACTTAAGGGAACAGAGATGAGGACCGTACCGGGGGAATAACCAGGGTGAGAGAGAGTAATAGTTTAAATGGGGACAAGGGCATCAAAGGTGGAGGTGAAGGTGTGATTGAGCAGATTGGTAGCTGCAGAAATGTCATGGTGAACGGAGGGCGTCAGGCTATACAGTTGGGAATTTGAAAGTGCTGTTGTAAGTGACTGGGGGGAGAATTTTTTCCAGGGATGGACACAGAAGGAATTGGGGTTGGGAGGGGGAAGGGGGATGTGGGTGGAGAGGGATACAATGAAGTGATCAGAGATGGCCTTATCTGTGATTGACACTGTGGGAGTAGAGATGCCACGTGAGATGGCAAGGTCAATAGGGTGGCCTTGAATATGGGTAGGGGAGTTTGTATGGAGGGAGAGATTATATGGAGGGAGAGAATAAGGGAGGATAGGAAGGCAGTGAACTCAGAGGAGAGAGGGCATGATAAGTTGAGATGAAGGTTGAAATCACCGAGGATGAGAAATCGCTTGGTGCAGAGGCTCAGGGAGGAAAGCAGTGAAGATATCTTGGTGAGAAACTTGGCGTGGTACTTGGGTGGATGGTAGAGAACAAGGATTTTAAAGAAAGATGGTAAGACGGGTGGAACAGGGTGAGATGCTCAAAGGAGAAGAAGGTGCCAGAGTTGTAGGGGGACAGGCCAAGGTGTGATTTGGTAATAAGGGCCACACTGCCACTGCGGCAGTCTGGCCAGGCAAGTGGTGGAAGATATAGCCAGGCGGGGTTCCTTCATTAAGGGGGAAGGTGTCATCACCCGTCAGCTAGGCCATGAAGTCGCTGCAATCATCCACAATATACTCGTGGATGGCAACGGAATTGTTCACAAGTGAATGGACATTCTGGAGGGAGATGGGAGAGAGGCGGTGATAGATGATCAGCTGGCAGAGTCCACAGGGTCAGCGCTGGGAGGGGTGAGTGGGACCGGAAGGAGATTGGCATGATTAGCCCCCAGCAGGCACGCTGGGTGGGAAAGTTGGTGAGAGAATAGGATGGGGAACTTGGGGTTGCTGTTCATAAGGATGTAGTCCCGCATACCTCGATGGGCCCTTCGGAGGATGCCAAGAGAAGCACGGACAGAAGCAGTCGGCTTTTCTAAGAGAGTGTCAAGCCAGGGACAGCAGCAGGAGAGTAGGAAGGTCGAGGAGTGCTGAAGGTTGGGTAGGGATTTGGGAAGGGCGGGTTCCCAAAAGGGTAGAAATGAAATGAGGCATAATGACAGGAGAGTGGGGCCTAGGAGGGGTAAATAGAAAAGAAGAAGAAAGGGTGAAGGGAAATAGAAGTGATGGGCTCGGGTCCGGAGTGGCAGCCAAAATGCACACGCGAATGGACACAGAAACTCAAGTTACATAGCAAGATTAGGATAGATATGTCCTGGTAATAAACAGGCAATAGAGAGGAGACAATAGGAGGGAGTCCAGAGTTAAAGTCAGAGGTCCTGTGGTGAGATAAAGTTGATGTAGATAGGGTGGAGTCAGCTTGGAGCATCGATGAACTGATGTCCAGGTTCGGAGGCAAGAGTGGAGGGTGAGCGAGTCCAGAAGTTATTTGAAGGGTAGAGGATCGGAGGATACACTGCTGGAGGTATTTCCATGGGAATGAAGAGCCAGAGGGTGTGCAGAATTGATCGAGGGGCAGAAAAACGATAGCGAAGTTGGAGATCACTATAAGATCCAGAAGCGGCGGAGAAATGGACTTCAGCCCAAGAGAGTGAATTTCTGGCCAGGAACCACACTGTACCAACGTAAAGCTGATAAACCAGAAGAACCAGTAGGACAGTCGTAAGTTCAGCAGATAACAACAGCGGTTGGGATTGGGCTGTAGGCTAGACAAAGTTACCGTAAAACTTAAGCAACTGAATAGCAGATCAGAGTCACACCAGCTGAATCTTGCAGCGTAGTCCAGTATTGTCCAGTGGTGTGGCGTAGTCTCAATGGCAGAGAAGTCCAGCAATTTGGAAGCCAAATTTGAGCAAAGATCCAGTGCTCACTGATGAAAATAAAGAGCAGGCGTGGTCAGGGAATGGGCAGTGGGCCCAAGTAAAATTAAACTTGCAGCTTGAACTTGTAGTTTGGACTAAAACGCACCCACAATTAGAGCCAGGGGAACTTAAACAGTGGAAGAGAGGAGATTGGGGGAGAAAGGGCAACGGATAGCCTAGGATAGAGTTTCACAGCAAAGCAGCTCCCTAAGGAGCCAGCCCAGGAGTCATCTTGCGGAGCAATATTTGCTATATTTGCATTTATATAGCATTTTTCACGACCTCTGGACATCCCAAAGTGCTTCACAGTCAATGAAGTACTATAGAAGTGTAGTCACTGTTGTAATGTGGGGATACACAATAGCCAATTTGCAATCAGCAAGGTCCCACAAATGACAAAGAGATAAATGACCAGATAATCTGTTTTTTAGTGTTTTTGGTTGAGAAATAAATGTTGGCCAGGACACCGGGAGAACTCTGCTTTTCTTTGAATAGTGCCATTTCTAGGCTGGGGATTTGGCAGAAGGCATCTCTACCTCTGCCTCATTTACCTTCATTATCTTCCCAAAAATAGGTGGTATTATGGAGCAAAATCCGCCTTCAACAATGTTGAGCTACCTAGTCACCTTGGTTGAATGTTTCATCCGAAAGACAGAACATCCGGCAATGCAGCATTCCCTCAGTACTGCACTGAAGTGTCAGCCTGGAATAAGTGCTTGAGTCTCTGGAGAGGGATTTAAATCCACAACTTTGTAACTCAAGAGATGAGAGTGTTACCACTAAGCCAAGGCTGACACTTAAAGCCAGCAAGCAGATGATCCTACACATAAAAACATGAAAAATCATAACCACTTGATTAATATGAATGGTGCCATCCAATCTTGTTTGATGTAAGTATATCTCAGTTTTAAGATTTATAATATTACAGTTCAAGGTAATTGTTACCTTTTTGAATCCTATCTACTCTTCTTGATCTAGATTATTTTGACTCGTACACCTATCTCATGATCTCGTGAGTAAGTCCTGTAGGGAAATGGAGTACTTCCCAGTGATTCGTGGACCTGGACAATAGTTCACACAAAGAAAGACACCCTGACACGATAGTTTCATTAATCAAAGTGATTATTTAATAATTTAAAACGGAGTACATAAGCATGAAGCAACTCAATCAATACGTGGATTACTCTACCCGATTCCTACAAGCAGGCATAAAGCAAAAGCAAGTAGTACATGCAACCTTTAAAAAATATCAAGGCAGCTGTCTAGGTCTAGAAGTAAGATGTCGATCGCTGTGGTAACAGGTGCGTCGTTGAGGGATGCGTCTAATGACGTATCAAGTGATGTGTCTTCTCATCAAGGTTTGTCTGTTTGTCGAAGTTCAGAAGTAAAATATCGAAGTGCTCATCGTTGGAGAAGCTGCTACCGCAGTAGTTTTTCGACTGTTGCTCCTGCAACTGTTGACTGTTGAAGCTGCTACGATGTCCTATCTTTATATGATTTTTTGCTGATAGAGTGTGATCCAAGTTACAAGAAAGCCCAGTTTGGCCACTCACCCATTATAGCATTGATGATGGACGGTTGGTTGAACCACTCCAGAACCGTGTGAACCCACTGTATCTTCTTCTCTGTGTGACTCCATCTGAATCTAGGTTCATTTACGAGCTCTTTTGAAACCAGATTGTGTTGCGTATCCGAGACGTCCTGAGAACAAACCTTCTTGAAGCTTCTCTACAGCTGTCGTCTTATCAGTTATTTGTTCTTTGCATTTGTTGTGACAACCCAAGACCGGTTCAAACTCTCTCGAGACGTCTCAAAGCTTCTGGAAGGTGACAAAAGCTTCTGTTTTTCGTCCTTATCAATTGTTATTGAAAATCACAGCTTGTTGACGCTTCTGTACTTTGCTGCTTTTGCAGTTTTAAACTGATGTCCAAATGTTCAGTTTAAACTGACTGCACTTTGCAGTCATTGCAGTTTTGAATTTATACTGTCCAAATGTCCAAAGGTAATGTCAAGGAGCGAGTTAACTCTTGCTTTCACATGTACTGTCCAAGTGAATGTCCAAATCCTTAAAGGGACTAGTTAGTTAACCCTTTACTTTGAATCATCCAGTCGGTCTTCAGTTCAAAAGAGTAAAATGGGGTCTGAACCCCTTCCTTACAGTCCCAGCTCACCATACTTTCACTAACATCGAAGGTGGATTTTGCTCCACAATACCGCCCATTTGTGAGCAGTCCCCAGGTGGATAATGAAGTCAAATAAGGCAGGGAAGCCTTCTGGCAAATCCCTACCCTGAGAAATGGCCGTTCTCATTTTAATCCTGCACCCTCCTGGCAGATTGTGCTGCCCGCCCTTTTCCTGTCCTGCCACATACGAATGATGGCAATTCAGCAGAGCTTAGATTTCGAGTGGATTTTTCTCTGTATTTGCCTCTGGGGTATTGTAGTGTTGCGAGGCAGGCAGAATAAACCTAAGCATAGCTCATGGGCCTGCTGGAGGTGACCTGACATTCTTACTTCTTGCCACCCCTACACCTGCTCATCATTAATGTAGAGCCGGTGACATATCTTTATCCTGCAGATTTTGGAGGCTGTTACTCAGTTTAAATTTTGCCCTGTGCCCATTTCAGCTGCTCCAGCAAGTTTTGTTACATTGCAAAGGCAGACTCCTAGCACACTGGGAAACTGTCATGAATACTTAATTGACCCCAAGTGTAGGGGGTGGTGGTGTGTGTCAGCTTCACCTCTGACTTCTGAGCGGTCCGAATCGCTCCAACTCCCTGGGTTCTAGACCTTGGACTTATTTGGGGGTTGTGACAAAGTGCAGCAGACAACTGGGTTTGGAGCAAGAAACTTTGACCTTTATTCAAGAGAGGAAATACAACACAACAATCTTAACACGCTAATAAAATGGGGAACACTTCAGTACATGCGAGGGAAATTACAGTAGAAGGATACCTCACCCCTCCCAATCCCACTGTACTAGTTAGGTTGGACTCTAAAGGGCCAAAGATAATGCTCACCAAACGAATCCTTGACAATAATTCACCCAGAGGTAAGATTGTAGAGTGGAAACTTTGCGGATCTTCGGTTTTCTCCCGAGTTGGTTTTCTTTGGTTGCGGTGGCCCAATATTACCCGGTTGGTTGGTGGCAATATTCGGTTGCTTGTTTCGTAAGGCCCTTGTTGCTGCGAGGTGTCTGATGGTCACTGGGGCTGTTGCTCTGGTTTCTTCTTGTGTGTGTCGGCCTGCTTCTAGAGCTGCTGATCTTCCCTGTCGAACTGCCTTCCCCTCGCCTTGTTGTTTGCTGGAAACTGCTCTTCTTTCCAGACACATGCAGAACCAAGCAGCACACCAGAGCCAGCAAGCCAGAGAGAGAGAGAGAGAGAGAGAGAGAGAGGTTTCCAGTTTCCACTTGT
Source organism: Heptranchias perlo (assembly GCF_035084215.1). NCBI lineage: Eukaryota > Metazoa > Chordata > Chondrichthyes > Hexanchiformes > Hexanchidae > Heptranchias > Heptranchias perlo. Next base: position 95,282,912 of record NC_090325.1, on the reverse strand, counting down.
GTATCTCTCTCTTACAATGGTCTTCGACACTTTAAAAAAAAAACTTCATGTCTGTTTAAACAGTTCTTACAAAGTCCTTAAGAATCTTTGATGGCTTTTTGATGGTCCCTCATCACGTTGCCATTGCTTCTCCCGATGGGTCATTCTTAATTCCCATTTGCTGATCACCTGGTATACAGGCTTCCTTTTGTATCTAACGTCCTAGGTGTTGATAGGTTTTGCATTAAAACAAAAACATGGCCCCACCATGTCTGGAGCAGTTGCCTCTTTCAATGGCTGACTGCTTTTCGAACTCGTGCTGAGTGTCGACCACCTGCTGTCGGTTTTGCATTAAAACAGAGACATGTCTGAAGCATTAATTCTCCGAAGTTCCACGGTGTGTGTGATGTTGATTTTGTCTGGTGACCTCTCACCTATCCTTCCATTTTAGGATTATAGTCAATGGCCAAAGTTTTCCCATAGTCAGGGTTTTTTTAGGGTTTTTCTCCGAGTTTTGGGGGATCTGTGAATTTTGAGAATCTTACACAAGCCAGGAAGATGGGACGAGGTCATGGCAGAATCTGACTGGCAGGTGGAAGTCCTGCTCTGACCCATTTCTGACAGTGATCCTGCTGTTAAAGGAAATCTGCCACTTTATCTTAGCCTCGAGATCTAAGTGAGCTTTCAGTGATTCACCAGTATAATGAAAACCCTGTATGTTAACTTATTTTAGCTACTGGACCTATCCTATGATTTCATAGGATCTATCCTATCTATTCTCAGATAAGCATATACAACGTCACATCTTCAGGCCATATTTTAAGTTTACAACCATTAAGCTTATTTATTTAAGAAAAGACTAGCAAGTAAACAATAATAGCCATATCATAGACTTTTGACTGTAAATATATAACTGTATAATCTAACTTCTCAAACAGACAGAATAATAGAAAGTTTGGGTGGATGATTTTCCTCTCCATGTCCCTCCCTGGGTACAAGCCAGGCGAAGTGTACCCCAAGTGCATTCCACCTGACTTGACACCATCTGTATTTCTGGGTTTAGGTCATCTGCAGCAGCTCAATGTATTCCCCAGTCAAGAATGCCCCTTAGTGGGGGGTTGGCACCTAGAAGCAAGGACCAAAAGTCAATTGGTGTTGCAGGTCTCAGAGGCCTGCAGGAGGGATAATGGCTATCACCTTTGGTGATTTCTAGCTACTGTCCAAAAACAACAGACAAAAACACAGCTGCTGTGTTTCCTACATTACAACAGTGACCATACCTCAGAAGTATTTCAGTGGCTGTAAAGTGCTTTGGGACTTCCTGAGGTCGTAAAAGGCGTTATATAAAGGACGGTCCTGCTTGACCAACCTTATTGAATTATTTGAAGAAGTAACAGAAAGGGTAGACAAGGCTAATGTATTGGATATAATATATTTGGGTTTTCAAAAGGCCTTCGATAGTAGACTTGTGACTAAGGTCAGAGCATGTGGAGTCAGGGGACAAGTAGCAGAATGGATAGCAAGCTGGCTACAAAACAGAAAACAGAGAGTAGGGCTTAAAGGTAGTTACTCAGAATGGCAAAAGGTGAGAAGTGGTGTGCAGTGCTGGGACCACGGTTGTTCACCATTTATATAAACGATCTGGACTCGGGAATCGGAAGTATAATTTCAAAATTTGCAGACAACACCAAATTGGGGAGTATAGTTAATACTGTGACAAAATACAGGAAGACATTAATAAACTCGCAGAATGGGTATGTAAATGGCAAATGAATTTCAATATTGATAGGTGTGAGATGGTACATTTTGATAGGAAGAATAAGGAGGCCTCATACTCCTTGGAAAATAAGAGTCTAAATGGGGTAGAGGAGCAGAGAAATCAGGGGTAGCAGATACACAAATCACTAAAAGTAGCGACGCAGGTTAATAAGGCCATTAAAAAAAAGCAAACAAGCACTGGGGTTCATTTCTAGAGTGATAGAATTAAAAAGCAGAGAAGTTATGTTAAACTTGTATAGATCCTTGGTTAGACCACACTTGGTGTACTGGTCTCCATATTATAAAAAGGAAATAGAGGCACTGGAGAAGGTGCAAAAAAGATTTACTAGGATGATACCAAGACTGAGAGATTATATCTATCAGGAAAGATTGAACAGGCTGGGACTCCTTTCTCTACAAAAGAGAAGACTGAGGGGTGACCTGATGGAGGTCTTTAAGATTATGAAAGGGTTTGATAGGGTAGACGTAGAGAAAGTGTTTCCACTTGCGAGGACGACCAGAACTAGGGGCCATAAGTATAAGACAGTCACTAATAAATCCAATAGGGAATTCAGGAGAAACTTCTTTACCCAGAGAGTAATTGAGGCAACTAGCATAGATACATTTAAGAGGAAGCTAGATAAACACATAAGGGAGAAAGGAATAGAAGGATATGTTGATGGGGTTAGATGAAGTAGGATGGGAGTAGGCTTGTGTGGAGCATAAACTCTGGCATAAACCTGTTGGGCCGAACAGCCTGTTTTTGTGCAGTACATTCTATGTAATCTACGTAAAAAAAAGTCTCCACATCAGATGTCCATCCTGCTGTACCTTCAAGGTACATTTCACCTTGCTATGGAATTATGCAGCTTAACGATTTTAATCAAGTTTCACCTCAGCTCGTGTTGGATTCACCTCATCTAGCATTAACTTGCACTGTCTTCAGAAAGATTGAAGAAACACACTTGCAAAAGAACAGATACCCAGTTCAGATTGTGGGGGGGTGGAGGGGTTCTATTATTACTCCGGCAGGTCCCACTACCACACAAGTAGATATAGGGCAAGTAAAATGTTCAGATTGCTTACGAGAGCAGCTGACGTCACTGAACCTGAGAAGGTATCTCTGGCAGATCAGAATTGGTAATGTTTATCCAGATCAGCAGAATTCAACAACAACAACAACAATTTGCATTTATATAGTGCCTTTAACATGGTAAAACATACCAAGGTGCTTCATAGGAGTGTTACCAAATAAAATTTGACACCGAGCCACATGAGATATTAGGACAGGTGACCAAAAGCTTGGTAAAAGAGGTAGATTTTTTAGGAGTGTCTTAAGGGAGGAGAGAGAGAAAGAGAGGCAGAAAGGTTTAGGGAAGGAATTCCAGAGCTTAGGGCCTAAGCAGCTGAAGGCACGTCTGCCAATGGTGGAACGATTAAAATCCAGGATGTGCAAGAGGCAAGAATTGGAAGAGTGCAGAGATCTTGGAGGGTTGTAGGGCTGGAGAAGCTTACAGAAGTCAGGAGGGGTGAGGCCATGGAGGGATTTGAAAGCAAAGATGAGAATTGTAAAATCGAAGTGTTGTCAGACCGGGAGCCAATGTAGGTAGCGAGTGGAGGTATGATGAGTGAACGGGACTTGGTGCGAGTTAGGATACAGGCAGCAGAGTTTTGAATTAGCTTAAGTTTATGGAGGGTGGGAGATGGGAGGTCAGCCAGGAGTGCGCTGGAATAGTCAAGTCTAGAGGTAACAAAGGCATGGATGAGCTTAGGCAAGGGTGGAGACGGGCAATGTTTGCAGCGTTTGCAAACATCTTCAGCCAGAAGTGCCGAGTGGATGATCCATCTCGGCCTCCTCCCGATATCCCCACCATCACAGAAGCCAGTCTTCAGCCAATTCGATTCACTCCACGTGATATCAAGAAACGGCTGAGTGCACTGGATACAGCAAAGGCTATGGGCCCCGACAACATCCCGGCTATAGTGCTGAAGTCTTGTGCTCCAGAACTAGCTGCGCCTCTAGCCAAGTTGTTCCAGTACAGCTACAACACTAGCATCTACCCGACAATGTGGAAAATTGCCCAGGTATGTCCTGTCCACAAAAAGCAGGACAAACCCAATCCGGCCAATTATCGCCCCATCAGCCTACTCTCAATCATCCGCAAAGTGATGGAAGGTGTCGTCGACAGTGCTATCAAGCGGCACTTACTCACCAACCGATGCTCAGTTTGGGTTCCGCCAGGACCACTCGGCTCCAGACCTCATTACAGCCTTGGTCCAAACATGGACAAAAGAGCTGAATTCCAGGGGTGAGGTGAGAGTGAATGCCCTTGACATCATGGCAGCATTTGACCGAGAGTGGCACAAAGGAGCCCTAGTAAAATTGAAGTCAATGGGAATCAGGGGGAAAACTCTCCAGTGGCTGGAATCATACCTGGCACAAAGGAAGATGGTAATGGTTTTTGGAGGCAAATCATCTCAGCCCCAGGACATTGCTGCAGGAGCTCCTCAGGGCAGTGTCCTAGGCCCAACCATCTTCAGCTGCTTCATCAATGACCTTCCCTCCATCATAAGGTCAGAAATGGGGATGCTCGCTAATGATTGCACAATGTTCAATTCCATTTGCAACCCCTCAGATAATGAAGCAGTCCGTGCCCACATGCAGCAAGACCTGGACAACATCCAGGCTTGGGCTGATAAGTGGCAAGTAACATTCGTGCCAGACAAGTGCCAAGCAATGACCATCTCCAACAAGAGAGTCTAACCACCTCCCCTTGACATTCAACGGCATTACCATCGCCGAATCCCCCACCATCAACATCCTGGGGGTCACCATTGACCAGAAACTTAACTGGACCAGCCACATAAATGCTGTGGCTACAAGAGCAGGTCAGAGGCTGGGTATTCTGTGGCGAGTGACTCACCTCCCGACTCCCTAAAGCCTTTCCACTATCTACAAGGCACAAGTCAGGAGTGTGATGGAATACTCTCCACTTGCTTGGATAAGTCCAGCTCCAACAACACTCAAGAAGCTCGACACCATTCAGGACAAAGCAGCCCACTTGATTGGCACCCCATCCACCATTCTAAACATTCACTCCCTTCACCACAAGCGCACTGTGGCTGCAGTGTGTACCATCCACAGGATGCACTGCAACAAATCGCCAAGGCTTCTTCGACAGCACCTCCCAAACCCACGACCTCTACCACCTAGAAGGACAAGGGCAGCAGGCACATGGGAACAACACCACCTGCATGTTTCCCTCCAAATCACACACCATCCCGACTTGGAAATATATCGCCGTTCCTTCATCATCGCTGGGTCACAATCCTGGAACTCCCTTCCTACCAGCACTGTGGGAGAACCTTCACCACACGGACTGCAGCGATTCAAGAAGGCGACTCACCATCACCTTCTCAAGGGCAACTATGGATGGGCAATAAATGCCGGCCTCGCCAGCGACGCCCACATCCCATGAACGAATAATAAAAAAATGTTGCCGAGGTGGAAGTAGGCGGTCTTGGTGATGGAACAGATATAGGGTCGGAAGCTCAGGGTCAAATAAGACATCAAGGTTGCATCATCTGATGCTCTTAAAAGCTGCTGCTAGTCCTAAAGGAAAACACCACCTAAAATCCCAAACATCGTAACTTCAGCCAGGTTGGTCTTTTGCTTTTTCATGGTTCATGTGCTTAGTATCTCAACAAGAGAGAATTAAGGATAAAACCTTTTTGTAATTGGAACTTTGCAACAGTTTGAATAAAATTAAATGTATATGGAGGATCCTGCATGGTAAAATGCAATACCATTTAAATTTTAATTCATTCAATATAGATGGCCTCATAAATAAGCAGTAACAAATCTCCTGCATTATACCCTCATTTTAAATTTAAAAGCACTGATACGGCTTTGAGAAGAAAGTTTAAACTGGAGTTGACCAGTAGATCTGTATTAATACTGTAAAGATGGTCATTAAACTAAAACCAGCCACAAAAATGTAATACTATTGCAGTCCTGTTAACCCAATTAATATATAGAACATGATTTACATTAACATGATATCACAGAGTCACTGAAAAATGTTGGCATTTATTGAGCCTGAAATTCAGCCTGGAATGTGGTCCTTTTATAAAATAAAGCAAACTGACAAAATCAGCTTCATACTGAAATGAGTATTCTGTGCTCAGAAATTTTATTTCAAGTCCGGGTACATCTGAAATTCTTACTTTTTTACTTTTTTACTATAAAGATACCTAATTAAACCCTCTAAGATCTCTTGGGACATCTTGCAATCTATAATTAAAGAGTACAAGGCAATTTCATGAATTTCCACTGCTTGCATGTCGCCTTGCTTTCAATAAGCGAGGGTAATAGTGTCATAGAAATATCTCCAACCCACACTCATGTCTAGCAAAGTTCTGTACTGGAAACAGAATTACCCTTAATTACCCCTAATAGCTTAGGAATTATACTGTGCAGTATGTTCTACAAATGGTTAACACAATCATATGAAATTACTTTGTTCACCATTTTAATGAAACATTAACCCATCTATTATAACACCTGTTAAAATAGTGGGCAAAGTAATTTCATGTGAATACAATAAGTTTGTATCTTGGCATTATGTCTAGACTTGTGTTATGTAACAGCTGCCATATTAATTTAACGAGTTAAAACAAGAATTTAGTATCTCCCTTGCTAGCAGTTTATCAGGTCATTTAAAGTGCACAAAAAGACATTTGTCTCCTTCCAACTAACTAAGCACAAGGCATCGTCTAATGTTAGCAATAAATGGAGCAATTGCCTTTCCCTCGCAAGACAAAGATTTTTTAGTGGCAGTAGGAGGAAAATATGGGTGATAATAAAACTGCAAACACATCGGGGCCCAATCTGCGATTTTAACCTGAGGCCTGAGGAGGGGAGCAGTGGTGGCTTCCCCGTTAGGCAATACCTGCCGGGAGCTTGATCAAGGACCAGAAGAGGCCCAGTATGGTGTGTTGGTTTTTTGTTAAGTATCCTTATGGGCAAAGAGGTGACGGACTGTTCCCCCAGGCCCCACAAGGAAATCTTGGGTCTCATTTGCCCCAGGCCTCCCCCAATCGCGATTACCTCTGGACTTAACCCCCCCCCCCATTTACCTGACTGTTGGGGACCGTTCCTGCAGGCACCCGATGGCGGCCTCCTGCCGTCCAAGTTCCTGCACCCACCCACTGCCCAGACAGTGATTCCTGCTGATTTTGGGCTGGAGCCCGAGCCTGAATACAGAAATGAGGCTCAGGAGCTAAAATCTCTCCAGGCCTCGCGTGCGAGTTTGCCACTCACCCCACCGCCCCCTGCACATACCGATCCCACGCCATGTTAAAATCGAGGCCATACTTTCCGAGTACAGATGATGTCCATAAACTGTTCATGTCACTTTTATCACTTGTGGCATCGTACACCCATCAGATATGTTTAAACTTTGTTTAAAAAAAAAGCTGAGCTGGCTGTTATTAGAATTTATCACTATCATGTGAATATTTATGAAGCCTAAGACTAATTATTGCAGAACAAATTGATAAGGGATTTGAACATGTGGTGAAATATCTTGCCTGTTCCTGGTAAAAGTTCAGATGAGCAACACTGAACAAGCACAGGTGATGCAGAGGACACTTTACTTACTGGTGTTTGTAGGACAGAAAGCTCAAATGTGTCAGGGATGTGCATTCTAAGCTTCTTGATTTATGCCAGTTGTGGCAGTAATAGGCTCTAAGGCCTAAACATGTTTAAATTCTGCTAGTCAAAAATATTTTTCTACGTATATCGCTTCGGGATCACCCAAAAAATAGGCAATCCTGGAGGAAAGTGAAGGCCTAAGCCTCCCAAACTTTCCCTTTTGTTCTTCCCTCACTGGTAGGGCCTGTTTGGAAAGGCAATGGACCCCTCTGGAGCATTGTTCCAGACAATCCCCCAAACTGACATCAGGACAGAGAAAGGTCAGACAGAAGCTAACAGAGCCTGACCCTCCTCCATCAGGATTTGCCATGGAGCTCTCAAGGGGCAAGATCCAGTAGAGATGGATTCTGCTTCAATCCCTGGCCCCTCCATTCACAGGATGCCTGTCTTCTTTCCCAAGAAAGAGTAGAAGTTATACCCTATAGTCCATGGCACACTCCTATGTCATGTATTAAAATAATAAAGTTAAAGCAACAGCAGTACGTTAATAACCAGTAACCATATGAAGCCAATCTCTTTATGCTGCTTTTTATAACTACAGTCCACATTGGTCTAAGCATATGGTAAAATTGGATTTTAAATTGTGTGTTAATAGGATCAATGCACAGTTTATAAAATACCCATCTCAAACTACAGACATTCCCTCTTATGGTAAACTGATCTCCTGCTTAAAGTTCTTATCCAAAGAAGAAAGTATAATCTACTTTGCACATATTTTTCATTTATCACTCTTTATATATAAGAAATCATTTTACCAGCACCAAAGAGCACAGATCAGGAATTCAGATTTGCACTCCCCATTATCAGGAGCACATGGCTGAATTTCCAAAAATGTGCTCCAGGCAGGCAAGGCTCCCCACCAGGAGCGTGATTTTGTAAAAGCATTCCTTACTATAAACTGTGCATTAAATATAAACAGATGTAGAAATGTAATGTGACGGAGTACCAAGTGATGTATTGGGTTAGCACATGTTTGAAGCTAAACTGTAAAGATGTAATGGAAGTCTCCTCTGTTTACTGGCTATCGGGGTCCTCTATGAAATGAGTTTGATAAGTACTGATCTGAATTTCTGCATGTTCACAGCACAAATGTATCCTTAATTTTGTGGAAGATGACAAACTGTGATTGGTTCCACAGAGTATCTGAGATTGTGGCTAAGGCATATTGTTGGGGAATAACTGAAGCTCCACTCTGCATCTAACTGTATTATACCCAGCCTAGGAATGGGTGATGCTGAAGCAAGGTTTCTGAAATGGGAAAACATTCCGTTTCTCAACACAGATCTCTCTCGCCTGAATGAGAACAAAAAATGTAATACAACTGTGCCAGAATAGGGAGATTTCTGTATTGTAGTTCACACAATTTTGAAATAGCTAACGTTGAAATGGAAGCTGTTCTCCCTTATCTAATTTCAAAATGAAGGTTAGAAATGAGTTGTCTATGTGAACTAGAAATTAATCAGGATCTGGAGGCTTTGTTCTTGGTGCAAATTAAATTGTACATGATCAAGGCATTAACAGGTACTCAAAGCCCATGACAATGTGTAAGCACCTTTAAAATAGCATTATATGCCATAATTCCTACTACTAGGTCTTTAATCATAGATGATTGAAAGCTCTGACTTCAGAGGTTTATGGACTGGATAAGTACTGGAGAATTCTACCACAAGCTTTAGTTCAGCAGGAAGTCTGAACTCTATGGATGAACTGAGATTTGCATCATCTATGTGCAGCATTGCTCTGGAAGATCCAACAAGAGTCTAACTTGACTGTTTCTCATTGTAGACATGCTCTGTGGCTGTGCCCGGGTTCCTGACTGGAGTCACAAGCCATGTCTTAAAGGAATAGACTTGTCACCCAGTGGTCAGCCTGTGACCTGATGGCCCGGTTGGAATCAAGGCAGCTTAGAGGACTGGAGCAGGATGAATGACTCATTACAGCTGCCAGGAAACCGGGCACAGACCTGCATAATGAGCTGCTTGTGGTCACAAACCAGCTGGATGTGGAGGCAGTGGAATCCCTTTCTATACAGAAAGATGCCAGTCTATTGATGGGAGCATGCAAGGCAATGTGGGTGCAGTCTTTGGCACCTTTCACCCCTGGGGAAGCCTGCAATGCTGGTGAAGTCTAGTGATCTCTCATTCTGCTTCGCTCTGCTCACTGGTGCAGAGAGCCCCAGTCACCTCCCTGATACAATAGTGAAAAGCAAACTGGAAGCTGTCGCTGAAGTCACGTGCTGCAGTCTAGAACAACCCTGTGACCTGTGAAAGCCACAGGCAGTGCTGTCCATGCTCTGCTTTGAGGCTCAAGTTGTGGCCTCCTTGGTGAAACGAAAGCACCCGACACATTGTTCCTCAGTGAAGTTAAGTTAGGAAAAGTGCTCCCTGAAGACCTGCAATGGGTATGGTCTCCCATGCAGGGCCCTCCTCTTCCCTCAACTCCCAGCAGTTTCTGCTCTCTCCTTTCTTCTTAGCTACCACCTTCATCCTCCGGCCCCAAAAGATAGAATCATAGTATGATGCAGCACAGAAGGAGGCCATTCGGTCCATCGTGCCTGTGCCAGCTCTTTGGAAGAGCTATCCAATTAGTCCTACACCCCTGCTCTTTCCCCATAGCCCTGCAAAATTTTCCCTTTCAAGTATTTATCCAATTCCCTTTTGAAACTTACTATTGAATCTGCTTCCACCACCCTTTCAGGCAGTGCATTCCAGATCAGAACAACTCGCTGCATAAAAATATTTCCTTATGTCGCCTCTGGCTCTTTTGCCACTTACCTTAAATGTGTGTCCTTTGTTTACCGACCCTTGTGCCACTGGAAACAGTTTCTCTTTATTTACTCTATCACAATCCTTCATGATTTTGAACACCTCTATCAAATCTCGTCTGAACCTTCTCTGTTCTAAGGAGAACAACCCCAGCTTCTCCAGTCTCTCCACACAACTCAAGTCCCTCATTCCTGGTACCATTCTAGTAAATCTCTTCTGCACCCTCTCTAAGGCCTTGACATCCTTCCTAAAATGTGGTGCCCAGAATTGGACACAATACTCCAGCTGGGGCCTAACCGGTGTTCTATAAAGGTTTAGCATAACTTCCTTGCTTTTGTACTCTATGCCTCAATTTATAAAGCCAAGGATCCTGTATGCTTTTTTTTAACAGCCTTCAGTTTAACAACTTGTCCTGCCACTTTCAAAAGATTTCTGTACTTACATCCCCCAGGTCTCTATCTTCCTATACCCCCTTTAAAATTGTACCATTTAGTTTATATTGCATCTCCTCATTCTTCTTACCAAAATGTATCACTTCACATGTCTCTGCGTTAAATTTCATCTGCCATGTGTCTGCCCATTCCACCAGTCTGTCCACTTTGATTTAGGATGTGGACATTTTTGACCTGATATCTGCTAATTTAATTAATATTTATTAAGCTCAGATGAAATGATTGCCTCATGAGCATATTAAATTGCATGCTTTACATGCATTTTACAATTGTTTTTTGTGCTGTTCAAGTGATTCATCTTAGCTCATCACATTTTTGCCAAGATAAGTAATAACTGCCAGCCACCAATATGAATAACTATTCAGTTTTGATTCGGCATTTCCATCAAAGGAAAGTGTCCCTAATTGTCAGTTCACATAAACACCAGTTAATACAGCATACTGTCACTAATGATCACTTAGGGTTCTTTTTGCATCATTTATGTTAATGTTCAATTGTGGCAACACAACCGAAGAAATCACAGTGAAATAATAACCGTGAATGCACTCAAGCTACTCTGTCTTGAAAAGAAAGAAGCGTCTGATACAGTAAGTATCTGCAACCACTGGTGAAGAGGAGTGCATCCAATTCATCATCATTTGATGTTTCTGTTTTCTTTCCAGCTGCCACCGTTATTTTCCATTCAGTGTTGCTTCTCTGACAGCAATTAATAAAAACACGGGCCGCGAAATCAGTTGCAGGCTATGAGCATGTAATTGCTCATCGTGTTCATCTGAAATTCCTTCCTTTGCTATTTTAGCAGACGTGTTTACCTGTTTAAAATAAATGGAATAACACTTCAACCAAAATAGCAGCTGGGAGCCTGGGATGGCTTTGTTTATCCTAATATCTGTTTGTTACTGTAATTGAAAAATGTTTAATTACCTAGTTTTCGGCAGCCTCCAGCAGTGCCATTAAGAATCGCTGGTTAGGCCACCGTAGACCCAGAAAAACGAGTTGGAGTTTGCGCAATGCAAGCTCTGCCCAGTTTTTGACCAATTTCAGATCGGAGTCATAAAACAGGCGTTAGGACCCTGATCAACGTATGTAAAGGGCCTAATGCCTGTTTCAGACGGGCGCCTGGCGCCTAAATACTATCCGATCCAATTTCACGTTCAGTGCATATCGGGTGAATAGGGAAAAATGGGTATGTTTTGCGCCCATTTTATGCCTGAGAAACAGGTTCATGCATACCAATTTCTCCCCACGATAATTTTAGTAAATGTGTAGCAGAATTGAAGATGAGAAATAGAAAATAAGGCATAAATAAAAAATAAGAATGGGATAGAAAAAAGAAGATAAAATAGATGCAATAGTACACAGGTGGTACTAGCGTTTGGGTTACATACGAACATACAAATTAAGAGCAGGAGTAGGCCATGCGGCCCCTCGAGCCTGCTCTGCCATTTGATAAGATCATGGCTGATCTGATTGTGACCTCAACCTTACTTTCCCGTCTACCTACAATAACCTTTGACTCCCTTGTTAATCAGGAATCTATCTAACTAAGCCTTAAAAATATTCAATGACCCTGCCTCCACCGCTCTCTGGGGAAGGGAGTTCCACAGACTCACAACCCTCTGAGAGAAAAAATTTCTCCTCATCTCTGTCTTAAATGGGAGACCCCTTATTTTTAAACTGTGGCCTCTAGTTCTAGTCTCTCCCACAAGGGGAAACATCCTCTCAACATCTACCCCTTCAAGTCCCCCCAGGATCTTATATGTTAAATAAGATCACCTCTCATTCTTCCAAACTCCAATGTATACAGGCCCAACTTGTCCAACCTTTCCTCATAAGATAACCCCCTCATCCCAGGAATCAGTCAAGTGAACCTTCTCTGAACCGCCTCCAAAGCCATTGGGCTTCATTTTAGCACCCGCTATCGGGGGCGTTCCTGGCGGGGGGGGTCCGAAAATCGGGGAATCCCGGAGCGGGTCCGAAGCCCGGCTCCAACCCGCCCACTTCTGGGTTTCCCACTGACGTGCGCGCGCAGCCCCAGCATGTGGGACTCCCGCAGGCAATTAAAGTCAGCGGGATGTCAATTGACAATATTTATCTAGGTATTTCAGGTCATTAACAGACTTGATTAAGGGATTATGTGAGGAGGAGTTGGATTTTACAAACAACTGGGACTGTTTCCCATACAGCCTGTGGCAGCTGCAAAGGTCCATTTGACAGGTGCGGGGGGGAGACCCTCACTCATTGCAGGAGGCCACTCTGTCACTTGGGACAAAGTTTGGCCTCCACCACCCTCCTCCTGACAAGAAAATTCACCAACTTGCACACTTACCCCGGGGTCCAGAGACATGTACCTACCTTGCAGACCCCCTCAGATGTACATCTTCCGGATGGGGGCCGCCGTAGCTGCAGTCATGACCTCCTCAGAGGGCGAACAGCATCATCAGCCTCACCAGCCTCGCCGGCCACGCCGTCCACCTCTGACATGTGGAGCTCCACAACACAGTGCTGTGACACATCCACCTGCACAGCAGGAGGGAGGGCGACCGCAGAGAGAGATGCGTCGCAGAGGGCACTACCCTCGCCACAGGGTCCACAGACCGAGGCTCAGCTTCCTGGACCTCTCTGAGCAGCAGTGCACACGGAGGCTCAGAGTCACTCGACATGTAGTCGTGGACATCTGCAGCCTCCTTCATGCCGAACTGCTCCCAGTTGGCCTGAGCACCATCTTCTTACCTGTCACTGTCAAAGTCAGCACTGCCCTCAACAACTTCTCCTCTGCATCCTTCCAGGGTGCCACCGGGGACATTGCCGACGTCTCTCAGTCGTCTGCACAAAAGAGCCCTGCAAATACACTTACACCACTCTGCAGTGACACAATGGGTGGCATCAGTTGTGGGTCTTCATTGTGATCCTCAGGAAAGGGCATTATTGCACAAACCAGACAAGATTCGCAAAGACATGGCAGTAGTGGTGCCAATATAATATGTAATGTGAGTTGGTCAGAAATTCAACATAAGTAAAAACCATGACAAACCCTCAAACACCCTTGTGCATCCCCTTCATGCTCACGACACGTTTGTCTTACGCTGCCTACTGCACATATGTGATGCATGCCCTGTGGCTGCAGCACAGGTAGTGGCAGGTTGAGTGAGGCTGACTGTGAAAGAGATGCACGAGAGGGTGAGTATGAGATAGAGCCATGAGATTGTATGAGGATTGGGTTGAGTGGTAGTGGCGGGATGAGTACTGGCGAGGCGAGTAAGTGCAGGTAAGATGAGGATGAGCTTTGAGTAGGTATGAGGGGTGATGTGGCAGAGTAGTGTTGGCAGTGCAGAAGGAAATGTGGGGTCGGGGCGTTGATGTGGCAGATGGAGTGTAGGGGAATGAGTAAGTGTACTCACTTTGGCTGACCTACTTAGGTCATTGGAGCGCCTCCTGCACTGTATGCAGGTGGGCGATATGTTGGTGGTGCAGATGACCTCCTCTGCCACCTCGAGCCAGGTCTTCCTGGTGGCAGAGGTAGGCCGCTTCCTCCCGCCCGCCGGGAGGATGATCTCTGTCTTCCCCCTCCTCCTCACCCCATCTAATGATACCTGGAGTGAGGCATCATTAAACTGGGAGCAGCCTTCCCCCTGGGCTGCTCCATGCTGTAATTTTTGCTATTTGTTGCAGCATCTGTCAGTGGAGGACTGTCCCTTTAAATAGAGCTCCTCCAGCTGACAGACCTTACTGTGCATGCGCAGTCCGCCCAACGCACAGATCAGCAGTGGGGAACCCGGAAGACCAGGTAAGTGAATCCAATTAGGCTGCGAACGCGCGGGGGGCAGACTGATTTCGCCGGGAGCCCCCCCGCCACGAACCCGCAGCCCTGGTAGCATTGAGCCCATTATGTCCTTTCTTAAATAAGAAGACCAAAACTGCACACAGTATTCTAGATGTGGTCACACCAATGCCCTGTACAACTGTAGTAAAACATCTCTACTTTCATATTCCAATCCCCTTGCAATAAATGACAACATTCCATTTGCCTTCCTAATCACTTGCTGTACCTGCATACTAACTTTTTGTGATTCATGTACCTCAGAGTTCTGCAATCTCGCTCCATTTAAATAAAATACTGTTTTTCTATTCCTCCTGCCAAAGTGGACAAGTTCACATTTTCCTACATGATACACCATCTGCCAAATTTTTGCCCACTCACTTATCCTATCTATATCCCTTTGCAGGCTCCTTATGTCCTCTTCACAACTTACTTTCCCACCTACCTTTGTGTCATCAGCAAATTTAGCAACCATACATTCGGTCCCTTCATCCAAGTCATTGATATAGATTGTAAATAGTTGAGGCCCAAGCACTGATCCCTGTGGCACTCCACTCGTTACATCTTGCCAACCTGAAAATGACCCATTTATGCCTACTCTCTGTTTCCTGTTAGCTAACCAATCCTTTATCCATGCTAATATGTGACCACCGACACCACAAGCTCTAATTTTGTGTAGTAGCCTTTGATGTGGCACCTTGTCAAAAGCCTTCTAGAAATCCAAGTACACCACATCCACAGGATCCCCTTTATTCACATTGCTTCCTCAAAGAACTCTAATAAATTAGTCAAGCACGATTTCCCTTTCACAAAGCTGTGTTGACTCTGCCTGATTGCATTGAAATTTTCTAGGTGCCCTGCTATAACCTCCTTAATAATAGATTGTAGCATTTTCCCTATGACAGATGTTAAGCTAACTGGCCTGTAATTTCCTGCTTTCTGTCTCCCTCTTTTCTTAATAGAGGGTTCAAATTGAGTTGTGTGATTTAATGAATATGTATGAAATTACTCTCTGCTATTTTAACCCATTGATAGATGAGCTAATGCCTTTATCAAAATAGCAGACTGTGGGATTTTATACTGATACATTTGTTGCTAAACATAGTACAGTGTGATTTCGACCCATTTGCCTCCAATGCCATCTGAAACGCTATGCAAGTTTGGCTCCGGCAGTCTTATATCGTGGATTAAAACAAAAATAGACTATGCTTGAAGTAAACTAACTTCAGGGATGTTCATGATGTTTATTTTAACCGAAATATATAAATTCTTGCTAAAAAGTTGTGTAGACCATGGCTGCAGCTGTCAGAGTGGCTTTGACAGTCCAGTATGAATTCATGAATAAATATGGAGCCCCTGGATTTCAGTCCCTGTTTCTTTCACAGCAGCTTCGAACATGATTAATGCTGAGGGTTATTCAGAATGCTCCAGTCTTTGCTCATTAGATTTGCAAGGCACAAAATTGGTGTTGTAGAAAAATCATCACAACTGAATCTCTTCAACTGAACTGAAAGGAAGGGTGGTTTCAAGGTTATTATTTTTCCAACGTTGTGGCAATTTAGAAATCATGTTTGGCTTCTAAGCCATCAATAATTTGAGATTAGTTCTCATTTTCCTATTGTACTTTTTAGTTTTTTAATTACTATTGCCATTTACCTCTACCACATTGAGGTATAAAACAGAGAGTTGGATTAAACGGGTTATTCTCAGGTTGGCAGGCTGTAACTAGTGGGGTGCCGCAAGGATCAGTGCTTGGTCCTCAGCTGTTTACAATCTATATTAATGACTTAGATGAAGGGACTGAGTGTAGTGTATTCAAGTTTGCTGACGTTAGAAAGCTAGGTGGGAAAGTAAGCTGTGAGGAGGACACAAAGGGCTCGAATTTAGCAGGCCTGCGGGTTCCCAGCGGGTGGTCCTCCGGGAGCGTGGAAAACGCGGACGGCTAATTGTGTGCGTCCCCCACGCGATCGCGGGATAATTGGACCCATTAAGCCCTGCTTCCGGGTTCTGCGCTCCCCAGCTGCGTGCCGGCCGGCTGCGCATGCGCAGTACCGTCGACGCGATGTAGGAGCTCCAGTTAAAGGGGCAGTCTCCCAAAGCCCCTCCTGCTGCAAGCAAGAGGTCTGGGAGAATGGCTCAACAAAGGGGAAAGGCTGCGCCCCGTTTTTCAGATCTGGCACTGCAGCTGATGCTGGAGGGCGTGAGGAGGAGGAGGGAAACACTCGTCCCAGAAGATGGGCGCAAGTTCCCTGCCGCCGCAACCAGGAAGGCATGGGCAGAGGTGGCGGCGGAGGTGAGCAGCAGGGGCAACACCCCAAGGACTTGGGAGCAGTGCCGCAAGCGCTTCAATGACCTGACTAGGTCTGGCAAGGTGAGTACACCAACGCACCCTCCCACATCCCGTCCCCACCATCACGCCAAGCAGATCACAACCCCCTCCTGCACAGCCACCACTGCGCTCCATCAGCAATCCTCACAGCCACTCATTCACCATCCTCGCCGTGCACGCAAGTACCCACCATCCCTGACCCCACCCGAACACTACCACACACCCCAATCCCCATGCAATGGGATGGGCACGTGGCCCACGCTTCCTCCCATCCGTTCCGCGCCACGCTCAACCCAACCACACCGATGCTCGATGCGTCTCACGATGCAAGACGCACCCACTCACACATCTGTGTTTTGCCTTCACAGGAGAAGAGAAGCAAGAACAATAGGGAAAGGGCACGCACCGGAGGTGGGCCGCCGCAAGTGGTGGAGCTCACCGACGCAGAGGTGGAGGCGCTCGACCTCGCCCGCACGCGACATTGCCTGTCGGTGGCCGATGGCGAGTGTGTCGCTGCCGAAACGGCCGGTAAGGGAAAGCTGACACTCAACACCCATGATCGCGAGTTACCGTCTCATCACCTGCCATCAGGCGCACTGTCAAGTTGGTCCACATGCCTCAAAGTGCCCTCTGTTCTCTTGCAGGTCCGTCTTTGGGTCAAGCGAGCGTGGAGGGCGATTCCTCAGAGGACATGGCGGTCTCTGAGGGTGCATCGTCACATCAGAGCCAACCATCCACCAGCGCAGAGACACGCACCTCGGTGGGTCCCCCTCGCCAACTAGTTGGGGTAGCACTTGGTGAGTCACTGCGCACGAGTGAGCATGAGCAGACCCTGGTGGCAGGGGCAGCCGCGGAGGGTCCGCGACGGAGGGAGCACTCATCTCCAGGCTCTGCTCAGCCGGACCCAGATGCTGAACCCAGGGGGCCACCAGTGAAAAGGAGAGTCGTCGAGGGCCACCAGCTAATTGCTGAGGTACTGGCAGAGGTGCCGCGCGCATTGTCCACAATAGCGCAGGCGATGGAGGAGTCCACCTCCTGCATGTGGGCATTGGTGGCGCAGGCACAGGAGGGTACTGGCGACACAGTGTCGCGGGTAGGTGCGGGACTGTCTGCGGTGGAGGACAGGCTGGCCTCCCTCGAGCGTCACGCACAGCTCCACTTCGAGTCCTTGCAGGCCCTGACAATGTCTGTACGGATTCAGGGTGAGCAACATTCCGACGCCACCAACAGGCTGAGGGATACACTAGGGGTGGCCTTGCAAGGCCTCACACATGCCATCCAAACTGCCGTCCAGCAGGGTGGAAGGGGTGATGTGGGCCGAGGCCAAGAGAGGGATGATGGTGACCGGGGACATGGAAGCGGGGACGCCTCTCAAGGCGCCCCCACGTCCCACCCGTCGCCCACCTCTCAACCAGTACCCGCAATGGTGCCTCCTCTCCAGGTGGCCGAGTCTGCCCCTGCCCCGGTGCAGGAGGAGCAGTCTGTGGAGGTGCCCTCACGGGCACCGAAACCCAGGGGCCGTCCGCCAAAAGCATCTACCCGGTCAAGGCAAGAAGACGAGCAACCTGCCACTACCTCTGCTGGAGCCACAGGGGTAGCACCACGTAGGGGTTCCCGGAGAAGAATTGCAAAGGCCTTATAATCACAAAGGGAATACACCAGGGTGTTTATTATTTTGTACTTTGTTTCTTAAATGATGTCACATTCCAGATATTAAATAGTCTATTCTCACCACTCCTGCCTCCTCTCGTCCATTCTTCCGCGGCTTGTGCAATAGTTGCGTTCCGTGGAGGCCATCATGACGGCGAACACCTGCTGCCACCCATTGGGCACACTGCTGTGGGTGCAGGATTACTGGCAGCACTCTTCAGTGGAGGGGGCTGGTATGGCCGCTCGCATGTGCAGGTGAGGAGATGCGAGCGCCTCGCAGTGTCTGACTCTAGGAGAACCGTTGACGTATGAGTGGGTCCCTGGCCCGGCGACCATCCCGGTGAGTCGCGGCTCGGCGCATGGGTCGTCCAACATCCTCTGGCGCGTCCTCCTCCTCCGCCTCCGCCTCCTCCGCCTCCTCCTCCTCCTCCTCCTCCTCCTCGCCCTCGCCGTCCTCAATGTGGGTGGCGGGTGTGGATGGGGCCTCCTCCAGCGGCACCCCTCTCTGTTGGGCCATGTTGTGCAGGGCACAGCAGACAACTATGATTCGTTCCACTCTGAATGGTGTGTATTGGAGTGCTCCCCCAGAATGATCAAGGCACCTGAAGCGCATCTTGAGAAGCCCTATGGTCTGCTCAATTGTAGACCTGGTAGCAGTGTGGCTGTCATTGTACCGACACTCCGGCTCGGTGATGGGGTTCCTCAGAGGTGTCATGAGCCACGTGTGGAGGGGATACCCCTTGTCGCCGAGGAGCCAGCCGTTGCCGGCGTTGGGTGCCTGCAGGATGGGCGGGATGGCGGACTCCCTGAGGACGAAGGCATCGTGGCAGCTGCCGGGGTATCTGGCGCACACGTGTAGGAATCTCTGGCGGTGGTCACAGATGAGTTGGGCGTTCATGGAGTGATACCCCTTCCTGTTGATGAACAGCCCTGGCTCATGCGGAGGTGCCTGTATTGCGATGTGGGTGCAGTCGATTACACCCTGCACCCGTGGGAAGCCGGCCATGGCATGGAATCCAACCGCCCTCTCCATCTGGCTGCGCTCGTCCATGGCGAAGTTGATGTAGTGGGAGGCCCTGCGGAACAACCCATCGGTGACCTGCCTTATGCACTTGTGTGCAGACGACTGACAGACCCCGGTGATGTCCCCGGTGGCACCCTGGAAGGAACCGGATGCGAAGAAGTTGAGGGCAGTGGTGACTTTGACGGCGACAGGTAAGATGATGCTGCTTGGTCCATCAGGGAGCAGCTCGTCGTTAAGGAGGCTGCAGATGTCGGCGACTACCTGGCGATTGACTCTGAGCCTCCGTATGCACTGTTCCTCGGAGAGGTCCATGAAGCTGAGCCTCGCTCTGTACACCCTGTGCGGAGGGTAGTGCCTCCTGCGACGCATCTCTCTCTGCGGTTGCCCTCCCTCCTGCTGTGCAGGTGGGTGTGCCGCAGCACCGTGTTGGGGGGCCCCACCTCTCCGAGGCGGACGGCGTGGACTGCGAGGCTGCTGGGGCTGGTCATCCTGTTCGTCCTCCGACGATGTCAACGCACCACCCATCTGGCAGGTGTTGGTGTGAGGGGTTGTGCAGGGTAGGTGGGTGGGTCCTCGGACTGGGGCTGCGGTTTCGTGTCGGTCTGTCCTCTGGCTTGGCGGGGGTTGGTGGAGGGCAGGGGTTGCCCTATGTGACGCGGTGGCCTCCTGCGTGGGTGAGGGCTCTCCCCCGTGGAGCGCACCTTGGCACCTGCCACAGGCTGCTGGCTGCAACACGCCTGGTTTGAAGGGTACTGTTTCCCCCAGTGTGGGAAACTGACTGCGTTGAACCTAAAATCCCACACTTCCTCTTTTGACAGCTGCTTCAGCTCATTAACTGACCACAACGAGCAAGTTAAGTACTCTCAAGTGGAACCCCGCTGGCTTTAATTGCCTGCGGGATTCCCACCAGCGGGGCTTTCGCGCGCAGCCCCGCACGTCAGCGCGGTACCCGGAAGTGGCCGGGATTTCGTCCGAATCCGGTCACGTGATCGGAGATCGGGATTTTCGGGGCCCCCCCGCTGGAAACCCGCAGGTAACCCGACCCTAAAATCGAGCCCAAAGAGTCTGCAAAAGGATATGGACAGGCTAATTGAGTGGGCAAGAAGGTGGCAGATGGAGTATAATGTGGGGAAATGTGGGGTTATTCATTTTGGTAGGAAGAATAGAAAACAGAATATTTTTTAAATGGTGAGAAACTATTAAATGTTGATGTTCAGAAGGATTTGGGTGTCCTTGTACATGAAAAATAGAAAGTTAACATGCAGGTCCAGCAAGCAATTAGGAAGGTAAATGCAATGTTGGCCTTTATTGCAAGTGGGTTGGAGTACAAGAGTAAGGAAGTCTTGCTGCAATTTTACAGGGCTTTGGTGAGACCATACCTGGAGTACTATGTACAGTTTTGGTCTCCTTACCTGAGGAAGGATTTACTTGTTTTAGAGGCGGTGTAACGAAGGATCACTGGATTGATTCCTGGGATGAGAGGTTTGTCCTATGAGGAAAGATTGAGTAGAATGGGCCTATAATCTCTGGAGTTTAGAAGAACGAGAGGTGATTTGATTGAAACATGTAAGATTCTGAGGGGGCTTGACAGGGAAGATGCTGAGAGGCTGTTTCCCGTGGCTGGAGAGTCTGGAACTAAGAGGCACTGTGTCAGGATTATTACTTGAGCCACGAGCAAATTGGCAGAGGGTAAATAAGATTAGAGAATTAAATTTGTGGCTCAAAGATTAGTGTGGGAGAAATGGATTTCGATTCATGGGGCACTGGCACCAGTACTGGGGAAAGTGGGAGCTGTACCATTGGGACGGCCTTCATCTGAACTGTGCTGGAGCCAGTGTTCTGGAAAATCATATAACTAGGGGGGTAGAGAGGGCTTTAAACTAAATAGTGGGAGCAAAGGATCAAGTAAGGGAAGATGTGATAAATTAAAGAAAGAAGACAAAGCAAGAGAGCAAGGTAGCAATAAGGGAAATGATAATCAGAGAGTGGCAGGAAGGGACAGAGCATACAAACTTAAGAGTGCGCCAGCAGGTAAGGCTAGAGGTTGCAAAAATAGTAAAAAGACAGCACTAAAGGCTTTGGGCCCGATTTTACCAGGGGTGCAGGTTCCCGGCGGATGGGCAAGCGGGCGCGTTGGTAATGCGCCCGGTGAAATTAGTGGGTTTCCCGCGCGATCGCAGCAGGCAAACCACTAATTGGATTCACTTACCTGCTCCTCCGGGTTCCCCGCTGCTGATCTGCGCGCGGGCGGGCTGCGCATGCGCAGTAAGAGGAGGCGCTCTATTTAAAGGGGCGGTCCTCCACTGACAGATGCTGCAACCAATAGCAAAGATGACTGCATGGAGCAGCCCAGGGGGAAGGCTGCTCCCAGTTTAATGATGCCTCACCCCAGGTATCAATACATGGGGTGAGGAGGAGGGGGAGGACAGAGATCTTCCACCCGGCGGGCGGGAGGAAGCGGCCCGCCTCCGCCACCAGGAAGGCCTGGCTCGAGGTGGCAGAGGGGGTCACCTGCGCCACCAACATATCGCCCACCTGCACACAGTGCAGGAGGCGGTCCAATGACCTCAGTAGGTCAGCCAAAGTGAGTACACGTAGCCTTTCCCCTACACTCCGTCTGCCACATCACCGCCCCCACCCCACCTCTCCTTCAGCACTGCCAACACTACTCTGTCACATCACCCCTCATAACCACTCAAACCCCATCCTCATCTTACCTGCACCTACTCACCTCGCCAGTACTCACCCCGCCACTACCACGCAACCCAATCCTCATACAATCTCATGGCTCTATCCCATACTCACCCTCTCGTGCAATTCTCGCACGGCCAGCCTCACTCAACCTGCCACCACCTGTGCTGCAGCCACAGGGCATGCATCACATATGTGCAGTAGGCAGCGTTAGGCAAACGTGTCGTGAGCATGAAGGGGATGCACAAGGGTGTTTGAGGGTTTGTCATGGTTGTTACTTATATTGAATTTCAGAACAACTCACATCACACATTATATTGGCACCACTACTGCCATGTCTTCGCCAATCCTGTCCGGTTTGTGCAATAATGCCCGCTCCTGGGTATCACTATGAAGACCCACCACTGATGCCACCCAGTGTGTCACTGCAGAGTGGGTGTAGATGTATTTGCAGGGCTCTTCTGCGCAGACGACTGAGAGACATCGGCGATGTCCCCGGTTGCAACCTGGAAGGCTGTGGAGGAGAAGTTCGGGAGGGCAGTGGTGACTTTGACAGCGACAGGTAGGAAGATGGTGCACGGGCCAGCCAGGAGCAGCTCGGCATGAAGGAGGCTGCAGATGTCCACGGCTACATGTCGAGTGACTCTGAGCCTCCGTGTGCACTGCTGCTCAGAGAGGTCCAGGAGGCTGAGCCTCGGTCTGTGGACCCTGTGGCGAGGGTAGTGCCCTCTGCGACGCATCTATCTCTGCGGTTGCCCTCCCTCCTGCTGTACAGGTGGATGTGTCACAGCACTCTGTTGTGGAGCTCCATGTGTCAGAGGTGGACGGCGTGGATGGCGAGGCCGGACCCCGGGGTAAGTGTTCAGGTTGGTGACTTTGACCGTCAGGAGGAGGGTGGTGGAGGCCAAACTTTGTCCCAAGTGACAGAGTGGCCTCCTGCAATGAGTGAGGGTCTCCCCTCCCCACCTGTCAAATGGACCTTTGCAGCTGCCACAGGCTGACAGCTGCAACACGTCCATTCGATCTGGGAGTGTTTCCCCCAGTGTGGGAAACAGTCCCATGTTGATCCAAAATCACACACAGTCCCTTAATCAGGTCAGTCAATGAACTGAAATAGCTACATAAATACTCTCAAGTGGCATCCCGCTGGCTTTAATTGCCTGCGGGATTCCCACCTGCGGGTGCTGCGTGCGCACGCCGGCGCGTCAGCGGGGAACCCGGAAGTGGGCGGGATCGAGGGGGGATCCGGTCGGGATCCTGGATTTCGCAATTTTCAAGGCCCCCCCGCCGAGAACACACCCGATAGCGGGTGCTAAAATCGGGCCCTTTGTATCTGAATGCGCGTAGCATTCGTAACAAAATGGATGAATTGACAGCTGAATTAGAAATAAATACGTACGATCTGATAGCCATTACAGAGACGTGGCTCCAAGATGACAAAGGCTGGAACCTGAATATCCAAGGGCACTTGACATTTCGGAAGGAGAGGAAGCTAGGAAAAGGTGGAGGGGTAGCTCTGTTAATTAAGGATGACATGAGTATAATAGAGAGAAATGACCTTAGGTCTAAAGATCAAGATGTAGAATCAGTTTGGGTAGAGATAAGAACTAGTAAAGGCCAGAAATCACTTTACATAAGAACATAAGAAATAGGAGCAGGAGTAGGCCAATCGGCCCCTCGAGCCTGCTCCGCCATTCAATAAGATCATGGCTGATCTGATCCGAACCTCAAATCTAAATTCATGTCCAATTTCCTGCCCGCTCTCCGTAACCCCTAATTCCCTTTACTTCTAGGAAACTGTCTATTTCTGTTTTAAATTTATTTAATGATGTAGCTATAACAGCTTCCTGTGGCAGCAAATTCCACAGACCTACTACCCTCTGAGTGAAGAAGTTTCTCCTCATCTCAGTTTTGAAAGAGCAGCCCCTTATTCTAAGATTATGCCCCCTAGTTCTAGTTTCACCCATCCTTGGGAACATCCTTACCGCATCCACCCGATCAAGCCCCTTCACAATCTTATATGTTTCAATAAGATCGCCTCTCATTCTTCTGAACTCCAATGAGTAGAGTCCCAATCTACTCAACCTCTCCTCATATGTCCACCCCCTCATCCCCGGGATTAACCGAGTGAACCTTCTTTGTACTGCCTCGAGAGCAAGTATGTCTTTTCTTAAGTATGGACACCAAAACTGTATGCAGTATTCCAGGTGCGGTCTCACCAATACCTTATATAACTGCAGCAATACCTCCCTGTTTTTATATTCTATCCCCCGAGCAATAAAAGCCAACATTCCGTTGGCCTTCTTGATCACCTGCTGCACCTGCAAACTAACTTTTGGAAATAGGCCCCCTGACTGTAACCATACTATAGGACAGGGTATACAGGAAGAAATAGTGGGGGCTTGTGAGAAAGGAACAGCGATAATCATGGGTGATTTTAATCTACATATAGATTGGAAGAATCTGATTAGCAAAGGTAGCCTGGAAGATGAGTTCATTGAGTGCTTTTGGGACAGTTTCTTAGAGCTGCATGTTCTAGAGCCAACCAGAGATCAGGCTATTCTAGATCTGGTAATGTGTAATGAGACAGGATTAATTAATGACCTCATTGAAAAGGAGCCTCTAGGCAGCAGTGATCACAATATGATTGAATTTCACGTTCAGTTTGAGGGAGAGAAGAGTAGGTCTAAACATCAATAAGGACAATTATGAGGGCATGAAGACAGAGCTGGCTAAAGTGAACTGGGAAATTAGGTTAAGGGATAGGTCAGTAGAGATGCAGTGGCAGACATTTAATGAGATATTTCATAACACTCAGCAAAGATACATTCCAGTGAGAAAGAAAGACTCTAGGGGGAGGACGTACCATCTGTGGCTAACTAAGGAAGTTAAAGATAGTATCAAATTGAAAGAAAAGCATACAATTCCACGAAGATTAGTGGCAGGTCAGAAGAGTGGACAGAATATAAAAATCAGCAAAGAATGACTAAAAGAATAACAAGGAAGGAGAAATTAGAGTAAGAGAGAAAGCTAGCTAGAAATATAAAAAAATATAGTAAGAGTTTCTACAAGTATTTAAAAAGGGAAAGAGTCCTCTAGAGTGTGTGTCTGGGGAATTAATAATGGAGAATAAGGAAATGGCGGATGAATTGAACAGATATTTTGCATCCGTCTTCACTGTAGAGGATACCAATAACATGACAGAAATAATTGTGAATCAAGAGGTGAAAGGAAGGGAGGAACTTAAAACATTTACAATCACCAGGGAAAGGATTTTGAAAAAATTATTTGAACTAAGAGCTAACAAGTCCCCAGTCCCTGACAGACTTCATCTGAGGGTCTTAAAAGAAGTGGTTGCAGAGACAGTAGATGCATTGGTATTCATTTTTCAAAATTCCCTCGATTCTGGAAGGGTCCCATCAGATTGGAAAATAGCAAATATAACTCCTCTATTCAAGAAAGGAGGGAGACAGAAAGCAGGAAACTACAGGCCAGTTAGCTTAACATCTGTCATAGAGAAAATGCTAGAATCTATTATTAGGGAGGTTATCGCAGGGCACTTAGAAAATCTCAATGCACAGCTTTGTGAAAGGGAAATCGTGTTTGACTAATTTATTAGAGTTCTTTGAGGAAGTAACAAGCAACATGTATAAAGAGGATCCTGTGGATGTGGTGTACTTGGATTTCTAGAAGGCTTTTGACAAGGTGCCACATCAAAGGCTACTACACAAAATAAGAGCTCATGGTGTTGAGGGTAACATATTAGCAAGGATAAAGGATTGGTTAGCTAACAGGAAACAGAGAACAGGCATAAATGGGTCATTATCAGATTGGCAAGATGTAACGAGTGGAGTGCCACAGGGATCAGTGCTTGGGCCTCAATTATTAACAATCTATATCAGTGACTTGGATGAATGGACTGGATGTATGGGGCTCGATGTTACCAGGGCTGCGGGTTCGCGGCGGGGGGTCTATTCCACGCGCCTGGCGAAATCAGTCTGCCCCCCGCGGGATCGCAGCCTAATTGGATTCACTTACCTGGTCTTCCGGGTTCCCCACTGCTGATCTGCGCGTTGGGTGGACTGCGCATGCGCAGTAAGCTCTGTCAGCTGGAGGAGCTCTATTTAAAGGGGCAGTCCTCCACTGACAGATGCTGCAACAAATAGCAAAAATTACAGCATGGAGCAGCCCAGGGGTAAGGCTGCTCCCAGTTTAATGATGCCTCACTCCAGGTATCATTAGATGGGGTGAGGAGGAGGGGGGAAGACAGAGATCTTCCCCCAGCGGGCGGGAGGAATCGGCCTGCCTCTGCCACCAGGAAGACCTGGCTCGAGGTGGCAGAGGAGGTCAACTGCACCACCAACATATCGCCCACCTGCATACAGTGCAGGAGGCGCTCCAATGACCTAAGTAGGTCAGCCAAAGTGAGTACACTTACTCATTCCCCTACACTCCGTCTGCCACATCACCGCCCCCACCCCACATCTCCTTCTGCACTGCCGACACTACTCTGTCACATCACCCCTCATACCCACTCAAAGCTCATCCTCATCTTACCTGCACTTACTCACCTCGCCAGTACTCATCCCGCCATTACCACTCAACCCAATCCTCATACAATCTCATGGCTCTAACTAATACTCACCCTCTCATGCATCTCTTTCACAGTCAGCCTCACTCAACCTGCCACTACCTGTGCTGCAGCCACAGGGCATGCATCACATATGTGCAGTAGGAAGCGTAAGGCAAACATGTCGTGAGCATGAAGGGGTTGCACAAGGGTGTTTGAGGGTTTGTCATGCTTTTACTTATATTTAATTTCTGATCAACTCACATTACATATTATATTGTCACCACTACTGCCACGTCTTTGCGAATCTTGTCTGGTTTGTGCAATAATTCCCTTTCCTGAGGATCACAATGAAGACTCACAACTGATGCCACCCATTGTGTCACTGCAGAGTGGGTGTAGGTGTATTTGCAGGGCTCTTTTGTGCAGATGACTGAGAGAAGTCGGCGATGTCCCCGGTTGCACCCTGGAAGGATGCGGAGGAGAAGTTGTTGAGGGCAGTGGTGACTTTGACAGCGACAGGTAAGAAGATGGTGCTCGGGCCAACCGGGAGCAGCTCGGCATGAAGGAGGCTGCAGATGTCCACGACTACATGTCGAGTGACTCTGAGCCTCCGTGTGCACTGCTGCTCAGAGAGGTCCAGGAAGCTGAGCCTCGGTCTGTCGACCCTGTGGCGAGGGTAGTGCCCTCTGCGACGCATCTCTCTCTGCGGTTGCCCTCCCTCCTGCTGTGCAGGTGGATGTGTCACAGCGCTCTATTGTGGAGCTCCACGTGTCAGAGGTGGACGGCGTGGATGGCGAGGCTGGTGAGGCTGGTGATGCTGTTCGCCCTCCGAGGAGGTCATGACTGCAGCTACGGCGGCCCCCATCCGGAAGATGTACATCTGAGGGGGTCCGCAAGGTAGGTACATGTCTCTGGACCCCGGGGTAAGTGTGCAAGTTGGTGAATTTTCTTGTCAGGAGGAGGGTGGTGGAGGCCAAACTTTGTCCCAAGTGACAGAGTGGCCTCCTGCAGTGAGTGAGGGTCTCCCCCCGCCACCTGTCAAATGGACCTTTGCAGCTGCCACAGGCTGACAGCTGCAACACGTCCATTTCAACTGGGAGTGTGTTCCCCAGTGTGGGAAACAGTCCCAGTTGTCTCTAAAATCCCACCCCTCCTCACATATTCCCTTAATCAGTTCTGTTAATGACCTGAAATAGCAATGTAAATAGTCTTAAGTGGCACCTCGCTGGCTTTAATTGCCTGTGGGAGTCCCACATGCGGGGGCTGCGCGCGCACATCGGCGCGTCTGTGGGAAACCCAGAAGTGGGCGGGTTGGAGCTGGGCTCCCGACCTGCTCCGGGATTCCCCGATTTTCGGAGCCCCCCCCCGCCAGGAACGCCCCCGATAGCGGGTGCTAAAATGAAGCCCATGGTTGCTAAATTTGCTAATGACACAAAGGTAGGTGGGAAAGTAAATTGTGAAGAGGACATAAGGGGGGTGATTTTAAACCTCAAGAAGGGGTGGGTTGGGGGCAGGTGGGAGTTAAAAATCGTTGCTCTTTGGGTCGCAAGCGCGACCCGGCTTTATTTCCGGTTTTAACGTTGGCGTGGAAAAGTACAAGCTTCCCACTGGGAATGCTAAGTCCGAAAATTTTGCGGTTGCGACCCAAAAAAACAACTATTTTCAACTCCCACTCGTCCCCAACCCACCCATTCTTGGGGTTTAAAATCACCTCCAAGGAGTCTGCAAAGGGATATAGATAGTTTAAGTGAGTGGGCAAAAATTTGGCAGATTGAGTATAATGTGGGAAGATGTGAACTTGTCCACTTTGTCAGGAGGAATAGAAAAGCAGTAGGTTATTTAAATGGAGAGAGATTGCAGAACTCTGATGTACAGAGGGATCTGGGTGTCCTAGTACATGAATCACAAAAAAGTTAGTATTCAGGTGCAGCAAGTGATTAGGAAGGCAAATGAAATGTTATTTATTGCAAGGGGAATGGAATATAAAAGTAGAGATGTTTTGCTACAGTTGTACAGGGCATTGGTGGGACCACATCTAGAATGCTGTGTGCATTTTTGGTCTCCTTATTTAAGAAAGGACATAATTGCTTTGCAGGTGGTTCAGAGAAGGTTCACTTGACTGATTCCTGGGATGAGGGGGTTATCTTATGAGGAAAGGTTGAACAAGTTGGGCGGATATACATTGGAGTTTGGAAGAATGAGAGGTGATCTTATTGAAACATATAAGATCCTGAGGGGACTAGAAGGGGTAGATGCTGAGAGGATGTTTCCCCTTGTGGGAGAGACTAGAACTAGGGGCCACAGTTAAAAATAAGGGGCCTCCCATTTAAGACAGAGATGAGGAGAAATTTTTTCTCTCAGAGGGTTGTGAGTCTGTGGAACTCCCTTCCCCAGAGAGCGGTGGAGGCAGGGTCATTGAATATTTTTAAGGCTGAGTTAGATAGATTCCTGATTAACAAGAGAGTCAAAGGTTATTGTAGGTAGACAGGAAAGTAGGGTTGAGGTCGCAATCAGATCAGCCATGATCTTATTAAATGGCAGAGCAGGCTCGAGGGGCCGAATGGCCTACTCCTGCTCTTAATTCATCTGTTTGTATGTATGTTTGTATGATAAGGGGTCGGCCATTTAGGACTGAGATGAGGAGAAATTTCTTCATTCAGAGGGTTGTGAATCTTTGGAATTCTCTACCCCAGAGGGAGATTGATGCTGAGTCGTTGAATATATTCAAGGCTGAGATCAATAGATATTTGGACTCTAAGGAAATCAAGGGATATGGGGATAGGGCAGGAAAGTGGAGTTGAGGTCGAAGATCAGCCATGATCTTATTGAATGTTGGAGCAGGCTTGAGGGGCCGTTTGGCCTACTCCTGCTCCTATTTCTTATGTTCTTGTGTTCTTATTGGTTCCACTCCATTAAAACCATCTTACTCTCTCTGCTTACTTCAACTTTTGTTCCATAATAAATGCCTTACTGCTGAGATTGAATGCTTTTGCAAAATGGAAGGCACTCACACAACAGATACCATGAGCACACTTTGCATATTATGCTAAAAATAAATTTGGATCCCTAGATTGTTATTTTTAGCACACCTGATAATATGCATTCATCAACTTTGTAAGTTTTACTTAATAAAAGGAGCTTTTCCTGAAGAAATCCAGCAAAGGTATGAAATGAAATATTAGCAAAATTCGTACTGCATGTCAAATCCCTTTTTAGAACAGTGGCTACTGGAACCTGCTTCACTAAAACCCTTTCAGACAATTTTCAAAGGGTTTGTATTAAGGGGGAACGATCCTTTGTCCCCTTCACCGTCAGGTCGGATTAACTGAAGGTGCTGGGGATCTGGTTCGGGGGGTGCCGGGGCATGCACCAATAACTGGAAGGAGTGTATTTCCAAGGTGAAGCAGAAACTGGGACTGTGGGATCGACGATCCTTCTTGATCGTGGGCAAAAACCTGGTCATCAGGTGCGAGGTGCTCTTGATGTTGCTGTACTTGGCACAGGTCTGGCCCATATCTCGCTCCTACGCCGTGACAGTCACCCGAGCCATCTTCCGCTTTATCTGGAGAACAAAAATGGACCGTGTCCGCAGGGACACGATGTACAAATCTCTGGAGAAAGGGGGGAAAGGCATGCCCAAGGTGGCCCTCATCCTGATGGCCACTTTCGTGTGCGGCTGCATCAAGCTTTGCGTGGACCCTTGGTACGAAAACACAAAATGTCACTACGTGCTGAGGTTCTACCTGCCCCCGGTGTTGCGAAGGATGGGCCTGGCCACGCTGCCACGGAACATTCCGCCCAGTTGGACCGTTCCGCCCCACCTGTCCTTCGTCGAAAAGTTTATGCAAAAAAAACACTTTCGACCACAAGGCGATCAGTAAGTGGTCCGCATATAACGTCCTAGAGACACTGCGGGAAAAGGAGATGATGGATCCCGTCAGTTAGTTCCCCGAGCAGACTGTCAATGTCATTTGGCAGAACGCCTCATCGCCAGAACTTTCAAACAAGCACCAAAACATAGCTTGGCTGGTGGTGAGAAGGGCCCTTCCTGTCAGATCCTTCATGCACTCTGCACATTACCGCACACTGTCCCCGAGGAGGCTGCGGTGCAGACAAAACCATCACCCATCTCCTTCTGGAATGCGCCTTTGCAAAGAAGGTCTGGAGAGAGATGCAATGGTATCTGTCCAGGTTCGTCCCGAGCAGTTCCGTAACACAGGACTCTGTGCTCTATGGGCTGTTCCCGGGGACGCACACTGAGACAGACATCAGCTGCTGCTGGAAGACCATTAACTCGGTGAAAGACGCCTTTTGGTCTGCCTGAACCTTGCTGGTCTTCCAGTGCAAGGAGCTGTCCTCGACCGAGTGTTGCAGACTGGCACATTCCAAGGTCCAGGACTATGTGCTCAGGGACGCACTGAGGCTGGGTGCGGCCGCCGCAATGGCTCTGTGGGGAAAGGCAACCATTTAGAGCCTTCCCGCCATTGTATACCGAGGGGCTGCAATCAGGGAAAAAAAACCCCGGGCAGAATGTAAAATTCAAATTGCTGTAATATACCTGTAATGAATCTGTAATGTACCTGTAATGAATCTGTAATCAATAATCTGTATTGAGTATAATGCAATGAGACACCCCAGAGTGTCATGAACTGTAATTATGTACAATGTGTTCATTGAACTGTGCTTGATTTAACCTGCAAATTGTATAATCTGTATTGTGTACGTTTGGAATGTGATATGACAACTGTATTGTATGTTTTGCTACAAATTTTATGAATAAAGTATATTTTTTGAAAAAAAAGAAAAGAAATATTTTGCTTCATTTCAGAGATAGTAGGAGACTTTTGAGGTAGGAATGTGGAAGGCTTTATTAGCCAAAGAATGTATTAAGGACTAAACCCCTGCTATTTTCCAGTAGAAGTGACAAGATCCATATTGAAATATTTTTCTCCTCACCATTTTAAATCAGGTATTAAATACTTTAAAGCAGCACAGTTCCAGTGGAATGTTCATGGAGAAAAACTTGGAGGTTAAACGTAATACTTTTATAAAGTTGAAAATAGACCCAATGGTGCAATAAAGCCAGAGTCAAGCATTATATTGTTTTTTGAACGAAAAATGAAAGAGTCGATTTTAACTTGGGGCAGGAGGGAAACTGCCACAACCCGGGTCATTTTAACTCCCGGGGCTCATTTCAATTAAGGAGCGAAACCAGCAGGAGTAACATCAGGGCCAGCGGGCAGGAACAGAAATCAGGCTGGGAGCCCAAGAATGCCGGAACAGAAGGGAATAGTTCCTAGAGTGAAGTTAGTCCTGGGGATGGGGTTTGAATGAAGCTGCCGGTGGCTGGGAGGGAGCGGCAAGGCCATTCTGTTGTCTCCTGCCAGGTTATGCTGTCGGGTTTGGCACCATGCAGGCATCCCCTGGAATTTAAGTTAAAATGGTGTGGCAGTGCCGATGATGTCATTGGGCTGCAACTTTTTCATGTAGAAGTAGGCCCCCGCCTGCCTGAGGTGGCTGGTGCTCCTGTGCCCGATCTGAGGTCAGTTAAGATGGTGCAAGGGGCAGGAATCCATCGGGATTGCAGCACAACCCCCCACCCCCAGCCCATCTTAAACCCCTGCCCGCACCATTTTGACCAAGCGGGCAGAATTAAAATCGACCCTTTCATTGCTGGATCTGTGTTCAGGACAGGTTCTATTTCCAGGCTATAAATCAGTCGGGGGTGACTATTGCCACTTGCTCCTTCTCAATTTACATAACATGTCCACAGGAGTGATATAATATTAGCATTATGAATTCACAAGCTCAGGGATTGTTGCCATGAATTTTCCTCGGGGTTCTCCTGATCTCTTGCTGTAACTTCAGCGGAAACCCTGGAGAAACGGCTGCACATTCTAGATGTGACAGAAGGTATAACTAGCTAACTTTGAATAAGAAGTTTTCTATTGAACAAGAGACCACATTAGCAGGTGGTTTTCCATTTTCTATTCAAACAGTGAAATGAACTGCATCTTTT
Organism: Heptranchias perlo; assembly: GCF_035084215.1. Taxonomy (NCBI): domain Eukaryota; kingdom Metazoa; phylum Chordata; class Chondrichthyes; order Hexanchiformes; family Hexanchidae; genus Heptranchias; species Heptranchias perlo. Next base: position 95,250,136 of record NC_090325.1, on the reverse strand, counting down.
TAAAATGGTCTGTAAGTAATTGAAGGTTATGCTGTTCTAATTCAAGCTGGGGTCGCCCTACAAAGTCAGTTTGCAGTTTAATCCAATGTAACTGCAAAAACAAGAATTTGTTTAACAGTGTCTTTAATTGGTAATCCTCACCAAGTTACCATGACAATATACATAAAGATGTATAAGCGCAATTGGCCGTTTATAGTCATTTACACTGTTTCTGTGGGGTTCTGCCGAGCACCCACCAGAGAACCCCTGGGAAATTCCGGGCATGTGGATGATCCATAAATGGAGCAGTGGTCAAACCATCCATCCAAACATTGAGCCCTATGCACTGTCTAGTTATTTTTAAAATATCAAATTTAATGGCCGTGATATTTACAGAGAGAAAGGGAGAGCGCGGGGGAGGCCAAAAATCGCCGAAGAACCCAGTAAGGCCGGGGACGCGGAGGTCCGGTCAAATTTTTAGATCCATTTCCTGACCAAAACAGTTTGGCCGGTGGCTGGGAGAGAAAACCAGCAGCAGGAGGCCGCAGCTAGGGACACTTGGAGACGGTCCCCGGCAATCAGGAGGGGGAGAGAGGCCGCGATTGGGAGTGTGGGGGGAGAGAGGCCGCGATCGGGAGGGGGGATGTGGGGCTGCTACAGGGAAGGCTGGGGGAGGTCAGCAATCAGGGGGGGGGCTAGGGCGGGGGGAGGGTGGCGATCGAGGCTGGAGGAGACCGAAGTCTTCCTTGAAGGGCCGGGGGGAGCACTCCTGCTCCTCTTGGCCCACAGTGAGTGCTGAAAAAGGCACTTACATGGGGAGCCAGCAGCTCCAGTCTCCAGTTCACTGCTGAGTTTCCCGACCCCTGGGAAACCTGTACACCAGCAGGGAATTTTATATCAGGCTACCAATAGCACTGTGGGTGGCCGAGTTAAATATGTTAATCAAGTTTCCCAACTCTCTATAGCGGGACACACGGACACCCCGATATCCACTGGCTTATTTAACTCATGGGGGGTTAATATTGAGGCCATGTTCTCTGTTGGATTTTCACCCATTTTGAGATACTCAAAAAGGCACCCAAAATATACTGGGGCAGATTTTCCTCTTCAAATGTTTGGGCAGAAAATCGATGGGTTCCATTACAGGCAAGCGAGCTGCCTACCCAGTTTTCCTCTATGAGCTCTGCTCATGAAATTGTTTACACCCAAGCACAAAAGAGGAAAATCTGCTCCACCATGTTTAATTTGTCAGCTTTCGTCAGCTGGTAGCACTTTCACCTGAACCAGTGCGTTGTAGGGTCAAGCCCCACTATGGAGTTGAATAGAAAATCTAAGCAGACACTCAGTGCATTGTTGGAAGTGCTAACCTTCAGATTAAATGTTAAACTGAGGCCTTGTCAGTATACCTCACATCTCCAGTTAAAAAAAATTTGTACATTTCTGTGGCCGTATTCAAAGAGCAAGGAGTTACCATGTGTCCTGGCCAACATTCTTCCCTCAACCAACACCATCTTTTAGTGGGATCTTACTATGTACAAGTTGTCTGCCATATTTACTTTTATAACAACTAGTTCAAAATAAGTCATTGCATGTGAATTGCTTTGAAACATTTCTGAGATCGGTGATAAGATGCCATATACAAGTCATTTTTTCAACAGTAGCTCATTGACAATTATTTATTTTGTGTGAAAAATAATTATGTGCACCAAGTATTTACCAACTTGGCTGAAGTGGACTCAATGAGGTGCACATAAATAAATCTTAGGCATTTTATATAATAGAATCATAGAATCATTACAGCACAGAAGGAGTCCATTTGGCCCATCGAGCCTGTGCCGGCTCTTTGTAAGAGCAATCCAGTTAGTCCCATTCCCCGAAGCCCTGCAATTTTTTTCCCTTCAAATATTTATCCAATTCCTTTTTGAAAGCCATGATTGAATCAGTATCCATCACCCTTTCAGACAGCGCATTCCAGATCATAACTACTCACTGGGTAAAAAAGTTTTTCCTCACGTCACCTTTGGTTCTTTTGCCAATCACCTTAAATCTGTCCTTCCTCTCCCCTTCCACCAATGGGAACAGTTTCTCTTTATTTACTTTATCTAAACCCTATGATTTTGAACACTTCTATCAAATCTCCTCTCAACCTTCTCTGTTCGAAGGAGAACAACCCCAGCTTCTCCAGTCTATCCACAAAACTGAAGTCCCTCATCCCTTGAACCATTCTAGTAAGTCTTTTCTGCACCCTCTCTAAGGCCTTCACATTGTTCCTAAAGTGCGGTGCCCAGGATCTGACACAATACTCCAGTTGTGGCTGAACCAGTGTTTTATAAAAGGTTCAACATAACTTCCTTGCTTTTGTACTCTATGCCTCTATTTATAATGCCCAGGATTCTGTATGCTTTTTTAATCGCTTTCTCAACCTGTCCTGCCACCTTCAAAGATTTGTGCACATATACCCCCAGGTCTCTCTGTCCCTGCACCCCCTTTAGAATTGTACCATTTAGTTTATATTGCCTCTCCTCGTTCGTCCTGCGAAAATGTATCACTTCACACATCTCTGCATTAAATTTCACCTGCCATGTGTCCACCCATTCCACCAGCCTGTCTATATCCTCCTGGAGTCTATTACTATCCTCCTCACCATTTATTATGCTTCCAAGTTTTGTGTCATCTGCAAATTTTGAAATTGTGCCCTGTATACCCAAGTCCAAGTCATTAATATATATCAAAAAAAGCAGTGGTCCCAGCACTGACCCCTGGGGAACACCACTGTACACCTCCCTCCAGTCTGAAAAACAACCCTTCACCACTACTCTCTGTTTCCTGTCACTTAGCCAATTTCGTACCCATGCTGCCACTGCCCCTTTTATTCCATGGGCTTCAATTTTGCTGACAAGCCTATTAAGTGGCACTTTATTAAACGCCTTTTGAAAGTCCATATACACATCAACCGCACTGCCCTCATCAACCCTCTCTGTTACCTCATCAAAAACCTCAATCAAGTTAGTTAAGCACGATTTGCCTTTAACAAATCCATGCTGGCTTTCCCTTATTAATCCACACTTGTCCAAGTGACTATCAATTTTGTCCCAGATTATCATTTCTAAAAGTTTCCCCACCACCGAGGTTAAACTGACTGACCTGTAGTTGCTGGGTTTATCCTTACACCCTTTTTTGAACAAGGGTGTAACATTTGCAATTCTCCAGTCCTTTGGCACCACCCCAGTATCTAAGGAGAATTGGAAGATTATGGCCAGCACCTCTGTAATTTCCGCCCTTACTTCCCTCAGCAACCTAGGATGCATCCCAACTGGACCGGGTGGCTTATCTACTTTAAGCATAGCCAGCCTTTATCAATTTTCACCCCATCCAGTATCTCAACTACCTTCCCTTTTACTGTGACTTTGGAAGCATCTTCTTCCTTGGTAAAGACAGATGCAAAGTACTCATTTAGTTCGTCAGCCATGCCCTCTTCCTCCATGCATAGATCTCATTTTTGATCCCTAATCAGTCCCATCCCTCCTCGTATTACCCGTTTACTATTTATATGCCTATAGAAGATTTTTGGATTCCTTTTGGATAATGCTGTAGTAAAATAAAAATTGTAGGTAGTTTAGTGATGAAGAGGGCAATGCAGGCTCATACGAGATTCCCCATATGATGAATTATTTTTAGTTAGTCATGGATTCTTCGGCTCTTCCACTGAATTTTTGATAGATGTGTGGGAGAACCCCTGCAGAAATTCATCCCCCATATCTCATAAAAGTTGTAATCTTGATGAATGTCACACCAGTTCTCCCAGACCCCTTTCCCAAACTAACACTAGCAATGAGATTGAATAGAATAATCGGAGCCCATTTAGGGTCCACTATCTGTAACAGATTTACATTTAGCAATGATGCTGTATTAGAAAGAACCATTTCATTTCTTCTAACATGTTACGTGATGTTTGGTACAAGATAGATTTTTAAGTCCATAGTGATTCACCAGCAATTATTTGTAGAAATTATAGCAGTTGGATTCCCTGCACAAAAAAAATTAGTAAGCTGTTGTTACAAACTATTCCCAATATTAACATATATTTTTATCAATGGTAAAGAAGACTAACCAGATTTTTGGGTGCATTTCTACAGGGATAGAAGAAAAGTCTCAGGAGATAACAGTGAGCTCATGTAGAACACTGGTTCAAAGTACTGTGGGCATTTCTGCTTACCATACTGCAGTGGGGATTGTTCGTTTGGGGGATTATTGATTTTATTTACAATCGGACACTAATACATCAGGAAGCACTGCAGCAACTTTCCTGAGCTGAGTGTTCTAGTTACGCTGTGAATAGCATGGGCACCCTTGTGAAATATGTAACTACCTTGACCCTGGAGAATGAGCCGAAGTTGAGGATACATCCATGGTATGGGTGGAAGTTTTCCCTCCTCCCCTCAGATTCGAGACCAGAGACACTCCAGAGGATTTTGAGGACCAGGAAGTTTCAGGAAAGACATTATTGAAATTTTCAAGACTCTAAAGTGTACAGATAAACTCCACTCTTGTAAATCGTTTAGCATAACCACAAACTCTGCAACTAGCTGGCACTGACTCAAGCTCAGAAGATGGAAGACTAACAGTTTAAATTTAAGCACTTCACACAGAGAGTGGTGAAAGTAAGAAATAGTTAAGTTGTTTCCTGCCCAGTGGAGAGAAATAGCCTTGGCAAACTCAACAGGGAGTTGGGTAATTTTTTAGTGAAAGAAGCGATTGAGGGATGAAAGAGATCAAGAGGTAGACTTTCCTCTTTAGTGCTTGGATGTAAAGCATCGCCTGGGTACAGCGCAAGGAGTAAAATTAGATGGGAAGGATTGTACACCTTTAGTGTAGCCTACAAGATTTTCTGTCCATGAATGAAAAATTGTGTTGGCTGCATTACAGATACGTGATCCTTCCTGCTCAAGTTTGCCCAATATGCACCCAGGAAATGCTTTACGCCAAATGCTAAAGAGGAAAATCTGCTGCAGAATATTTTTTTGAACTTTGAGACCAGCCATGTAGACAGCAATTGTACATTCCAGTCGTGTGCATGTTGTTATTAATTCAGTTTATCCAAAAACACTACGCTAGAAGTTCCTCTCAGTAATGTTAGCATCTGAATGCTTAACAAGCTTGTACCAAACTTCTCTCCACTACTTTAAGAAAGGTTTTGAAAGCCACTGTTAAAGTAGTGAAGAGAGGAAAATGATACAGATACATTAGGACTGTTGCACCAATTGGGCACTACCAGTGAGGAACAGCACTCACGGGAAGCACTGGTTGGGAAATCTTGGGCCTGTTGCCCCTAAGTTTAAATTGATGGAAAATCACATGCTGCAGGCCCAGGATTTCTCGACTAACCTTCCCTGTGAGCATCACTCCTCACCAAAAGCAGCTGATCAGGCAAATCAGCTTTGTTAAGCGTTTATACATAACATCGCTGAAAGTAATTTGCAGCTTTTCTTTTATTTCTATTGTTTGCCATATATTAATTTTACAAAAACAATTTATTTTAAATATATGTTCAACCACTTTTACAAATACCTCAGGTTTTTGGAAACGAGTATTAGGCACGAATAATATAGACAATGTCAAACTGTTCATGGTGCTTATGAAATACTAATGTTTGTAAAAGCTTTCATGAAGTGATTCCATTCTACATGAGCTTGTATGTATTTTTTTTTACCAAATCTTATTCTTTGACAAAGGTGTAGCATCGTTAGCTGTGTTTTTTTCTTTTGATGTGACTGTATTCAGGACTTATGTTATCTGTCAATGCCAAAGGATAGATGAAGCAAACTGTGGCAAGGCCCTCACAAGAGGAAACAAAAATTAATGTAGTGCAACATGAATTTGTGCCTGATGTCTTGTTTTTTTTAAAGCATGCATTCCTTTCTACACAATTCACTGACAATTTTGACCTTCATACAGTATACCTGTCAAATGCTTCTTATCTTGCTTTGCTCTTGTTTGCCCAGTCATAGTCTCCAGAGCTGTTCTGGTTACACAAACCACTCATCTCCAACAAAAGCTAGTGTGAGGGTCACTTGTTATAGTCTTAAGAAAACACAATGTGACAACAGTATTGAGGATAATTTCCTTCTTGTCACCAAGAATGTGACAATGGGAGTCAATTTTTTCACCCTATTTTTATCGTCCTTGCAGCCATACCTGTCTTTACTCAATGCATTTTCATGACTTCAATGGAAATAAAAATTGGGAGAGATGTAAAACGGGCTGCTGATTCGCTGTCGCACAGTCAAAATTACCCCGTAGAGTTGCAGCTGAGAAAGATTGATTACTAACTATGTAAAGCACACAGCATGAAAGCAGTTACTGAGCTCTTTGACCTGCAGCAAACAAGGTGCTTGACATTTTATTCTACGAAGCCTAGAAAAATATAGAGTTGTTTGCAGCCTTCCATTCTCTCAGTAAAATTTCCTCTCATGCAATACATACTGTTACTTTTTTGCAGGAGAAGATGGCCTTCAACAGGAACCAGTTTGTAAGGGTTGGTGGTGGGACTCAGCAAATAAAACCCCTTGCCTATTATGAGGAGGCCATGAAAGAATCATAGGCTGGGAGGTTGTAGTGGACCTCGGGGATGCTGGTTTTTCTAATGATAATCTCATTCATTGACTGTGGCAATGATCTTGACTTTCATCATCTTAAAAGAATGTTTGTGCTCCATTATAAAATATGTTTTAAATTGTCATTGCAACTTCAACGTACTTAACAATGTCCAAGTGTTCATCCTGTGTCACCTTCCTTTTTCACACAGACCTGAAGGAGGGAGCTGGTTCTGTGGGACTATAATGCTCCCCTAAGTATCTTGTATCACCCACGTCATTTAACACAGGTACCAGCACAAATGTAGAAACACTAGAGGGTATTAATGGATTTGAGGAAGAAATACAGGGGGAGGCACTGATCACAGGTAAGGAAAGGGTGAAGGCGGTGGCTGAAGAAAGGTCAGCTGCTATTGAGTAGAGGTTTGGGGTTGCCAAAGGTCCTGCTGACACACTTTATGATTGTGACGTCCTTGTGTCAGCAATTAAATGGAAGATGTTCTTTATGTGTGTGTTTGTGTGGGTGGGTTGGGAATCAAGTCATTTGCCTCATTGTACATCACACTGCAAGCTGGTCTCGGTCGTGTTCTTGTGATCTATATCTTAATTGGCCTTTTTCTGTGCTGTAATTTCGATAATTCATTCTGGGACTATCTACTCTCGAGAACAGAAGATTCCAGTTGGTTCAGGAAATAAATAAATTAAACTATGATAATATATCTGAGACTGTCACATTCTCTAAAACCAGAGGATGAGGCGCGAGTTAAGAAGAGGGAACATGCACAGACAGGTTACATTTAATTACTTTACATAGAGAATAGTGAAAGTGTGAAATAGACTAGAAAGAGATGAGTGGAGGCAGATAATGTTGAAAAAGTTAAGGGAGAACTGGATAGATATTTGAGGAAGTGGACAATTGAGAGGTATTAGGTTCTCAGACTAGTCAGATTGTCAGCAGAGTCTTTTTCGCTTTTGTAAATTCCTATTCCTATTCCTTTCCCCTACTCCTTAGCCTACTCTTCTCCCCTCACCCTTAACCTTCTCCTTCACCCTTTCCTCTTCCTCTTGTCCTCCTCTCACTCTGTTTCCCCTCCTATCACCCTCTCTCTCTTCCTAGCTCCTTTCCCTCAGCCTACCTCCTTCTTCTCAACCTTTCCCTTTCTAGCCTATTGCCCGAGTACCACCAGGCTGGGAAATCAACCAGCAATCAGCAGCCAGCGAGTCCAGGGAGCAGTGGTGATCAGAGGCGGGCTGTGTTGGCGCTTTTGAAGTCCCAAGCCAGTAAACCAGCAAAGATCAGAAAATACTGGCAAACACAATGGGTCCATCAGCCCCAAGAAGAGAAAGAACAGATCATCACCATGGACACAAAACACCTCCCACAAATTGCTGTTTTTTTACACACTAATAATGGCGTGCACCATGAACTCGCCATTATTTTTCCAGCAAATTCTGGCCCTTTAAATTCATTTGAATGGAATTCTGTCGGTGCCCGGTTTTGTGTGCAAAGGCGGCATTATGGCCGCAACACATGCTCGAACTGGGAGGCCTGAGGTCTGTCCAAAATTGGGTCTCGGGCCTCATCTAAATAATGTGGGCAAGCTGCCGGTGCCCTTCGAGCCTCCACAGGCAGCTCGCCCTTTTTGCTTGTTTGAATTTCGGGCCGCTTGCATTGCCGGGGGGATAATGGGAGAGAAGCAGACTGCTTCTCCTGAATCCACAAGAAGGTTTAAAAAACCACTTATATTAACAAAATCTCACCATTCGTTGGTGGCCATTACGGCCGCTGAAGAACCTTGGGCAGAGTAGGCTCGGCTCCTACACTGCTTGTCCCCATCCAATTTCAGCAAGGGGGCCTAAAACGGGCATTAGGCTCCTCATTTTCATATATAAGAGCCCTAACACCTGTTTTAGGCAGTTGCCAGGGACACCTGAAAAATAGTCCTACCTAATTTTGGATCAGATGTTTTTCAGGCGTCCTTGGGGCGCAGAACGTTTGGTCCCCAAAATTGGGCCTCGTTGCACCCACTTAATGCCCATTGTATCTGCCCCATTGTTCCAAAAGGGCTGCAGGATGTCCAGTAGAAATATGAGATACTGTTCTTGAAGCTTGCGTTGAACTTCATTGGAACAGTACAGGTGACCAAAGATGTAGAGGTTTGAGTAGGAATGGGAGGTGGAATTAAAGTGGTAGGCCAGAGTTATATTTTCAGACAGAACAGGGCTGTTCAGCAAATAAATCCGCGAATCTTCATTGAGTCCCCCCAGCGTAGAGAAGACTGCACTGTAAACAGAAAATACAGCATTACAGATCAGAGGACATAAATGTAAATTTCTGTCTCAAATGGAAGGAATGTTTGGGGATTTAGACGGTGGTGTGGGTGGGGGGGATAAATTGACAGGTGTTACATCTCCTGCAGTTGCATGACAAGGTGTACAGGGAAGGACAACTGGAAGTAAGGGTAGCAGAAGAGCAAACATAGAGAGATCAGTCCCTTCCAATTCAGAGATGGGAGAGGAAAGGAAAACGCACTTATTGGTGGGATTGTGTTGTAGAGGGTGGAAATGGTAGAAGATGATCCAGCAAAGAATGGTGGGGTGGGAGGTAAGGACAAGTGGAGCTCTGTTATTGTTGAAAAGAGGGGAAGTACATGTGATGGTGCATGGTAAAGAGGGTGGATTGCATGCAGTGCTGAGAGCAGTCATCAGAGGGGCACTGAATATCACAAAGGTGTCAGTGGTCATGAGTCGATCTAAAAAGAGAAAGGGTAAAAGTCTAGCCCAAATCCATGTGAAGTGAGCTGGAATTAGGTGCTGAGAGAAGGGACATAACTGTAAACATTGATCTTAGCAAGCAATCAATCACAAAAAAGAGAAAGGGATAACAATGATGGTGAACAGGATGAAAAAGACTAATGGAAATCATGACAAAGAGAAGGACACAACTTCATCAACGCTGACATTCCTGGAAGAGAGGTGGCAAGTGAATCGAACAGTACAATAAAACAGTACCTATTTTAGGACAGCCAGAACCCCTTGCTGGTTGTTGATTGATGTGTAATAACCCATCCCCACGACCCCAGTGGTCTCCCAGCACATTCATACAGGCAGTGCTGGCAAATGACGTTAATGAGCTAGCTTCACTTTATCAGGGGAGGTCATATGTGTGTGAGACAAAGGTGCACACAGCACCTGAGAAGCAGCGGTGCCAACAGTGCTACATCGGGACTACATTATCTCTTTAAAATTCATAAGTGACAAAGCTTGTGAGTTACAGTCAGCTCTATGAGTGTGATACAAATAATGTCTTATTTATCTTCATTTAATAGATGACAAAAGAAACTGAATATTGGAAACCTGAAACAATTTCGTAAGTAAGCCACCTTCAAAAGTATTTCATTGATTGTGAAGTGATTTGGGAAGTCCTGACGATATGAAATGCACTGTATAAATCCAAGTTCTTTCTTTCATAACTACCTTTTCTTTTAGATGCTGATGGATCTGATATACATTTCTAGCACTTTCCGTTCTGTTTCAGGCTTTCATACATATTTTATTTATACCACACATTAAAAATCAATTAGATAAAGGGGTAAAAAATAGATTGATTTATATTTTTCTGTGATTTAGTTCCAATGCAGCTTGAGGTAGTGTGAGTGCTGTTTAGTCTTTTGTTGTGTGGTGAGAGTTTAGAAAGTTTGTAAAGTTTGTGCAACAACAACTTGCATTTATATAGCATCTTTAAGAAAGTAAAACGTACCAAGAAGTTTCACAGGAGCGTTATCAACACAATTTGACACGGAGACACATAAGGAGATATTAGGACAGGTGACCAAAAACTTGGTCAAAGAGGTAGGTTTTAAAGAACGTCTTAAAGGAGAAGATAGATAGAGTGAGGTAGGGAGGTTTAGGGAGGGAATTGCAGAGCTTAGAACCTAGGCAGCTGAAGGCATGGCTGCCAATGGTGGAACAAAGAAAATCGGGATGTGCAAGAGGCCAGAATTGGAGGAGCGCAAAGATCTTGGAGGACTGAAGGAGGTTACAGAGATAGGAAGGGGCGAGGCCATGGAGGGTTTTGAAAACAAGGGTGAGAATTTTAAAATCAAGGTGTTGCCGGACCAGGAGCCAATATAGGACAGCGAGCACAGGGGTGATGGGTGAACAGGACTTGCTGCGAGTTAGGATACGAGCAGCAGAGTTTTGGATGAGCTCAAGTTTACGGAAGGCAAGCATTGGAATAGTCAATATTCTCTTCAAATGAATTGTCAAAGGGAAAGCAATTCTAGCAGTTGGGACTTGACATGATGACATGTTGCTGCCACAAAATATGACAAATATTTCAACAGAAATTACATCATCTTGTATGACAGGACTATAAATAGAAACAAATTGGCTGCACTGAAAGTCAGTGGAATATGATGTTGCCTGTCTGACAACGGTAATGTCAAGCCACATTTAATTTGCAACATGTGAAAATATTACATTTATTTTGCTGACAAGGCTACTCCTTGGGTGTTTTCTGATCTAATTAATATTCAACACACCTCTTGGTATATTCAGGGCATTTTTTTATATGGTTATGTACAGTTCTAATTGAAGTACTGCTTTAGTTTATTCATAATTTAGCTTCTCAGCCTAAGGTCCTTTGCTGGGATTTTGATAGAAACTTTCCTTCTGACAACCAATTTTGTAAGGATGGCCTCAAACAGCCGTTAGGCCCTTTTCATATGCAAAGATGAGGCCTAATGTCCATTTTAGGCATGGACCATGGGCACCTCTTTTTATCCATATGACAGGCAGCACACTTGTCCCACAGAACACACCGCACATCATATTGGACGCTTTGGTATCCGTTTTGCGCCGTAAAATGGGCACAGCCTCAACCCATTTCGAGGCCACTGTCCCTTACATCATATGTGGTTTTGCTACCACAGAGTCTCCTACTTGCCCCTATCCCTGATGGCTTCAGACTGGCCGCTCACCTGGTCCAAGACAGCTCAAGATATACCTCAAAATTATTTTGAAGATATCTCAAATGTGTTCCTATGTCCATAAAAGACATTAAAACCATGTATCTCTCAAACTCAGAGAGACATATATTTTCCACATGATATCAAATACAAAGGATGTCTGCCAGTAAGGATAGCCGCTTGTACACTTTGAAGCTCACACCTGGAATAGTGGTACATCCAGATTTATCCAGACAACTACCAGGAACGGTGCTAAACAGAATAAGACCAATAGCTCTGCACTTTATGGACGTTAGCATATTAAATCACCTTTTATTCCATGAGAATAACCTATAGTTGCCTGCAAAGACATATATCAATCAGGCAAGGGCCAGTCCTTGAAGGCAACCTGGCTTTAATCCCGAAGATACCATAAAAGAAGATAAAAGAAGTAAAATAACATGCCATGGACAAAAATCCTTTATTTTTGTCACTCAGACATAGCATCAAATAAATTATCATGAATCAATTATGCCTAAATTCAAACTATTTTCCTTAGATATTGCACAAGAGTGGCCATATGAAAAAATAGAGGACACACAGTTTTCACCTGCAGTTTAAATATTTTTTGTTATTTGTGACGCAGGCCATGTAAGTCACGAGTCAATTATATCAGCTTGTTTCAGGTATGCTCCGAAGGGCTGATTTTCCGAATGTTTGGAGCCGCACCTATCAGGTGCACATAAAGGGAAATTGCAGGCCCGCTTCCCATGATTTTCAATCCATTATAATGTGATGAGCCATTGTTTGAAGTTGCATGTGTTTATGACACGTCCCGGCTCATTAAATGTACTATCATGTGTAAATAAATCAGAACACTACAATGCGTCCTGTGATAAAGTATCAATGTCAGACTGCAAAGGGAACAAGCCTGTTTCACGCACTACCACCGTGCTAAATGGGATAGATTCAGAACAGATCTAGCAGCTCAAAACTGGGCATCCATGAGGCGCTTTGGGCCATCAGCAGCAGCAGAATTGTATTCCAGCACAATCTGTAACCTCATGGCCCGGCATATTCCACACTCTACCATTTCCAACAAGCCAGGGGATCAACCCTGGTTCAATGAGGAGTGTAGAAGAGCATGCCAGGAGCAGCACCAGGCGTACCTAAAAATGAGGTGCCAACCTGGTGAAGCTACAACTCAGGACTACATGCATGCTAAACAACGGAAGCAACATGCTATAGACAGAGCTAAGCGATTCCACAACCAACGGATCAGATCAAAGCTCTGCAGACCTGCCACATCCAGTCGTGAATGGTGGTGGACAATTAAACAACTAACGGGAGGAGGAGGCTCTGCAAACATCCCCATCCTCAATGATGGCGGAGTCCAGCACGTGAGTGCAAAAGACAAGGCTGAAGCGTTTGCAACCATCTTCAGCCAGAAGTGCCGAGTGGATGATCCATCTCAGCCTCCTCCCGATATCCCCACCATCACGGAAGCCAGTCTTCGGCCAATTCGATTCACTCCACGTGATATCAAGAAACGGCTGAGTGCACTGGATACAGCAAAGGCTATGGGCCCTGACAACATCCCAGCTGTAGTGCTGAAGACTTGTGCTCCAGAACTAGCTGCGCCTCTAGCCAAGCTGTTCCAGTACAGCTACAACACTGGCATCTACCCGACAATGTGGAAAATTGCCCAGGTATGTCCTGTCCACAAAAAGCAGGACAAATCCAATCCGGCCAATTACCGCCCCATCAGTCTACTCTCAATCATCAGCAAAGTGATGGAAGGTGTCGTCGACAGTTCTATCAAGCGGCACTTACTCACCAATAACCTGCTCACCGATGCTCAGTTTGGGTTCCGCCAGGACCACTCAGCTCCAGACCTCATTACAGCCTTGGTCCAAACATGGAAAAAAGAGCTGAATTCCAGAGGTGAGGTGAGAGTGACTGCCCTTGACATCAAGGCAGCATTTGACCGAGTGTGGCACCAAGGAGCCCTAGTAAAATTGAAGTCAATGGGAATCAAGGGGAAAACTCTCCAGTGGCTGGAGTCATACCTAGCACAAAGGAAGATGGTAGTGGTTGTTGCAGGCCAATCATCTCAGCCCCAGGGCATTGCTGCAGGAGTTCCTCAGGGCAGTGTCCTAGGCCCAACCATCTTCAGCTGCTTCATCAATGACCTTCCCTCCATCATAAGGTCAGAAATGGGGATGTTCGCTGATGACTGCACAGTTTTCAGTTCCATTCGCAACCCCTCAGATAATGAAGCAGTCCGAGCCTGCATGCAGCAAGACCTGGACAACATCCAGGCTTGGGCTCATAAGTGGCAAGTAACATTTGCGCCAGATAAGTGCCAGGCAATGACCATCTCCAACAAGAGAGAGTCTAACCACTTCCCCTTGACATTCAACGGCATTACCATCGCCGAATCCCCCACCATCAACATCCTGGGGGTCACCATTGACCAGAAACTTAACTGGACCAGCCATATAAATACTGTGGCTACGAGAGCAGGTCAGAGGCTGGGTATTCTGCGGCGAGTGACTCACCTCCTGACTCCCCAAAGCCTTTCCACCATCTACAAGGCACAAGTCAGGAGTGTGATGGAATACTCTCCACTTGCCTGGATGAGTGCAGCTCCAACAACACTCAAGAAGCTCGACACCATCCAAGATAAAGCAGCCCGCTTGATTGGCACCCCATCCACCACCCTAAACATTCACTCCCTTCACCACCGGCGCACTGTGGCTGCAGTGTGTACCATCCACAGGATGCACTGCAGCAACTCGCCAAGGCTTCTTCGACAGCACCTCCCAAACCCACGACCTCTACCACCTAGAAGGACAAGAGCAGCAGGCGCATGGGAACAACACCACCTGCACGTTCCCCTCCAAGTCGCACACCATCCCGACTTGGAAATATATCGCCGTTCCTTCATTGTCGCTGGGTCAAAATCCTGGAACTCCCTTCCTAACAGCACTGTGGGAGAACCGTCACCACACGGACTGCAGCGGTTCAAGAAGGCGGCTCACCACCACCTTCTCGAGGGCAATTGCGGATGGGCAATAAATGCCGGCCTTGCCAGCGACGCCCACATCCCGTGAACGAATAAAAACAATTTTTTTAAAAACTTGTGAGATTTGAGTGCCTTTTTGCAATATGGAATTGGACATTAACTTAAAAACATTGGACAGTCTTGAAAGATACAGCATCAGCCAAAAAGGCAGAATGAACTGTTATTGCCATGGTCCCTGTGTGCAGCTGGACTTTTGATTATTTTAAAACTGCAGATCGTATGGGAAAGCTTCTAGAAGTTTTAAACAAGTCAACATATCACAGAACTGATACCATTGAAGAACTGTGAGACAGTTAGAATCATGGACACATGAAACCAGATGAGCACAGATAAGGGGGGCTTTTACATTCCGAAGTGTTTGAAAAGTCAAATGAGCGTACATAAAGGAAGCCTTCACATTTTAAAGTGCTGAGCTAATTGTACCTGGTTTTGAACAACGTAACTGCCCATCATAGATGCCTAATCACAGGAGTGCCGGTGATGGACTGGGGTTGACAATTGTAAACAATTTTACAACACCAAGTTATAGTCCAACAATTTTATTTGAAATTCACAAGCTTTCGGAGGCTTCCTCCTTCCTCAGGTGAATGTTGTTTCACCTGAGGAAGGAGGAAGCCTCCGAAAGCTTGTGAATTTCAAATAAAATTGTTAGACTATAACTTGGTGTTGTAAAATTGTTTACAATAATCACAGGAGGTGATAGGACAGAATGACACTTCCCCTACTTTACTTACATCCTAAAATGCAAAAACAACATAAAAAGACATTGCAACTGAACTGGCACTGCAGTCAGGGGACAGAGCAACAGGAACTCACATCAAGAAGGAGGACAACATCAAGAAGAAGACACAACAGCCTTGAGTTTGACAGACTGATCACCCGGAAAGCTCAACGACCATCTCTCTACTTCGGAAACATTGTAGGAACTTGTGCCAATAAAGTTTTTTAGCCTTAAAGCAATTTGTTCATGTAGTAATTTTCCAGAAGTTACCGTCCAGAGTTCACCAACCCTTGTGTGGACAAACCTTACACACTTCTACACAGTTTGAATGCCTGGAAAGAAGAGAAGTTGTGCATTTACATGATGGGTCTGGCATGGAAGAGTCACTAATTAGTTGTTCATGCTGGCATGTGGGATTTTGTACAAGAGCAGTAGCTATCTGGTGGACATGAGTTGTGCGCTGTGCCATCATCGGATCCAGTTGCTCCATCAGTTAGAAGTAGTGCAGTATTACACAATCGATGTTTCATCGTCCCTGCTATCACTGTACACGTCGGAGTAAAGGGAATAAAGTGCACTTTTATCAAACCAAAGCTTCAGAGTTATTAATAAGGCCGAGGGTGTAATTCCTGAGCGCGTCAGAAAAGGAAAAGGTATTGGTATAGTAATTCACGTTTAATTGATTTTTAGAAAGGTCACTTCAGGATTGAATAGATGAGTTTCACTTTAATGTTTGAGCTATAAATTCCTTTCACAAATCTCTGCTAACAGATCATGGCTGTATAGCAAAAGAATATGAAGGGAAATGGGGCAGGGAGGCCTACCGCTTAGTCCCTGCCCCTGCTGACATCATTAGTAATTTCCCCCCCTCCCCTGAAGCAGGGAACTCAGCTGTTCAAACCTTGCCCATCCTGCCACATTTAATTGACTGAGGGGGCTGGGGAGAGAGCAGGGCCTGGGAAACTGGCTGATTTCCCTGCCCCCTGCTTGAACTGCAGCCAACCTCAGGGAACCCCAAGAGAGGCTGTGGTACACCCTGGGATGATGCTATTGATATTGTTTGAGGAAAAGGGCTTAGCAGTCAGCACTTCTCCTTCTAAGGCCCCTAACCTTCAACTGGTGGGCCTGTGCTCATGAAAAACCTTTCTTCTATATTTAAATAAAAAACTTCTTCCCCCTTTAAACTTCTCCACCTTGAGGTGCTGCTGTGGGTCTCCTGCTGTAGTGCCTCTGAATATTGCTGCCTATCAGCGGCAGGATCCCTCTTGTGGTTGGGGATCCCTGCATATTGAATGAACCCCAACCCAGGAAAATAGGGCAGTGTCATGGCAGGGGCGAGGCAGCGGGCAGTAGTTCTACCACCACCTTTCTCTGGCAACGAAACCACCCTGGATGAAAATCCAGCCCACGATCTGTTGTGCATTCAATAATACTATTTACCCCCTCGCCCCTCCAAACGTGGAGTGTGAAGGGTCTACTTTCCTTACACCACTGGGGAACATTTAGGGGGTGAATTTCTGTGGAGTCCTCCTGCTTGTCTGCCGTAATTTCAGTAGAAGAGCCATGGAAACTCCAAAAGAGCAATGTAAATGTTCACACTTTTTCCGGGGTTTCTGTGGCTCTTCCATCGAAGTTATAGTGGATGAGCGAGAAAACCCCTGAGGAAGTTCATCCCCTTAATACTGAGCCTTCTCATTTATCCTGGATTAGAAACATGATAGACTTTCCACATCACCCCACTGGGCGGATTTGGCCATTTGATTCATCTTCATTGAGGGCTCATATTTCTATCATTTTCATGTCACTGAAGTACATTTGGCGATTCTATTTATATCTTCCCAATGATGGAGTCTAGCACCTCTACCCAACAGCCCTAAGAGCTGATCCTCCTATCGGCTTCAAAATACGTGGGGGTATGGTAGCCCTATATACTTCTCTCCATCAGCGGACCTGCAAATCTTCAGTGAAATGCATGGATTGAACTGCCCAGTACCCCTGGTGGTATGCGATGGATAGGACTATTGGGCTTCAGCGAGGTGAAGGAGATAGAACATCAAGATACCTTCAGTAGGGTGATGTGGAAAGTCTTGTCACATTACTGTACAGCTCTCTGGTTATGTAGTTACGCAAACTTTCATATTTAGTGTTTCTGGCACAGAGCTTTATGCACTAGGAGCACAAATCAGCAATTCAGGTGCTGCTTAATTTGTGGGCCCACGACGATCCTTTCATTAAAATTAATGAAAGAAAAACTGAGGGCTCACATAAGCTCAAAATGCACTCCTGGTGCATGAAGCACCGCAATGGGACCATTATAATTCTACCTATATGTAGATTAGTTATTTACAGCTAAACACGATGTGGTGATTCCAGAATGTCGTTAATGCAATAGTAACAATATAGGAACATAAAACATTTTACACTGACATTAAGCCAAACTCATAGATTGAAACTTAATAGCTGTTCAATCTTGTAATAACTTTTTCTAAAAATCAATTAAATATGAATTACAGTACCAATGACTTTTCCTTTCTTGTCATGCTAACTAATTAGATCCTCTGTCTTGCTAATAACTATAAGACTCTGGCATGACAAAATACACGGATATGGCTTATGAAGTTTTATTAATCTAATGGCTGCACTGTCTACAATGACACTGAAACACCGATAATTTAATATAAACTCGTCTAATAATGGAAGGAAAGAACTGGAAACGCTGGAAGTCTGAAATAAAAACATAAAATGCTGGAAATACACAACTGGTCCATCAGCATGTGTAAAGAGAAAAAATGGGATTCAGGTGTAGATTAAATTCCGATGCAGTCCACATTGAAAATATTAACCTATCTTTTGTTGTATGTTTCTAGCATTTTCTGCTTCCATCTGTAATGTGTTTTCTTTTTTTCACGGTTCAGAACAGGCTTCAGTCACAGGGTCTACCTTTATGTTTATCATATCTCTTTCTCCATTTACTGTTTAGTTTGGATAGAGTGCAGAACACAGCAGCAACAGCAGTTGATGGACATCAAAGACAAGTTTTTCACTTAGTGCGCAGCATTTGATAGAATCACCAGATATTCAGATATAGCATAATAGACATCACCATAACACTGAACATTCTCTGGCCTGGCTGGATCAGGCTCCATTTGGTTCATCCTCATCCATTGCAATCTAGTAATTCACTAATTCCCAATACAACCAATAATCATAACACCTCAGTCAGATGTGTTTACACGTGACTATACATGAAGAGTAATTTTACAACTTCACACCAACATTGGGTGAGGCTTCCTGCCGGTAGCATGAAGTAAGAAAATTACCTCTATAGTTTCATCTTCTGTTTGCACCCATTCAAAAATTGGATGTACAAATGGGATTGAAGGAACACTGCAGGTAAAAACTGGACTTAGAGGGCACCGCATGGGATTGATGGCAAGCTATTGAAGTACTTTAACACAGCGAGGGGCGGTGATTGTAAGTGACAGACGTGCTGGGCTGGATTTCCCTCTTGCCAGTATGACAGCAGGACCTCCGTCCACTGCCCCACTCCCTCGTAACCGTGACCCGTCTCCCTGGATCCCCGCACAGTCCCCCGAAGGGAAATCGAGTGGTGCTGCAGTGGGGAAGTCACCAGAAGAGGTGGAAACAGCTCCCTGAAGGTGTTGGAAACATTTTTTACTGAAGGCTTCAGACTGGATTGAGACTTACAGCAGGTAAATTTCTTGAGCCATTATAGAGGGAGAGGAGGCCACTTCTGGTTCACCTCCCTCTATCCAGCGACTTAGGGGGTCTGCACTACTATCCCATGGGCTCCCTCTGGCAGTCCCTGTGGTCGGCGGATACAGCAGCGGCAAGAAGGAAAATCAGCTGGTAACCTGGACCCCACCTCCCCGCAGACCTGTGCCGGAAGGCGAAGGGACAGTGAGCAACCTTCCCGGCACAGGCAGGAGAAGTAACTTCAGCTCCGGGCGACAATACAGCATTAAACTGCATGGCCCGAATTTGCTCCACTATTTTCCACCACTATGCCAGCTGATTTGTGATGGGATTGTGGAGAGAAAGCTATTAATAACTGTGATATACTTTGCATTTTACTTCTGTTTGAATAATCTCTTAATCTGCTTTTGCAGAACTGCTTCAGTAATCCTTTTGACTTTCTGCCCTTCCGAGAAAACTTTCTAACGCTTTCTTGGAGTCTTCTTGGCAGCCCCCTTCTCCCCTGTCTTTCCTTTTCCACCTTATCTCTGCTAAATTAGAAATGAGGTAAAGGGATTAAATCTGTCATATGGATCCTTTCCAAGGATCCAACTGGGTAGGCATATGTCAGAAACTATGACTGCCAGATGTCAATTGATTTGTCGGAGGCCAGTTGCAATACGACTTTTTGCTAATGCTTAGTTAATGATCAGGACATTGAGGTTGTGACCCCAATTATATCCAAGGCTTTTCCTGTTAGTCTCTGTTGCAAGATGTAACTGGACAATTTTTTTCTCAGTTACACATCAATTTCATTTGTGTAACAGATTGTGAAATAGGGACAAAATCGTTTCTACTGGGTTTCCATGGTTTCTAATGGTTTGTACCCCATTTGAGTTCCCATTCGGGGCTGGGCCAGTTGTGGAAGCTCCTATCTGAAATAAGTGGGAGCTTCACAAATACATATTAATGTGGGCAAAGTGAAATAATTAGGACATCAATACAATTTTGAGTCCTTCACGCTCTCATTACACTATTTCCTATTCTCACCAACAAGCTACAAAGCTGAAGTCAGGCAAAATGGAAAACATTTTAAAGGCCCTAGCAGCTATCAGGTACTATTCAAAGTCACTTTTTTAGCTGCAACAAGTGATTTGTTGATCATTAGAAGCACTGTGTGCATGACATGGCTTTGCAGGAGGGATTTTAGTGGGCTTATTGTTGCAGGAAGCCTAACACTAAGTTCGATGGGAGTCCTTCTAGGATCCCCACTATATTTGGTATCCTTGAGGGTGGAACCAGGTATGTCACTGGAGGGTCAGAGTGCAGGAGGAGGACTTCTTGCACCTAACCTTTCCCTCCTATCCAAGCCAAGAACATACCTGCAGTTCTCTGAAGAACAATGCATGAGGAGGCTATTCCTCTCCATAGAGGCAGTAACAGATTTTTGGCACATGCACAGCCCTGCCTGTTAACATAAGAACATAAGAAATAGGAGCAGGAGTAGGCCAATCGGCCCCTCGAGCCTGCTCCGCCATTCAATAAGATCATGGCTGATCTGATCCTAACCTCAAATCTAAATTCATGTCCAATTTCCTGCCCGCTCCCCGTAACCCCTAATTCCCTTTACTTCTAGGAAACTGTCTATTTCTGTTTTAAATTTATTTAATGATGTATTAAATTTACTTAATGATGTAAAATGTAAAATGTTGCAGTCAAGGTCACTACAGCCTTAATGCTTTTGCCTCTAGCTTCTTCCAGGCTGCTACAGTGGACATCAGTAATATCAGACAATCTGTGAAAGTATCAAACAAGTGACTGATGCCTAGTTTCTCGGTGGACCTCCAAAAGCAGCAGGAGAGGGTCCTATAGGTTACAGAGATTGTAGGATTCCCCAGAGTCTAAGGTGTCTTAGATTGCGAACACGTTGCCCTGTGTGCTCTTGCTCAAAACACTGTGGAATTTATGAACTGCAAGGGATTCCACTTAGCCAATGTACAGTTAGTCTGTGACCATCTGCAACAGATCCTGCAGGTCACTGCCCATTTTCCTCACAGCTGCTATGATGCCTTTATCTTACTACAGTTTTCCATTCCCAATTCTTTCAAAAGCAGGACCTCAAGGGTAGTCATCTCAAGATTATTACCTGAGCCATGTGCTAATTAGCACAGGAATAAATAGATCAGGAAAGTAAATGCATGGCTAAAAGACTGTTGTGGGAAGGAGGAGTTCCATTTAATGTGACATTGGCATCAGTACTGGAACAGGACAGAGATGTACCACTGGGATGGGCTGAACTTGAACAAGGCTGGGACCAAGGTCCTAGCAAAAAGGATAAATAGCACAAATAGGACTGTAGAAAGAACTTTCACAATTGGATTTTAAACATCCATTGATTAGGGGAAGAACACCCAAAATCAGGATAAGATGGCTGTTGAGTTGAGATAGGGAGATTTGAGAAAACCACCCCATAGCAAAACCTCCACCCAGCTACCAGAGCCAGAAACTACACCATGACAGACAATTGTTTACATCGTATATGGCCATAAAATGTTTACACTTTGTAAATATTGCCATAAAAGCATTACTAAAAAATCATGTCAATAGGAAGTAAAATTCTGAGACAGGAAGTGTGCAACATAGGTAAGACTTTTAATTATAATATATAAATACATACAAATTTTGAAGTTATGGGGTCTGCTACCTTGGTGGACCTGTTGAAATCATTAAACTTTTTATAGCACTGAAGCCACATTTGCAGAGTGGTGGTGTTTGCATTTAAGTTACAAGCTACCTCCTGCTAAGCCACTTATCATTCCTGTCGCCATCTGCAAAGGACAGAAACTCCCTCCTCTGGCATACTTGCTCCAGCAGGATCTCCATGGTCCCATCAGGAATACGGGCAGTTGTGCCACTTCCATGACTGTTTGCTGGCATTTCTTCCACTTTCTCTGCTTCTGTGACTTTGCGCACAGAAATAGCAATGTCCTTTAAGAACATCAGGAGCACATTTTTTTTTTTATTCGTTCACGGGATGTGGGCGTCGCTGGCGAGGCCAGCATTTATTGCCCATCCCTAATTGCCCTCGAGAAGGTGGTGGTGAGCCGCCTTCTTGAACCGCTGCAGTCCGTGTGGTGACGGTTCTCCCACAGTGCTGTTAGGAAGGGAGTTCCAGGATTTTGACCCAGCGACGATGAAGGAACGGCGATATATTTCCAAGTCGGGATGGTGTGTGACTTGGAGGGGAACGTGCAGGTGGTGTTGTTCCCATGTGCCTGCTGCTCTTGTCCTTCTAGGTGGTAGAGGTTGCGGGTTTGGGAGGTGCTGTCGAAGAAGCCTTGGCGAGTTGCTGCAGTGCATCCTGTGGATGGTACACACTGCAGCCACAGTGCGCCGGTGGTGAAGGGAGTGAATGTTTAGGGTGATGGATGGGGTGCCAATCAAGCGGGCTGCTTTATCTTGGATGGTGTCGAGCTTCTTGAGTGTTGTTGGAGCTGCACTCATCCAGGCAAGTGGAGAGTATTCCATCACACTCCTGACTTGTGCCTTGTAGATGGTGGAAAGGCTTTGGGGAGTCAGGAGGTGAGTCACTCGCCGCAGAACACCCAGCCTCTGACCTGCTCTCGTAGCCACAGTATTTATATGGCTGGTCCAGTTCAGTTTCTGGTCAATGGTGACCCCCAGGATGTTGATGGTGGGGGATTCGGCGATGGTAATGCCGTTGAATGTCAAGGGGAGGTGGTTAGACTTTCTCTTGTTGGAGATGGTCATTGCCTGGCACTTATCTGGCGCGAATGTTACTTGCCACTTATGAGCCCAAGCCTGGATGTTGTCCAGGTCTTGCTGCATGCAGGCTTGGACTGCTTCATTATCTGAGGGGTTGCGAATGGAACTGAACACTGTGCAGTCATCAGCGAACATCCCCATTTCTGACCTTATGATGGAGGGAAGGTCATTGATGAAGCAGCTGAAGATGGTTGGGCCTAGGACACTGCCCTGAGGAACTCCTGCAGCAATGCTCTGGAGCTGAGATGATTGGCCTGCAACAACCACTACCATCTTCCTTTGTGCTAGGTATGACTCCAGCCACTGGAGAGATTTCCCCCTGATTTCCCATCAACTAATGGGGAGTTCCAAATGTCAGATGTTGCTGACACCTGGAGCTTCCCCACACTGTAAAATAGATGTGGGGTCAGCACATTAATGATTGGACAAGAGCTCCTGTTCCCCTCCCCTAAATTACGCCAACGGAGGGCCATGAAAAACTAGGGTTACACACACAAAAGGTTGAAGATATTAAAGGCAGAAATGGAGTGTGCAGGCCCTGATTTGTTTTATTTGACAAGAATGAATGTGTGTGCAGTACAAAATTATTGCAGATTTTATAACCGGCAAGTTGGTGATGTAATTTATTAGTATCTCAAAACTGTTGACTTATTCATATATTAAAACAAAAACAAGGACAACTTTTAACAAGAATCCTAAAGCTATAATCAAACTGACACAGACTTGCTTTGACTTGAGCTATGAATTATCAAATAGGAACACTAATCATTTTGCAATGTGTGCAAGATCCATCAGATAAAGCTGCAATGTCCCACAGTGTTGAAAATGCAAAAAAAAAGCCAGTCTAAACCAATTGCCTTTTCTTTGGCACTGTGCCTAACAAAAAAAGTCTTTTTTTTATACAAGTTTGAAAAAAGTTTTGAAAATGTTTTAATTCTAGGCTTTTAATGTGTGATGTGTTAACTACTGCACCATGCAGCCGGTTTGTGCGTCAATGTAATTTTTCAAACTGCACATTTTTATCTTCACAGTAGTTTATTTAAACATCTGTGGGTGCTACAGAGAAACATACAAGTCCTGACCATTATTGAAACTGTTAAAGGATGAAACTCCACTTTTTAAACAAAATTGGGAGAATGACTGTTTTTCTCCTTAACTAATCCTCTAACAAAATCAGAGGAAGCATGTGGTTCTGAAACATGTGATCTCTCAAAATGTGATGTCATTAGCGAGTTGTTAATCACAGAGAGAAG
Source organism: Heptranchias perlo (assembly GCF_035084215.1). Taxonomy (NCBI): domain Eukaryota; kingdom Metazoa; phylum Chordata; class Chondrichthyes; order Hexanchiformes; family Hexanchidae; genus Heptranchias; species Heptranchias perlo. The sequence goes on along the minus strand of NC_090325.1, from coordinate 95,226,071 downwards.
CAGCATTCTCCCATTTATCATTAAAAGAGTCATTTCACATTAGTCTATCAATTTTCCAATGCATTTGAGCCAACGATGCAGCATAGCCAGGCTTTGGTTACAAGTGCAATCACTTCACCTGCTGACATGCTTGCATAGCATATAATTGCTGATGAGGAGATTTGATTGATTAGACTGAACCACCCAAGGAGGCTAAAATGTTTTCATAAGAAAATATCATTTGTACAATTATCTCAATTGGAAAAGTGAGGTCTTCTTGCGTTCTATTTCATGAATCTTTCTAAGGAGAACTATAGAACCATTGCAGTTTAAAATTAATTAATGCAGCTAATTGATTATTTTAATACTAATGTCTGTAAAAGTGGAGATATTTACTTATTACGTCAATATGATTACATTTCCTTGTGGTTTCAAGTCTTGCACATGTTAGAGCCTGATAGCACAGTTAATGGGGAAATCAATCAGCTGGGGTCATTAAGACACCTATTGGGAGAACATGTGCCATATGTCTCCAACATGTTTAAAACAACCACTTTCCAACATCTTCTCCTTGGAAACAGTTACCTAGTGACAGCCAGTGAATGAGTGGACCTAGATTTTGAATGATCGGCCTTTTGTATCCCTGTAGTTTATCAGTATCTCCTTTGTAGCCCATTTTTAACACAGAGCTGAGCTTTAAATATATCTGACACAGGTGAAGGCCTTGTCACATCTGAGCAATAGATTGTACTACTGATGGAATAAATTAATTGGAAGCTAAATTACGCAAGAGACATAAGTATTAATTGCCATCTCAGGCTATGTATGAAGTACAGTATACTGTAAAAGCTGTAAAACATATGTCAAAATGAAAGCACTAACAGCCGGAATGAAGAGGCATCATTAGCATTGCGCTTGCCCAATAGATTTGAGGTTCTCGCAACTCTTGTGGACAAGTGTGGGGACTGTGGAGAGGACGAGTAAACTGACCACTGCACTGTGGTACAGGAAGCCGTTCAAGTGGGGGGAGTAAAAAGGAAGGTGTTTGTAGTAGGCGACAGTATAGTTAGGGGGATAGACACTGTTCTCTGCAGCCAGGAGCATGAGTCCTGGAAGGCTGGTTACCTACCCAGTTGTAAACAATTTTACAACACCAAGTTATAGTCCAACAAATTTATTTTAAATTCCACAAGCTTTCGGAGGCTTCCTCCTTCCTCAGGTGAACATACCTACCCAGTGCCAGGGTTAAGGACATCGCCTCCAGGCTGAAGAACTTGGAGTGGGAGGGGGAGGATCCAGTTGTCATGGTCCACGTAGGTACCAACGACATAGATAGGACTAAGAAAAAGGTTCTGCTGAGAGAGTTTCAGCAGCTAGGAACTAAATTAAAAAGCAGATCAAAGGTAATAGATTATTACGTGAGCCACAAGCAAGTTGGCATAGGGTAAATAAGATCAGAGAGATGAATGCATGGCTCAAAGATTGGTGTGGGAGAAGTGAGTTTTGATTCATGGGGCACTGGCACCAGTACTGGGGAAAGAGAGAGCTGTTCCGTTGGGACGGACTACACCTGAACCATGCTGGGACCAGAGTTCTAGCGAATCGAATAACTAGGGAGGTATATAGGGCTTTAAACTAAATAAGGGGGGGGGAGTGAAATCTAGAATGCTAAAAAGAAAAGACAAAGAAGCAATGCAGTAAAGTGATTGGAGTAAGGATAACCAGATTGTGTCAGGAAGGGCAGAGCATACAAACAAAAGAGTGCACTAACAAATAGGGTCTGGGTAAGAAAAAATGGTAACAAAACAAATAGGGCCATAGTACAAAATAATGTGAAGATATCTAAAAATGTTAAAGAGACAAATCTAAAGGCACTGTATCTGAATGCATGAAGCATTCGTAATAAGGTAGATGAATTAACAGCGCAAATAGATGTAAATGAATATGATATAATAGCAATTACAGGGACATGGCTGCAGGGTGACCAACGCTGGAAGCAGAATATCCAAGGGTATTCGACATTTAGGAAGGACAGGCAAAAAGGAAAAGGAAGTGGGGTGGGTTAGTAAAGGATGAAATCAGAGCAATAGTGAGAAAGGATATTGGCTCAGAAAATCAAGATGTAAAATCAGTCTGGGTGGAGTTAAGAAGCACCAAGAGGCAGAAAACACTGGTGGGAGTTGTCAATAGGCCTCCAAACAGTAGTGGTAATGTAGGGGATGGGATCAAACAGGAAATTAGAGAAGCATGTAACAAGGGTACTACAGTAATCATGGGTGACTTTAATCCACATATAGACAGGCCAAACCAAATTAGCAATAATACTGTGGAGGATGAATTCCTGGAGTGTGTATGAGATGGTTTTTTAGACCAGTACATTGAGGAGCCAACCAGGGAACAGGCTATCCTAGATTGGGTATTGTGCAATGAGAAGGGGTTAATTAATAATCTTGTTGTGCGGGGTCTTTTAGGGAAGAGTGACCATAACATGATAGAATTCTTCATCAGGATGGAAAGTGAAGTAATCCAATCAGAAACTAGGGTCCTAAATCTAAACAAAGGAAACTATGAAGGTATGAGGAGTGAGTTGGCTATGATAGATTGGGATGCTTCATTAAAAGGCATGACGGTGGATAGGCAATGGCTAACATTTAAGGAACGAATGCATGAATTGCTACAATTATACATTCCTTTGTGGCGCAAAAACACAAAAGGAAAAGCGGCCCCACCATGGCTAACAAAAGAAATTAAGGATGGTATTAGATCCAAAGAGGAGTCATATAAAGTTGCCAGAAAAAGTAGTAAGCCTGAGGATTGAGAGCAGTTTAGAATTCAGCAAAAAAGGACCAAGAGATTGATTAAGAGGGGAAAAATAGCATATGAGAGTAAACTTGCAAGGAACATAAAAGCGGACTGTAAAAGCTTCTACAAGTATGTAAAAAGAAAAAGATTAGTGAAGACAAATGTAGGTCCCTTACAGTCATAAATAGGAGAATTTACAATGGGGAACAAGGAAATGGCAGAGCAATTAAACAAATACTTTGGTTCTGTCTTCACAGAAGAGGACACAAATAACTTCCCAGAAATGCTAGGGAACCAAGGGATTAGTGAGAAGGAGGAATTAAAGGAAACTAGTATTAGTAAAAAAATAGTGCTGGAGAAATTAATGGGACTGAAAGCCGATAAATCCCCAGGGCCTGATAATCTTCATCCCAGAATACTAAAAGAGGTAGCCATGGAAATAGTGGATACATTAGTTGTCATCTTCCAAAATTCTATAGATTATGGAACAGTTCCTGCAGATTGGAGGGTGGCAAATGTAACCCCACTATTTAAAAAGGAGGGAGAGAGAAAACAGGGAATTACAGACTGGTTAGCCTAACATCAGTAGTAGAAAAAATGCTAGAGTCTATTATAAAGGATGTGATAACAGGACACTTAGAAAATATTAATGGGATTAGACAAAGTCAACATGGATTTACGAAAGGGAAATCATGTTTGACAAACCTACTGGAATTTTTTGAGGATGTAACTGGTAGAATAGATAAGGGAGAACCAGTGGATGTGGTTTATTTGGATTTTCAGAAGGCCTTTGATAACGTTCCGCATAAGAGGTTAGTGTGCAAAATTAAAGCACATGGGATTGGGGGGAATATACTGGCATGGATTGAAAATTGGTTAACAGACAGGAAACAGAGAGAAGGAATAAATAAGTCTTTTTCAGGGTGGCAGGCAGTGACTAGTGGGGTACCACAGGGATCAGTGCTTAGTCCCCAGCTATTCACAATATATATCAATGATTTGGATGAGGGAACCAAATGTAATATTTCCAAGTTTGCTAATGACACAAAACTAGGTGGGATCGTGAGTTGTGAGGAGGATGCAAAGAGGCTTCAAGGCGATTTGAGTGAATGGGCAAATACATGGCAGATGCAGTATAATGTGGATAAATATGAAGTTATCCATTTTGGAAGGAAAAACAGAAAGGCAGAGTATTATTTAAATGGTGATAGATTGGGAAATGTTGATGTACAAAGGGACCTGGGTGTCTTTGTACAGCAGTGACTGAAAGCAAACATGTAGGTACAGCAAGCAGTTAGTAAGGCAAATGGTATGTTGGCCTTCATTGCAAGAGGATTTGAGTACAGGGGCAAGGATGTCTTACTGCAGTTATACAGGGCCTTGGTGAGACCACACCTGGAGTATTGTGTGCAGTTTTGGTCTCCTTATCTAAGAAAGGATATACTTGCCATAGAGGGAGCGCAGCGAAGATTCACCAGACTGATTCCTGGGATGGCAGGACTGTTGTATGAGGAGAGATTCGGCCAACTTGGCCTGTATTCACTCGAGTTTAGAAGAATGAGAGGGGATCTCATTGAAGCATATAAAATTCTGACAGGGCTAGACAGACTGGATGCAGGGAGGATGTTTCCCCTGGCTGGGGGGGGGGTCTAGAACGAGGGGGTTACAGTCTCAGGATGCAGGGTAGGACATTTAGGACTGAGATGAGGAGAAATCTCTTCACTCAGAGGGTGGTGATCCTGTGGAATTCTCTACCACAGAAGGCTGTGGAGGCCATGTCACTGAATTTATATAAGAAGGAGCTAGATAGATTTCTAGACACAAAAAGCATCAAGGGGAATGGGGAGAGAGCGGGAATATGGTATTGAGATAGAGGATCAGCCATGATCATATTGAATGGCGGAGCAGACTCGAAGGGCCGAGTGGCCTACTCCTGCTCCTATTTTCTATCTTTCTATGTTTCAACTAGGCCCAGGCTGAATCACAAAGCGCTAACAAATCATTGCTCAGATTTTGAAAGATTGTGCATTAGTGTCTCTCTGGTTGCTCTTGCCTGTGTTTTGGTGTTTTATATACATTCCCTCAAGCCAGTTCTATTACTAGATAAGTATTAATCAGTATTAGACTGTATAGTTACTGTGCTCTCCCTCAGTTTAATTTAATGTAGAAATCCGTGAACACCTCAGACAGTGGGACTGAATTATTGTGGAATCGAGAGCTTCATTAACCACAAAAGTGCAACTCAAAAGAAAAATGAATAGCTTCAAGTATTTTAATGTATCTCCTATTATCAATAAAAGGTTTTCCTGGGTACCTATTAGCTAAAATTAACTGTTAACTGTACAATGCCACTGCTTAATCTAATATGTGATTTTTTTAAACAGCACAAACACCATTGATTGAATTACTGGAAAGGTCCTACCCAATGCTGCCAGATAATTTCATCCAGTGCTATCAACTGCCTTATCCCAGGGCAGTTCAAGAATGGTAAGGCTTCATTTACAACAACAGCTGCACCATTCTCTTCTAACACAGAAGGGTTCATTTTATGAATTCATATATCTGTTGTAAAGCTCTGAATATTGAACATAAAATCTACTCTTTGCAGTATTTGTTAAGATCCTTAATGTTAAGAGAACTGAATTCCAATCTCAGCCCAATAGCCCAAGTGTGTCTCTATAATAATACTTATTTCAGATTGGATCTAATAGGTATATATCCACCACGTTTAGCCTGAAATCAGGAACTTTGGAACTAGCTTGCCTAACAACAGCAACAGCGGCTCCAGAGTTCATACTTCAAATTTGGGACGTCACATCCATTTTGGAGATTCTCAGCAATTTCCTAAGATCTGTAAAAGACACAACTGTAACAGATAGCTGTGAGTGAACAGCAAGCCCAAACACAAACTTGCTATGGTCTTCCAGTGGAAAAGTAGTACCATAACCATTAGATTTACAGGCTGCACTTGTTCTGTAAATATTTCCATGGGTTGATAATTAAACCTGACTGTGCAGTATATGTATGATGTTTCAACAATGCAGAGAGCACATTAGTTTTATTGCAGTGAAGATCATTTCAAATTTATAGTTCAGTTGTTTGAAGTCCACCAATAACATTCTCAGACCTATTCTAAAACAGGACAATAACATTTTTGCTTAAGATTACTTCATTTCAATCCTCCATTGTTGTATCCCTTCTTCTTATGCTGAGCCATTCCATTGTTTTATAATAGCTTTTGAAGAAGAACAGGTAGTTCACATAGTGTATGGCCAACATTTATCCCTTAAATAACAACACCAAACCAGATTATTAACTGGTCATTTATCGCATTGCTGTTTGTGGGATCTTGCTGTGCACAAATTGGTAACCGTGTTGACTACAAAACAACAGAACATTTCAAAAGTAATTAATTGACTTGGACAGGAAAGCTGCATGTTGATAAAATTTAAAGGGGAGGTGACAATTAAAAGGGAGTATCACAATAGAGGGACCAATTCTGAAAGTTTTTGAAAAGGCTCAAAAGACGTCTCAATCCATTGGTAGCTTTTGCCAAGACTGAAGGGCCAGGGGACTAGGAAGTGGCAGGCAAAAATAATGGGAAAGGAAACCCAAACTGCAAGCATGGAGCAGCCCAGCCTAAGCCCCTCTCTGATAGTTACTAGAATGGAGCTGAAGCTACATGAGTATTGCCCTCTGAATCACTGTATGGCACCATTCCCATAGTTCATCATTGTAGCATGTTTGCAAGGAGGTGGAGCCACCTTTAGACCACAGTTGACAGTTACTGTCACTTGTTGTACCAGCCCTCTGCCGTGCAGTAGCTGCAGAGCTCCTTGCAGCGGGTGACACAGCTCTGCAGAGCTCCTTGCAGCGGGTGACACAGCTCTGCAGTTGGTACTGGAAAAACTGTTTCCCAGTTGTTGCTAGAAAGGTATTCCAGGGCATGCAGATTTTGTTGGTGGCACCCTGGCTACTACAGCCAATCAGGCTATACTGGCTGTTGATCACCCCGGCATGCCTTCTTTCATGCAGTGCCACTGATCACATGACAAACCGTGATTGGGGTGCTTCTGAGGAGGCATCTAAAATTACAGCTAGTCAGGAATTCACATATCTTGTTGGTGCCATCAGGTTTTCTTCACAACCTACCTTGAGAGTTAGAATTTCTGCATGCACTAATCATCTGCCAACATGAAGCACGTTCACCGCTGTCTCCAGATGTGGGTGTGCAGGTACCGCAGGTGGGTACAGGGTACCTCTTCTGCAACCTGACATGCCTGGCAGTCCGTTGTTGGTTCTCTTTCCAAATACCTCAGATAGATGGATTCTCAGTGGGAAGCTCATTGGTGCCAATACTGATGCTGGAACAAAATCTCAACAGTCTAGGTGCCAACAAAAAAAAAGCAAAAAATAAAAAAATGGTTCATGATTGAAAAAACACATAATTTAATATTGTTGTACCCTTTAAATGAAATTTTTATCTAATTCCCAGTTCTTGGCAACTCTGGACTCTGAGTTGTCAAAAACATAATTACGGATGGATATCCTGTGAGCACAAACATCGAAAAATGGAATGCAGGATGCCCTGGCCCCCATTTTAATATTTTAGCTCTTTTAGCTTCCTGCCTCAGGTCCAATGAAAATAAGCATTAAATGAGGCAGAGAATCAAGGTTATGGGTCACTGCCCCTTTATCCAAAAAGAAAAAGAAAAAATTTGCATTTATATAGTCCATTTCACAACCACAGGACATTCTGAAGTGCTTTACAGCCAATAAAGTACTTTTGAAGTGTAGTCATTGTTATTTTGTAAGGAACTCCAGTCCAATAAGCCTCATGAACTGATCCAGCGTGTAACAGACTTGAAAATCAGCCCCAATCTGTCAATTAAGGCAAACAAGAACCAACTTTAACCTCCAAGCATACTAAATTATTATGCAGTCTAGGTGTTCTTGATAAATATTCTTGTCAGGGTACCAATCTCAGCGTTCTTATACTCTCCAACCAGAAGGTTCTCATCCCAGTGGCCAGTGGCGTAGCTGTAGGCCTCCTAGGCTTGCAACTACATTCCTGTTTCTGCCTCCCTTCTCCCCACCCCTCTCCTGATCCCAACACAAGGCCCTGCTAGTGGATGGGTCTACCCTGGGACTGCACCTGGACCATGCAACCAGGCGCAGTCCCAGTGCAGGCAACAGAAAATGTGTGGGTATCTCCTCTCTCAAAGGCGCAGTTCAACTCAGGCACATTGCATCTCTTGGATACCCAGTGAGGACCCTGAAAAGAAAATCTAGCCTTTTGACTTTTGTAGTTGTTAAATAGCTGATTTGTTGCTTGTGAAGCATTAAATAATTGTTATTGCAGGTGTGTCTTGATTAGCTGCTAGCTTTTCAAACCCACCGTGAAATTGCATGTATTCCTAAATCACATGTATGATAGTCATATCGTCCTGTGATTTCATAAGCAATTTGTTGATATGGAAGAAAAAATATTTTCTCCTGTTTTTAGCAAAAACATAAAGGCCAGAGCCAGGATTAGCAAATTTAGAAATTCTTCAATTCAATTTGTGTTGACTCAAGGGATTAAATGGCAAAAATGTGTCATAATGAAAAGGCAAAATACATCAACACAGAACTGAGTGCTGCTGATTCAATAAAATACAATGGGCACCAAATCAGCCCAATGTTCTACTATCTTAGCAATAACAAGAGGACCAAGTCAAAGCAGATTTGTGTGCATTCATATGATTCCATCAGAATAAATTAAAAACAGTGTAATCTTTTGTTCTCAAATTTGGTGGAAAATGCTACTGTGCTTTTCAAAGGATCCCATTTCACAGAAAAGAAATACAAATGAACTAGAGAACCAAGTAATTTTCTATTTTTCATTTGAAGCTAAACTGGCTTACATCCAACTATCTCATATGACACACATGCTCAGGGACAATTCTTCCATTGATAAACTCTCCCTCCTTGCAGGACACCATCTGTTCTCAGCTCAATCCCTCCCCACAGTGAATGGCTCCAATTAGAAAGTCAGCAAAATAGGGGAGTGGAAGAATACCTAATTAGAGTTGCCACTGTTTGGCTAGTTCAAAACTAAGCAGGGAACAGGATAGATGTGGGGAAAAGGGTAGGATTGTGACATGAGAAAATTGGCTGCCAGGGATGTTTTAAAACTGGCAAGTCCCACAAATTTAAAATCTAGTGACCAGTCATAGATCTAGCATTATAGGATGACAGGGGATTAGGAGAAGACTCATTATTTCCAGGATATTGATGCAATGCCAGATTTCACAAACAAAATGGAAAATATCAACTTTTGCATTCAAAAACTGGACTTTATGCCTGGTTTGCATTTTAGAAATTTTTCAGAAATTACATTCAAAAATGCACAGCACACAACCAGATTGGTGGCAATCCTAAACTGTATGTATTGTTCCAACACAATGAACAGCTCTCCCTGGAGATCTTGTCCCATTCATTTTCTGCAAATTGTTCAAGCAACAAATCTGAAGGAAAATTAAGGAAACATTTAGCAACACCTAATTCAGAAGAGCAAGGAGGTGAAGACTGGCACAAACAAACAGCAAATTTCAGTTTATCCCAAAGTTCATGGGACCTATTTAGCTCCCTGTGTCACCCTTGGCTCAGTGGGAGTACTCTTGCCTCTGAGTCAGTTCAAGCCCCACTCCAGAGACTTGTGCACAAAATCTAGGCTGACACTTCATTGCTGTACCGAAGGAGTGTTGCATTGTTATAGGTGCCGTCTTCCAGATGAGACATTAAATCAAAGCCCAGCCTGCCCTCTCAGGTCGATGTAAAAGATCCCACAGCACTATTCGAAGAAGAGCTGGGGTGTTCTCCCCACTGTCCTGGCGAATATTTATCCCTCTACAATCACTAAAAAGGTAGATTATCTGGCCATTATCACATTGCTGTTTGTGGAACCTTGCTGTGTGCAAATTGGTTGCCGCGTTTCCCTACATTACAACAGAACCTACACTTCAAAAGTACTTCATTGGCTGTAAAGTGCTTTGGGACGTCCCGAGGTCAAGAAAGGCACTATATAAATGCAAAGCTTTCTTTCTTAAAGTTTCAGTATTACTATATTTTCCAGTGCCTTCACTGGACTGTTCTCTAGACATTAGATTGAATTGTACGTCAGCCGTTTGTTGGACTTGCACTTGCCCATAGACTTTCTATAGGGTTTTGCATGGCAAGTTGCTGTCAGTGGGACAGCCAGATGGGGCAGCCTCTACAGGGTATCTGGGACCTGTGTGAACAGGGCAAGCAACTGTGTGTCTCCTTAACCAATCAGATTGAAGAATCATTGATAAGCAGCGCAGAGTCTGAACCAGGAAGTGTAAGTTAGAATAGTGAATTCAGTATCAAATCAGGTACAGTAAGCAAAATAAAGAGAGGGAAAGAAAAATTGTACTAAGAAAGAGAGAAAAAAGAGACAGAAAGAAAAAGTTAAAAAAAATGATTTAAATTTTTTTTGAATCTCTAACAAGAATTAAAATCTGAAGGAATGAGACTCCACACTTGTAAAAGTTAATTTTCAGTGCCAGAGATGTTGCTTGGCAGTAATTAAAACTTACCATGCCGTTAAAAGGGTACTTAGGCCGGAATGGACAAGCCCTAACTTTGCTGGCCCGATTAGTCCGTATCTACATCTGTGCAGGAACAGCAATTTCCGTTGTTTAAATGCGTATGTGCGTTCACCGGGAGCGCTGATACCCTCACCGTTACTTTCACAGCAAAATCCGGTCCAATAAATTTAACTTGCTGATGGTAGAAATGCATTTAACAACATCTTCAAATTATGTAACTGCATATCAAATAAATAAATTAACTCAGTTTGTTGTCACAGATAATGGCCCTAAAATGGCTGGTACCTATGATTATGAAATAAGGTATGTGCTTTCTTAACTTTGAGGAAAATGCATGAGATGTACAACATATTAATGACTAGTAATAGTTTATTACTCATAAGATCTGTGGTTAATGTTATCACTATATTAAGACCATAAACTAACTGACTTAGTGGGTAAATGCACGGTGTGGTGTGTCCTGAGCCAGAAAAACCAATAAGGTCCTAGGTTTGTTCTCCAGTTTATGTTGAGTTAATTAATCTTGGCAGGAGTACTAAAATCAGCTTTTGTGTCCCTGGGCTAAGGAAGCGAAAAAAAATGACAGTGTCTCTCTCAACAATCTGGGATAAATACCATGTGCCCTGTGGAATTTATTTGTCTTAGGCCCTTCCAGCTTGTCCACGACTTACATCTGATTTATATTGAAGTCTTGAATTATATTTTGGGTCTTTTTTTTGGGAGAGGGCATTTTGTTCAAGTCCTGCCTTCTGAGTACTTTGAATGTAATTCAAGACTTCAATATAAATCAAATGGAAGTCATCAGAGTATTTCCCACCATGTGCTCATCTGTTTCAAGCTCATTTCCATCTCTTAATGTTCTCACCTCTTCTCTGACAGTCCCCCTGGCTATTGCAGTACTGAACGCTTTTTCCCCAGTGCTACGACTTCCATTTCTTGTACATTATCCAATTCATTTACAAATACCAGGTCTAAGTAAACACTGCTTCCTGTGGCTTTATTTACACAGAAGCAATCTGGATTTTCCCAAATGATATAGGGTTGATTGGAGTCTCCAATTAAAAGTAAGATTCCTGTTCTCACACCCTTCTTATCCCTCCATAGAGCAAACCATCCTCCTTCTGCTTTAATATTTTTGGTGGGATACTCCCTCTGATACAGATACATGGCTGCAGGGTGACCAAGGCTGCTAGCTGAATATCCAAAGGTATTCGATATTTAGGAAGGACAGTCAAAAAGGAAAAGGAGGTGGGGTGGAGGTGTTAGTAAAGGATGAAATCAGAGAAAGGACATTGACTCAGAAAATCAAGATGTGGAATCAGTCTGGGTGGAGTTAAGGAGCACCAAGGGGCAGAAAACACTAGTGGGAATTGTCTAGTGGCCTCCAAACAGTAGTGGTAACGTAGGGGATGGGATCAAACACAAAATTGAGATGCATGTAACAAGGGGACTACAGTAATCATGGGTGACTTTAATTTACATATAGACAGGCCAAACCAAATTAGCAATAATACTGTGGAGGATGAATTCCTGGAGTGTATACGAGATGGTTTTTTAAGGAACGAATGCATGAATTGCTACAATTATACATTCCTTTGTGGCGCAAAAACACAAAAGGAAAAGCAGCCCAACCATGGCTAACAAAAGAAATTAGTATTAAATAGTATTAGATCCAAAAAGGAGTCATATAAAGTTGCCAGAAAAAGTAGTAAGCCTGAGGATTGAGAGCAGTTTAGAATTCAGCAAAAAAGGACCAAGAGGTTGATTAAGAGAGGAAAAATAGAGTAGGAGAATAAACTTGCAAGGAACATAAAAGTGGACTGTAAAAGCTTCTACAAGTATGTAAAAAGAAAAAGATTAGTGAAGACAAATGTAGGTCCCTTTCAGTCAGAAACGGGAGAATTTATAATGTGGAGCAAGGAAATGGCAGAGCAATTAAACAAATACTTTGGTTCTGTCTTCACGGAAGAGGACACAAGTAACTTCCCAGAAATGCTAGGGAACCAAGGGTCGAGTGAGAAGGAGGAATTAAAGGAAATTAGTATTAGTAAAAAAATAGTGCTGGAGAAATTAATGGGACTGAAAGCCGATAAATCCCCAGAGCCTGATAATCTGCATCCCAGAGTACTAAAAGAGGTAGCCATGGAAATAGTGGATGCATTAGTTGTCATCTTCCAAAATTCTATAGATTATGGAACAGTTCCTGCAGATTGGAGGGTGGCAAATGTAACCCCACTATATAAAAAAAGGAGGGAGGGAGAAAATAGGGAACTACAGACCAGTTAGCCTAACATCAGTAGTAGGGAAAATGCTAGAGTCTATTATAAAGGATGTGATAACAAGACACTTAGAAAATATCAACGGGATTAGACAAAGTCAACATGGATTTATGAAAGGGAAATCATGTTTGACAAACCTACTAGAGTTTTTTGAGGATGTAACTGGTGGAATAGATAAGGGAGAACCAGTGGATGTGGTTTATTTGGATTTTCAGAAGGCCTTTGAAAAAGTCCCGCATAAGAGGTTAGTGTGCAAAATTAAAGCACATGGGATTGGTGGTAATATACTGGCATGGATTGAAAATTGGTTAACAGACGCGAAACAGAGAGTAGGAATAAATTGGTCTTTTTCGGGATGGCAGGCAGTAACTAATGGGGTACTGCAGGGATCAATGCTTGGGCCCCAGCTATTCACAATATATATCAATGATTTGAATGAGGGAACCAAATGTAATATTTCCAAGATTGCTGATGACACAAAATTAGGTGGGATCGTGAGTTGTGAGGAGGATGCAAAGAAGCTTCATGGCGATTTGGACAAGTTGAGTGGGTGGGCAAATATATGGCAGATGCAGTATAATGTGGACAAATGTGAAGTTATCCACTTTGGAAGGAAAAACAGAAAGGCAGGGTATTATGTAAATGATGATAGATTGGGAAATGTTGATGTACAAAGGGATTTGGGTGTCCTTGTACACCAGTCACTGAAAGCAAACATGCAGGTGCAGCAAGCAGTTAGGAAGGCGAATGATATGTTGGCCTTCACTGCAAGAGGATTTGAGCACAGGAGCAAGGATGTCTTACTGCAGTTATACAGGGCCTTGATGAGACCACACCTGGAATATTGTGTGCAGTTTTGATCTCCTTACCTAAGAAAGGATGTACTTGCCATAAAGGCAGTGCAGCGAAGGTTCACCAAACTGATTCCTGGGATGGCAGGACTGTCGTATGAGGAGAGATTGGGTCGACTCGACTTGTATTCACTCGAGTTTAGAAGAATGAGAGCGGATTTCATTGAAACATATAAAATTCTAACAGGGCTAGACAGACTGGATGCAGGGAGGACGTTTCCCATGCCTGGTGGGTCCAAAACGAGGGGTCACAGTCTCAGGATGCAGGGTAGAACATTTAGGACTGAGATGAGGAGAAATTTCTTCACTCAGAGGGTGGTGAACCTGTGGAATTCTCTACCACAGAAGGCTGTGGAGGCCAAGTCACTGAATATATTTAAGAAGGAGCTAGATAGATTTCTAGACACAAAAGGCATCAAGGGGAATAGGGACAGAGCGGGAATATGGTATTGAGATAGAGGATCAGCCATGATCATACTGAATGGCGGAGCTGGCTTGCAGGACCGAATGGCCTACTCCTGCTCCTATTTTCTATGTTTCTAAAAAGAGGGTGGTCAGGAGCAGTGTCGGCCCCTTAAAAACTGAAAGTGGGGATATTGTCATTGACAATGGGGAAATGGCGGACATGTTGAATAATTACTTTGCGTCAGTATTTAAAGTAGAAAAAGAGGATAGCATGCTGGAAATCCCAAGAAAACTAATATTGAATCAGGGACAGAGATTCAATAAAATTAACATAAGTAAAACAACAGTAATGAAGAAAATAACAGCACTAAAGAATGACATATCCCCAGGACCAGATGTTTTCCATCCCAGGGTTTTAAAGGAAGTAGGTGAGCACATTGCAGATGTCCTCACTATAATCTTTGAAAGTTCTCTAGATTCAGGAACCGTCCCTCTAGATTGGAAAATTGCACATGTCACTCCGCTTTTTAAGAAAGGAGAGAGAGGGAAACCAGGGAATTATAGACCAGTCAGCCTAACTTTGGTTGTGGGGAAAATGCTGGAGTCTATAATTAAGGATAGGGTGACTGAACACCTCAAAAATTTTCAGTTAATCAGAGAGAGCCAGCATGGATTTGTGAAAGGTAGGTCGTGCCTGACAAACCTGATTGAATTTTTTGAAGAGGTGACTAAAGTAGTGGACAGGGGAATGTCAATGGATGTTATTTATATGGACTTCCAGAAGGCATTTGATAAAGTCCCACTTAAGAGACTGTTAGCTAAGATAGAAGCCCATGGAATCGAGGGAAAAGTACGGACTTGGTTAGGAAGTTGGCTGAGCGAAAGGCAACAGAGAGTAGGGATAATGGATAGGTACCCACATTGGCAGGATGTGACTAGCGGAGTCCCGCAGGGATCTGTCTCGGGGCCTCAATTATTCACAATATTTATTAACAACTTAAATGAAGGCATAGAAAGTCTCATATCTAAGTTTGCCGATGACACAAAGATTGGTGGCATTGTAAGCAGTGTCGATGAAAACATAAAATTACAAAGCGATATTGATAGATTAGGTGAATGGTCAAAACTGTGGCAAATGGAATTCAATGTAGACAAATGTGAGGTCATCCACTTTGGACCAAAAAAGGATAGAACAGGGTACTTTCTAAATGGTAAAAAGTTAAAAACAGTGGGTGTCCAAAGGGACTTAGGGGTTCAGGTACATTGATCATTGAAGTGTCATGAACAGGTGCAGAAAATAATCAATTAGACTAGTGGAATGCTGGCCTTTATATCAAGAGGACTAGAGTACAAGGGGGCAGAAGTTATGCTGCAGCTATACAAAACCCTGGTTTGACCGCACCCGGAATACTGTGAGCAGTTCTGGGCACCGCACCTTCGGAAGGACCTTTTGGCCTTGGAGGGAGTGCAGCGTAGGTTTATTAGAATGATACCCAGATTTCAAGGGTTAAGTTACGAGGAGAGATTACACAAATTGGGGTTGTATTCTCTAGAGTTTAGAAGGTTAAGGGGTGATCTGATCGAAGTTTATAAGATATTATGGGGAACAGATAGGGTGGATAGAGAGAAACTATTTCCGCTGGTTGGGGATTCTAGGACTAGGGGGCACAGTCTAAAACTTAGAGCCAGAACTTTCAGGAGTGAGATTAGAAAACACTTCTACACACAAAGGCTGGTAGAAGTTTGGAACTCTCTTCCGTAAACGGCAATTGATACTAGCTCAATTGCTAATTTAAAATCTGAGATAGATAGCTTTTTGCCAACCAAAGGTATTAAGGGATATGGGCCAAAGGCAGGTATATGGAGTAATATCATAGATCAGCCATGATCTTATCAAATGGCAGAGCGGGCTCGAGGGGCTGAATGGCCTACTCCTGTTCCTATGTTCCTATGTTCTATGTGTCCCTGCTCCTGGTCATTTTCCAGTGATTTCTGCTGGTAAGTGAATGTGTCAAGTGAGAACAGGCATAGGCCTAGTTGTAATATTTACATGATCGAGTATCAACACTCGCTATCTAGGCTCACAAATGAAGATTGAGCCCCGATTTTAACTCAGGCCCAGAATTGAGGGCATGGGGGCCGAAATGGGCGGTGATCCATCCAGCCTCCCAGAGCATGCAGCCCAGGATATTTTAATGACCAGGCGTCATTTGCATGCCCCGACATTGGTCCTGCCCAAAGCCAATGTGAATGAAGCCAAAGCCGGCAGGCAGGAATGGAAATACACGGCAGGGACTCATGGAAATGGTGCCCAGCAAGGTGAGTGAGGAAGGCGGGGAAATTGGCAAAGTTGACGATTGGAGGAGGAGGGGAGTGCCAGGGCGGTGTGGGGTGGGTGCAGGGGCTGTGGAGGCTCAAGACATCCTTGTTGCTCCTCCTGGCCGACAAGGAATCTGTAAAAAGTACTCCTATACTGTTAAAATGGTGTGGACGTCCTGATGATTTCATCATGACACGACTCTACCATTTAAATTAAACCTCTGGGGTGGCCGGCATTCCCATGCCTGATGTCAGGTAAATTAAGATGGTGAGGGCATCAGGAACGCAGCACAAACCCCTCCTGCCATCTTAACCTCCTCCCACCCCCCCACCCCACCTCCAACCTGCACAGCTCCCACCAGGCAGAAGTGTTTGAAAATACTCCCTATGGTTTCCTGGCAAGGTACTGAAGGGCTGCCAACATATGCAGAATCTACCACTGCAGATGCCAGTATTTTCAGGAAGGGAGGGCAGATAGTTCCAAAGAGAGCTACGATTACCAAAGCATAGAGAACTAATATCTACTCTCCCCTTGAAATAGAGATATAAGTATTCAAATTAATTCAAGTTCAAACCACCCATGAAAATAGCCAGAATACAATTAGGGAAAGCTGATATATCCTCAATAGATCTCAAGTGTCCTCCTCACTACATTACTGGTGAAATATTATTCTCCTAGAACACAGACAATGGTTGTAATGTTCATTTTTATATTTACTCTTGGTAAAGGAAAGCACAATGCAATTAATATAAGTGAGAGGGGACAACCAGCCAAGGTGGCAGTGGAAGCCCTCTTACCTCTGAGTCAGAGGGTCTGGGTTCAAGCCCCACTTCAGAGACTCAAGCACATAATCTCTACTGTCACTACAGTGTAATACTGAGGGAGTGCTGTGCTGTTGAAGGAGATGTCTTTCAGATAAGACGTTAAACCAAGGCCCTCTCAGGTGGATGTCAAAGATCCCATGACATTTTTCAAAGAAGAGCAGGGGAGTACTCTCCGGTGTCCTGTTCAACAGTCATCCCTCAACCAAGCAGATTATCTGGGCATGATCTCATTGCTGTTTGTGGGACTGTGTTTGCCTATGTAACAACAGTGGCTACACTTCAGAAAGTATGTCACTGGCTGTGAAGTGCTGTGGAAGATCTTGAGGACGTGAAACACATTATATGAATGTTCTTTCTTTGCTATGGAACTTGCTGTCCTTTGTAATGCTTTTCAGTAAAAAATTGTTCCAGTCGTGCTAAATAAAAAAAAATTATGCCCTTAAAGTAATTTTAATGTGGGAAATAAACTCGGCAATGTTATTAAAGGGACAGTGGTAACTTGGGTATGTAATTAGCTGAGGGATAGGAGGCAGAGAGTGGTGGTGAATGGACATTTTTCTTACTGGAGAGAAGTATGCAGTGGGGTTCCCCAGGGGTCAGCATTCGGACCACT
Source organism: Heptranchias perlo (assembly GCF_035084215.1). NCBI lineage: Eukaryota > Metazoa > Chordata > Chondrichthyes > Hexanchiformes > Hexanchidae > Heptranchias > Heptranchias perlo. Next base: position 95,208,385 of record NC_090325.1, on the reverse strand, counting down.
GCTTTTCTTGTTATATATAAATGACCTGGACTTGGATATACTGAGTACAATTTTGAAGTTTGTGGATGATACAAAACTTGGCAATGTAGTAAATAGTGAGGAGGATAATAGCAGACATCAGGAGGACATGGACAGACTGGTGAAATGGGCAGACACATGGCAGATGCAATTTAATGCGGATAAGTGTGAAATGATGCACTTTGGGAGGAACAACATGGAGAGGCAGTGAAATCTAAATGGTCCTATTTTGAGGTGGTTGCAAGAGCAAGGGGACCTGGGGGTGCATGTTCACAATATTTTGAAGGTACCAAGGCAAGTTGACAAGGCGGTTAAGAAAGCATATGGGATACTTGGCTTTGTAAATAGGGACATTGAGTACAAAAAAAACAAGGAAGTCATGCTAAACCTTAACAAGTCACTTGTAGGCCTCAGCCAGAGTATTGTGTACAATTCTGGGCACCGCACTTTAGGAAGGATGTCAAGGCCTTGGAGAGGGTACAGAGGAGGTTTACCAGGATGCTACTAGGGATGAGGGACTTCAGTTATGTGGAGAGATTGGAGAAGCTGAGATTGTTCTTCTTACAGCAGAGAAGGTTAAGGGAAGACCTAATAGAGGCATTCAAAATTATGATGGGTTTTGATTGAGCAAATAGGGAGAAACTCTTTCCTCTGGCAAGTGGGTCGGTAGCCAGAGGTCGTAGATTTAAAATAATTGGCAAAAGAACTAGAGGGGAAATGAGAATTTTTTTCACACAGAGGGTGGTTAAGATCTGGAACACACAACCTGAAAAGGTGATGGAAGCAGATTCCATAGGAACTTTCAAAAGGCAATTGGACATGTACTTGAAGAGGATTAATTTGCAGGGTTATGGAGAAAAAGCTGGGTGAGGGACTAAATTGGGCAGCTCTTTCAAAGAGCCGGCACAGGCGCGACGGGCCGAATGGCCTCCTTCTGTGCTGTAAGATTCTATGATTCTATGATTCTATATTTTAGTATTTCTTTTCAAATTCTATACATTTTAATCCATTTAAATCAAAATGAATATCTGGAGTCAAGCTTGTTCAGTATTGCAAACAGTAAAGCATTGAATGTTTGGGGAACAATTTTTTTGTTCATGAAAGATTACATTAGGAAACCTAATCTATAAAAAATGATCCACACAATTAGAGGATTAAAGTATTGGCTAGATCACTTCCAGAACTTTAATCAAAAAGAAGCATTAAACAATATGACCAAGAATTTCCTCAGAGCTGCTTGCATTTTGTCATCGTAATTTCACCAGAAACTCTTTTTCCGCTCGTAAACGGTGTTTCCGCAGCACTTCCGGCAAAGTTACAGTGGCGGAGTGGGAGTAGCTCCGAGGAAATTTATGGCCTATATTTTCTGTGAGGACAGAAATAAAGCTGCCATGGGACTCCATAATCATCTGCATTGATTGCAGTCTCAAGGTGCAATAAAGATTCTAAACTACCCATGTTTACAATCAATTCCACTAGATCATTGTTACAGTATCTAATTTCTCAACTAATAAAGTTGTCAGAATCAAAAGAACATTTATAAACATGCCACACGTTACTCATTATAGATTGAAATTACATTGTGCCACATTATCGATTAAAAGCTTAATGTGTTTGTATCAAATTCCTCTGCTTGTTATTTTAATGGCATTGACCCAATAGTATTAAGCAGAATAACATCTATGTTTAAATTAGCAGACAAAGGAATTTGATAAAAATATGTTAAGCATTCACATACTAATATTGGACAGTGTAATTTTCAGGCTAATATATTGCAGAGCAAAACCTGGCAATATTGTTTTTAGACAATATGGGCTAGAAATTGGACCGTCTAGCGCCTGTTGTTTCAGCACTACGCGGCCTCTCAAAGTGCCAAGATGGTATATTGGCTGCGCACGCATGTTTCTAGTGTGACGTGCGCCGGACACCATCTTGGTAAAGGTAGAAGTACCCGTATATAGGTGGAGCGGTTGCTAAACCCGAGACACTACACTAGTAGTGACTCCCACCCTCCCACCTCCTCTAACCTTTTGGGGGGTAGAGGGAATTTAAAGGGTAGGTTCGTTTTTATATTTTGTTTTCAGGGACTTAACTCCTGGACCTAAGATAAATAAGAAGCAAAAAGTAATCCAAAGTGGGACATCACCAAGGAAGAGGTAAGTGATTGGTTGGTGAGTATTTTCCTGCTGAATTTGTCTAAGGTTAGAGTTTGTGGATTCTAGGGTCTCTGTTGTGTAGTGGGGGACTGCTGTTCAGCAAGGGCCCTTGAGTATACCTTTTAATTGAAGTGAAATTGGTGGGATTCATTTAATTTGAATTAATTAGTTAAAGGGTAAGTCATGTCAGGACAGCCCAGCCTCGTGTTATGCTCTTCCTGCTCTATGTGGGAAATCAGGGACCCTTCCGGTGTCCCTGACGACCATGTGTGCGGGAAATGTATCCAGCTGCAGCTACTGACAAACCGCATTGCGGCACTGGAGCTGCGGATGGATTCATTATGGAGCATTCGCGATGCTGAAAACGTCGTGGACAGCACGTTTAGTGAGATGGTCACACCGCAGGTAAAGGTTGTACAGGCAGGAAGTAAGTGGGTGACCTCCAGGCAGAGTAAGAGGAGCAGGCAGGCAGTGCAGGGGTCCTCTGTGGCCGTCCCCCTCTCAAACAAATATACCGCTTTGGATATTGTTGAGGGGGATGACTTATCAGGGGAAGGCAGCAGCAGCCAACTTCCTGGCACCAGGGGTAGCTCTGCTGCACAGGCTGGGAGGAAAAAGAGTGGAAGAGCTATAGTGGTAGGGGATTCTATCGTAAGGGGAACAGACAGGCGTTTCTGTAGCCGTAAACTTGACTCCAGGATGGTTTGTTGCCTCCCTGGTGCCAGGGTCATGGATGTCACTGAGCGGCTTCAGGGCATTCTCAAGGGGGAGGGGGAGCAGGCAGAGGTCGTGGTCCACATTGGGACCAACGACATAGGTAGGAAGGGAGATGAGGTCCTGCATCAAGAATTTAGGGAGCTAGGTAGCAGATTAAAGAGCAGGACCTCAAAGGTTGTAATCTCTGGATTACTCCAAGTGCCACGGGCTAGTGAGTATAGAAATAGGAGGATAGAACAGATGAATGCGTGGCTAAAGAGTTGGTGCAGGAGGGAGGGTTTCAGTTTCCTGGATCACTGGGCCTGCTTCTGGGGAAGGTGGGACTTGTACAAGTCGGACGGGTTGCATCTGAACCAGAGCGGGACAAATATCCTTGCGGGGAGGTTTGCTAGCACTGTTGGGGGGGGTTTAAACTAACTTGGCAGGGGGATGGGATACAGAGTGGAGCTACAATAGGGGGTGATGTGCAGCCAAATATTGAGAAAAAAACAAGTCAGCTTTTAAGACAGGGCAAATATGTAAGAGCAAGGCTGGATGGCATCTATTTTAATGCAAGGAGTCTTGCAAATAAGGTGGATGAACTGAAGGTGTTGATAAACACATGGGAGTATGACATTGTTGCTGTCACAGAGACATGGTTGAGGGAGGGGCAAGACTGGCAGCTCAATATTCCGGGGTACAGAATCTTCAGGCGAGACAGAGGGGGAGGTATAAGAGGAGGGGGGGTCGCAATATTAATTAAAGAATCAATTACTGCCATAAGGAGGGATGATATATTAGCAGGTTCCTCAAATGAGGCCATATGGGTGGAGCTTAAAAACAAAAAGGGGGCAAGCACTTTGATGGGAGTGTACTATAGACCCCCAAACAGTCAGGGGGAGATAGAGGAACAGATATGTAGGCAAATCTCAGAAAATTGTGCAAATAATAGGGTAATAATAGTGGGGGATTTCAACTTCCCCATTATTAACTGGGATACTCAGAGTGTAAAAGGATTAGAGGGTACAAAATTCTTAACGTGCATCCAGGAGAGCTTTTTGAGCCAGCATGTAGAAAGTCCTACAAGAGAGGGGGCGGTACTGGACCTAATTCTAGGGAATGAGTCCGGCCAAGTGGAAGAAGTGCGAGTAGGTGAGCACTTTGGTGACAGTGACCATAATTTGGTGAGATTTAAGGTGGTCATGGAAAAGGACTGGGAGGGGCCGGAAATAAAGGTTCTAAATTGGGGGAAGGCCGATTTTAATAGGATAAGGCAGGATCTGGCCAAAATGGACTGGGATCAGCTGCTTGGAGGAAAATCTGCATCGGAGCAATGGGAGTCTTTCAGAAGGGAGATTGAGACCATACAATGGCAACATGTTCCCGTAAAGGTCAAGGGTGGTTCCAAGAACTCCAGGGAACCTTGGATGTCAGGGGATATACGAGAATGGATTAGGAAAAAAAGGAGGGCTTTTGGCAGATACAAAAGGCTAAGGACGGAGGAAGCCCTAGAGGAGTACAAAAAGTGCAGGGGGATACTTAAAAAAGAAATTAGGAGATCAAGGAGGGGCCATGAAAAAACTCTGGCGAGCAAAATAAAGGAAAATCCTAAGATGTTTTATAAGTATATTAAGGGTAAGAGGATAACTAGGGAAAAAATAGGGCCCATTAGGGAAAAAAATGGCAATCTGTGTGTGGAGCCGGAAGATGTAGGAGGGGTTCTAAATGAATTTTTTGCATCTGTTTTCACCATGGAGAAGAATGACGTAGACAGAGAAATATGACAGGGGGACTGTGATATACTCGAACATATTAACATCGAGCGGGAGGAGGTATTGGCGGTTTTAGCAGGCCTAAAAATGGATAAATCCCCAGGCCCGGACGAAATGTATCCCAGGCTACTGTGTGAGGCAAAGGAGGAGATTGCGGGGGCTCTAACACATATATTCAGAACCCCTCTGGCCACAGGGGATGTGCCAGAGAACTGGAGAACCGCTAATGTAGTACCATTATTCAAGAAGGGGAGTAGGGAAAAACCGGGCAACTACAGGCCAGTGAGCCTAACATCAGTGATAGGAAAATTATTGGAAAAAATTCTGAAGGACAAAATTAGTCTCCACTTGGAGAAGCAAGGATTAATCAGGGATAGTCAACATGGCTTTGTCAAGGGAAGATCATGTCTGACTAATTTGATTGAATTTTTTGAGAGGTTGACTAGGCGTGTGGATGAGGGTAACGCAGTGGATGTGGTATACATGGATTTCAGTAAGGCCTTCGATAAAGTCCCACACAGGAGACTGGTCAGGAAGGTACGAGCCCATGGTGTCCAGGGTGCCTTGGCACTTTGGATACAAAACTGGCTTAGTGGCAGAAGGCAGAGGGTGATGGTCGAAGGTTGTTTTTGTGACTGGAAGCCTGTGGCCAGTGGGGTACCACAGGGATCTGTGCTGGGGCCCTTGCTGTTTGTGGTCTACATTAACGACTTGGATATGAATGTAAAAGGTATGATCAGTAAGTTCGCTGATGATACAAAAATTGGTAGGGTGGTAAATAGCGAGGAGGATAGCCTCAGTCTGCAGGACGATATAGATGGGTTGGTCAGATGGGCGGAACAGTGGCAAATGGAATTTAACCCGGAAAAGTGCGAGGTGATGCACTTTGGAGGGACTAACAAGGCAAGGGACTACACAATGAATGGGAGGACCCTAGGCAAGACAGAGGGTCAGAAGGATCTCGGTGTGCAAGTTCACAGATCCCTGAAGGCGGCGGAACAGGTAGATAAGGTGGTAAAGAAGGCATATGGGATACTTGCCTTTATTAGCCGAGGCATAGAATATAAGAGCAAGGAGGTTATGATGGAGCTATATAAAACACTGGTTAGGCCACAGCTGGAGTACTGTGTGCAGTTCTGGTCGCACTACAGGAAGGATGTGATCGCTTTGGAGAGGGTGCAGAGGAGATTCACCAGGATGTTACCAGGGCTGGAGCGCTTCAGCTATGAAGAGAGACTGAGAAGATTGGGTTTGTTTTCCTTGGAGCAGAGGAGGCTGAGGGGGGACATGATTGAGGTGTACAAAATTATGAGGGGCATAGATAGGATGGATACTCAGGAGCTTTTTCCCTTCGTTGAGGGTTCTATAACAAGGGGGCATAGATTCAAGGTAAAAGGCGGGAGGTTTAGAGGGGATTTGAGAAAGAACTTTTTCACCCAGAGGGTGGTTGGAGTCTGGAACTCACTGCCTGAGAGGGTTGTGGAGGCAGGAACCCTCACAACATTCAAGAAGCATTTGGATGAGCACTTGAAATGCCATAGCATACAAGGCTACGGACCAAATGCTGGAATATGGGATTAGATTAGACTGGGCTTGATGGCCGGCGCAGACACGATGGGCCGAAGGGCCTCTATCCGTGCTGTATAACTCTATGACTCTATGACACATGTGCAAATAACAAACACCGGCAGCGTGTAAAGTAAGGAGAAAATGGATACAATCAGTTTGCAAGGCTGATTTAAAGTGATAGATACCATTTTGGGACTTAACGCTCCACTCAACGCAGAGTCTTAACCGTGACCATCTGAACATGTCTTAGTGTGCCTGGACGACACACCACCACCACTATTTGAAGGGACCATGCAGGATTTACAGGTTAGTTGCTGGATTATTGCATCTGGCTGCTGATGCATTTGTAACTGTTTTTGGAGGTCTCCTATACTAGGACAAGGGGACATAGCCTAACATTTAGAGCCAGGACGTGTAGGAGTGAAGTTAGGTCATAGGTCAACCATGATCTCATTGAATGGTGGAACAGGCTCAAGGGGCTAAATGCCTCTGCCACTTGCTGCTTCCTGTTATGGCACTTTCTCCTGCAAGAAAGTGTGTCTGGGTGATGTGCCTGTTGTGGTTGAATAGCTGCCAGTGTGTGTGTGGCCTGTGAGTTGTGGGTGAACGGCTTGCAACAGTGGTAATGTGTAAGGGTGAGAGGAAGCATCTGATTTGGCAGAGTTGGGTACTGATGGAAAGAGTTTGTTGGTAGGTGGGTGATGATGAGTGTAGTGCATGGAGCAGCGGATGCGGCTAGTGGTGCGGTTGGTAGGAGATGCCACTTGACAGTTGAATTCACACACCTTGACCACTCGTGTCAAAGCATTGAACTTCTTCCTACACTGCAATCATGTTCGTGGTGCTACGTGCCTGACATTGACTTCATCTCCTACTGCCTCCCACTGCCTTTTGAGCATATGTCTGCAGGGCCTCTTGCCCCACTGTGGATATAGGATGTCCCTCCTTCTGTTCACCTCTAGTGCATCAGCAGAGAACCTTGGTGCATGCGCTGTCGCAGGCCTGGTACAAACTCAGATCAGCAGATTGGTGAGGTCTGGCGTGCAGATTGGAGGATGTGGGATTTAGTAGTGCGCAACCTTTATTCAATGTTTTAACATAACTCATCAGTTTGTAAACATAGGGATGGGACCTGCATCTGTGTTTTACGTGTGCGATGTCTGATCTCCGTTCAGACTCCGTGCAGACAACAGACTGTTGTTTTCAGCAAATAACAGGCACTGACTAACTTTAAAGGATTTTAAGAGACATCCACCCTTTAAGAGATTTGGACCCCCGCTGCTGGTGGAAAGTGCAATTCCTTGAATCCTCATGTCAGGCCTGATTTTTAACGTTGCTTTCAGGTAAGTACTCAGGCTGGAAGAATGTCTCACCCTGCCTGTGCAGGAAGCACCAGGACCGGGTTAGCCGCGGATCGTGCTACCCGCACCCGATTATTGGCCTTGTCCAATTTAACCCCCTACATATGTAATATATATATACATATATATAATTAGTTAGAGGTTATGGCAGAGGTTAGGTTTGGTACATATGGCATTTGCAACCCACATTTCTGATTTTTAACTAAGGCAATTTATAAAATTTTGCTCTTGCCGTGATTCCATTTACAGATTAAGCTCCAGCTGTTCGCAGCAGAACAGCCCATGGAGAAATTGTATTAAATATTCCTGAAGCATATGCCCCATGCTGTAGTGATTGCACATTCATGCTATCCAGTGAAGATTCCAATTAAACCAGAGCTAAATTACCTTAAAATTCAGGAAGACGAAAATCAAAGAAATAATATCAATTTGTAATGAATTTCTGAGGAGTTTAACCATTATTTAATTCCCTGGGGAATTTTATAAAACTGCTTTGAAAGTAGAGTAATCCTAACTATTTGCATAGCCATAATAATGTGGTAATCTGACAATAACCTAGCAATGATTTTCTACACTCATAAATATAAGAACAAATGCAAGATATGAGGTCACAGATCATTTCTAGCTACAAAAATTAGGGAAATTTTGTTAATTGCAAAGTACTTTATGCATGACTAGTTTACAGTCGTAATGATTGGCTGGGCTTTTATCTTCCAACATAAAACACAGCCTTAGAATTCTATCAAAATACTTGTTCCTTATAGAATGAACCCATAGAAGTCATTCCTGTAACCAAAAGACAGTTAAACCTGTATAATGCAGGCAACCTTTTACGTATTCACAGGAAACCCATACAAATTTCCATTTTAATAGGATTTGCCTAGGGACAGCCTACCACAAAGCTGTAATTATTTTGTCTGTAAGTCTGCTGCAGAAAAGTTCATAGGTTGTATCCGCAATATAAACAGTACTTAATCACAGCTCCACTGCATGTTGAAATCTCTGTACAGCAAACTTATTAAAATATAAATTGCATTTTATGATGAATGGATTCAATATGAATCAAATGTGAGATTTTCTTTTTACAGAAGCCCTTCAAGTGAAATGTTTTTTTAAATAAAAAGAACAGTTGTCAATGTTAGCAATTTATAATCAAAGTTATTGGGAGATAATTGAAGTGCTTTAAACACAGACCATGAATATGTACAGCACAAAGATGCAGCACTATGAACAATACATTTTAGTTTACTTGGTTGTCAGCCCTGGAACTGTCAATATCTGTGCTGTACAATTTTAGCTGTTAATGGTCACATAATGACAGGTTTTCAGTTCACTTCTTCACTGTTGTTACTTTATAGTCTTTCCAATTGCTGCATTTGACTAAATAGAAAAAGCTTTTCTGACGGCTCCCTTGAGGAATTTGACTAATACTCATGTGGCACTGTTATCCTGGCTGCCCAGTTAGAAGAGAATCTAGTATTTCTAATGAAAATGTGCATTAAAATCTAGATTTTTTTTTTAATAAAAGGTGCATAATAAAAATAAAGTTGGAATTAGAATAAAATGGGTTCAGTAATAAGAGCAATATTTAAATTTTACAGTGCCTTCATCTAAAACAAATGTGACATGTCATGGAGTCCATGCCATTTCGAATTATTAAACTAGACACTAAAATAAAATGAAGAATGACCCTTTGGATCAATACAAGCGGGAATTAGACCCACTCAAAATGTGTGTGTCACAATGTTGTTCGGGATTGTTTCCCTGCACTACTTGTAACTGACAAGTGCTGGAGAGGATATAAAACAAGGGGCATGCGTCATATATTTTTGCCATGCCTTTGTTAAAAGTATTTGTACCTCTAGGGAAATAGTTCCTTGGACAGATACCCTCCAGACTACCAATAAAACAGATCTTTTTATGTAAGAACCTAGCAGTCTATAACAGAAGCAGCTGTCTTGAACAAAAATCCCTCCAGGCTGCTAGGAAACGGAGTGCTTTGATATAAAATGGAGCAAATTAGACAGGCACAACAACACAAAATGCAAAATAAAATCATTAAACAAAATTAATTTTTTTAAATTACTTCCTTCATATTGCCAACATCAGAAGTTGGAAAAGCCATACAAACTATTGGGAGCTTGAGGTAACTATGGCCCGGAATTTCCACAATCCTATTTACGCTGAAATTGCACCAAAATTTACACTGGTTTCTACACCGCTCCTGCCGACGGAAACTAATGCCCCAATTTCCTGCAGAACTCATTTGCCTCTGCCTGAATGTAAAAACTGGTGTAAATGCAGCGCCACGAATTCACTAACTTACATTCTCCGGACTGTTGCATAGGGGCGGAGTTATGTTAATGAGCTAAGTGGGGTTTCGGCAGACGTATCTCAGGAGCGGTGCAAATGATCTTGGAAATTAAGGCATAGTGAGGTTCCAGCATTAAACCTGCGCGCAAATTTCCTTGGGGAAAACTGGTGTAACACAGCTCTTACACCATTGTCGCACTAAAAATTACAGGGAAATTCTGCCACTTATAGGCATAGCAGAAAGATTCCCTGATTGTAATTTACAGAGAAATTGTAAATGCATTCCAAAAGAACATGTTAATAATTTCACAAGAATTAGACAAACTCTTCCCTCCCCTATTAACATATGGCAATAAAAGTATGCAGAACAGACAAATAACTGTCAGCATTTGAGAATTAGAATTATCTCACATTTCAGATTGACTCAGTTTAATTGATCCTGAAAACATATTATTCTGTTTTTCTATAATGTAATTTAATTAGTATCATAGAATTCTGGTTTGTATTTCGCGAAATGTTTTATCAATTACGTATGGAGGACTTTGTGTCTAGGTTCATACTAGATTTTTAGGTAACAATAGTTGCATTATTGGTAACCCAGCATCATCTTCATGTCTATAGACAAAAGTACAAATTAAAAACAAAAATTAAAAAAATCCTTGACAAAATTGAGCAACTTGAGTTCAGTTTGTAAATGTGATGATCACTAAGGAATTGAGCCATACAGTAAAGAAAAGTCTGAGTTTGAATCTCAGTCTGTGCTGACTTAGCTGCAATTGAGCTCCCCCCTCCCCGCCCGCCCCCCTGGTTAGGGGGTGGAAGAATCAGCTGTGGTTCACGTGCCTGATGGTTATCTAGTGGCCTCTACTGGAAAGTGATATTGGAAAGATGCAAGAAGGAATGAGAGTCATTACCTAATTGTTGGTGCTGCCCCAGTGGTGAAACCGCCTGCCAACACTGACTAGACTCACACATTAAGAATGGTACTTGGATGAAGTATTGGAGAGGGCCTAACACCTCCGGAATTGTACTCCAGCATGAGTAGACATCTTCAGGAGATGAAAATTTCCCACCTCATGAATAACCAGGGGACATAGAATTAAAGTTATCGGTAGAAAGATTAGAGGGGAGTTGAGAAGAAATGTTTTCACCCAGCAGTTGGTGGGGATTTGAAACTCACTGCCTGAAAGGCAGAAACCCTCATCGCATTTAGAAAGTACTTGGATATGTACTTGAAGTGCCGTAATCAACAAGGCTACGGACCAAGAGCTGGAAAGTGGGATTAGGCTGGATAATTCTTTTTTGGCTGGCACATAAAAAATGGGCCGAACGGCCTCCTTCTGTGCCGTAAATTTCTGATTCCATTAAGTTGTTTTCTCATTCAAATGAATCTATTTGAAGACCCTGACTTTTTACTGGCAGTAGTCTCACTGTTGAGTCAGAAGGTTGCAGATTCAAGCCCCACTCTAGCCTGAACCTCTTTGCAACACTGCAGGAATATTGCTTTGTCACAGGTGCCATCCTTCAGGTGAGACATTTAGCCAAGGTACCAACTAGCTGTTCAGGTAGTTCAGATGAACTTTAAAGATCCCATGATATTATTTGAACAAGAGTAGTACTCCCTCTTAAAGGCACAGTGGCTATACCAAACGTAATTTAAAATACATAGATATATTCCCAGGGCTACTACAACATTTATAGCAGTTACTGTTTCTATGTAGTTGATTTGTAGTGTTTCATTGCTGCTTTTCTCCCAGTGACCTGGCCAATATTCCTCCCTCAACCAACACCACTAAAACCAGATTAAGTGGTTGTACAGTTCATTGATGTTTGTGGGACATCGCTATATGAAAATTGGTTGCTACATTTGCCTTCAGAACACACAGTTGCTGCATTTTAAAGTAATTTGTTGTATCTGGAATGCTTTAAGACATTTCTAAGAGACATGATGGGGGATAAATTGGATAATCCCCGAAAACGGGTGCTGGGATCATGGTGCATAATGAACCTGCACCTGTTCATTGTGATGCAGGCAGCACATAACATTTGTGCTGCCTGCTGTTTTAAATGATTGCTGTGTGCAGCCAGTACTACCTGCACTGATGATTGGCTGCACGCATCAGCAGGGGGCCCTGATATCGTCAGTGGCCTGTGCCTCTTAAAGGGAAGTTGCATTGTGGCTGCAAGAAGTGGTGGGAGTCGTTTCAAAACTGAATCTATGCTGTGATGCTTTGAAGAATGGCTGCGCCTGGGAGAGAGCGAGCACTAAGGTTTTCTGATGATGCACTGGAGGCCTTGATGCAAGAGGTGGAGAGAAAGAGGGGTATCCTATATCTGCAGGGGGGCAGGAGGCCCTCCAGCCATATGCTCAAGAGGCAGTGGGAGGAAGTAGCGGAGGAGGTAAATGCAGGAGCATAGCTCCAAGAACATGAATGCAGTGCAAGAAGTTCAATGATTTAACACGAGTTGTCAAGGTGAGTGAGGTCAAGTTTCAATTGGCATATTGTAGCAACTGCACCACTAGCCTAATCCACTGCTCAATTCACTACACCCCCATCACCCACCCACCAACAATCTCTATCAATCAGTACCCAACTGTTCAAATCAGATGCTTTATCTCACCCTCACACATTACCACTGTTGCAAGCCTCACACCCACAACTCACAGTTCACACACACTGGCAGCTATTCAACCATGACAGGCACATCACCCAAACATCTTGCAGAACACTCACTGACTCACTTCCCTCTTGCAGGAGAAGGTGGCGCATAACAAGAGGCAGCAAGAAATAAATGGAGGAGGACAGGAGCGCCTACACATCCTAACTCCCATGGAGGAGACAGTGCTGACCATCATGGGAAGGGCCATCGCTGAGGCCGTGGCCACTGGCGGTGCTGGAGGGATTGATGATGAGGGTCTCTGTGTACCTAATCCTCCTTCTCTCTTCCCACTTCTCCCTCATCCCACAATCTTTTCTGACTTGTGCTACAGATGATGTAAGCACGCACTTCTTGCTTTCTCCTCTCCCCTTTGTCATTTCAGATACTCAAGAACTGGAACCTTCCCAGTCAGAGAAGGCAGACGAAAAAGACAGTGATGATGAAGAGACACCTTCACTCGATCTTACACTCGCAGCCACCAGCTCAGAGACTGACACTGCACGTACTTTAGAGGCTATGATAGAGGAGGGATCCGCACGTAGTGAGACACCGGACACAAGTGCGCAGGAGCCAGGGTGAGGGGAACAGATACCGCAGGTGCCAGCTCGCCGGTGGGTGAGGTCACACACCTGTTCAGCTGCAGTGGAGTCAGATGATGACCTCGATGGGCCAGGCTACAGAAGAAGGCTGATGGGCGTACAGAACCAAATGCTTAGTGCACCTGCCAGAAAGCCTGCTCACAATGTCAAAGAGCATGGAGGAGCTTTGGCACAGAGCTTTGCGCAGAGCTTGGAGCCCATCCTTTCCCACATGGAACGGGTGGTCACCTCCATCAGCACACCTGTGGAACCCACAATGATGGAGCATCTGATGACCGATGTCACAGCTTCCATTAACAACATAGGAACAGGAATAGGCCATTTAACCCCTCGAGCCTGTTCTGCCATTCAATGAGATTATGGCTGATCTGTGACCTAACTCCATGTATCCGCCTCAGCCCCATACCCCTTAATACCTTTGATTAACAGAAATCTATCAACCTCAGATTTGAAATTAACAATTGAGCTAGCATCAACTGCCGTTTGCAGAAGAGAGTTCCAAACTTCTACCACCCTTTGCATGGAGAAATGTTTCTTAACTTCACTCCTGAAAATCCTGGCTCTAATTTTTAGGCTATGTCCCCTAGTCCCCCAGCTCCAACAACACTCAAGAAGCTCGACACCATCCAAGATAAAGCAGCCCGCTTGATTGGCACCCCATCCACCACCCTAAACATTCACTCCCTTCACCACCGGTGCACTGTGGCTGCAGTGTGTACCATCCACAGGATGCACTGCAGCAACTCGCCAAGGCTTCTTCGACAGCACCTCCCAAACCCGCGACCTCTACCACCTAGAAGGACAAGGGCAGCAGGCGCATGGGAACAACACCACCTGCACGTTCCCCTCCAAGTCACACACCATCCCGACTTGGAAATATATCGCCGTTCCTTCATTGTCGCTGGGTCAAAATCCTGGAACTCCCTTCCTAACAGCACTGTGGGAGAACCGTCACCACACGGACTGCAGCGGTTCAAGAAGGCGGCTCACCACCACCTTCTCGAGGGCAATTAGGGATGGGCAATAAATGCCGGCCTTGCCAGCGACGCCCACATCCCGTGAACGAATAAAAAAAATTTCAAAAACTCCCCAACCAGCGGAAATAGTTTCTTTCTATCTACATTATCAGTTCCCCTTAATATCTTGAAACCTTCGATCAAATCACCCCTTAATCTTCTAAATTCCAGGGACTACAACCCCAGTTTGTGTAATCTCTCCTCATAATTTAACCCTTGGTGTCCAGGTATCGTACGAGTAAGTCTACGCTGCACTCCCTCCGAGGCCAATCTATCCTTCTTAAGTGTAATAAATTGGATAGCCATGTGGTGAAGGATAGAATAATAGAGCCTGGTCTTCAGTTGCTTCCAAGCCTTTATTCACAGAGATCCACATTACTCACACCACACCCTAGATAGGCTCTCATATAAATGGATACAAGAGAGTCCCCAATTGATACGCAGCACCTGAATACAATTAACGCTAATTGGTATAAGTCATATGGATATTATTAACACTAAGGTGCAGTGCCCAGAACTGAACACGGTACTCCAGGTGTGGTCTAACCAGGGCTTTGAATAGCTGTAGCATAACTTCTACCCCCTTGTATTCTAGTCCTCTAGGTATAAAGGCCAGCATTCTATTAGCCTTTTTGATTATTTTCTGTACTTGTCCATGACATTTTAATGATCGATGTACATGGACCCCTATGTCTCCTTGGACCTCCAATGTTTCGAGCACGAACACCTTCCATCCAAGGTCTGACTGCTGCATTTGGAGCTCAGATTGCTGCATTGGGAGCAAAGGCTGCTGCTATCGCGGCTCTGGGTACCACTGTTGAAAGGGGCTTCCAGGGCATCACAGCAGCCCAGCAATCTGTTTTCCAACAGATCACCAGGATTGCTGAGGTGCCGCCCCAGGAGAGTGGCAGTGGCTCCATGGAAGATGAACCTGCTGTCCTCTCTCAGGATGACAGCATCCCTGCTCCCACCCCTGCCACTCCGCCAGTGCCCTTGCTGTTACCTGCCAGCCAGCCCAGACTGCTTCAGCCCAAGCTGAGATAGTGCAGTCTAAAGCCAGGCCTCTCGACCCAGAACTGCTTGAGATCGTCGTCCAAGTCTTCTCAATTGAAGGTCAGCAGCCTTCCACCACCCATACTACAGCCATTGGGGATGCACCTCAGCTAAGTACTTCAAGGCTCCTCCAGAGTGGTTCAGGCAATGGAAGCGTTGTTTGAGGATGCCTATGGTATGCTCTATGATGTTCCTTGTAGCAGCGTGGCTCTTCTTGTAGGCCTGCTGTGCACGTGTGCGTGGGTTCCTGACTGGAGTCATGAGCCATTTCATGAGGAGATAACCCTTGTCACCCAGTAGCCAATCATTGACTTGCCGTGCTGGTTGAAATACAGGTGGAACAGAGGACTACCACAGAATGAAGGAGTCATGACTGCTGCCAGGATAGCGGCCATTCACCTCCATGACACGCTGCCAGTGGTCGCATGCCAGCTGCACATTGAGGGAGTGGAATCCCTTTCTGTTCATGAATATGCCCAAGTTCAGATGAGGAGCACGCATGGCAATATGTGTGCAATCTATGGCACTCTGCACCATGGGGAAGCCTGCAATGTGAGCAAAACCTCATGCTCGCTCCTGCTGCTTGTCTCTGGCAAGATGGAGTGAGATGAATCTGTTTCTCATTGCTTAGAAAGCCTCAGTGACCTCCCTTATACAACAGTGCACTGCAAACTGCAAAATGTTGCTTATATCTCCAGCAGCAGCCCGAAAGGGGCCAGAGGCATAAAAATTAAGAGCCACGGTCACCTTGACAGCCACAAGCAATGCTATCCTTGCTCTGCTTTGAAGCTGCAGTTGTGGCTGCTGCAGTTGACAAATTTCAGTCACGATCTCTTTAGTGAACTGAAGACGTCTGATGCACTGGTCGTCGCTAAAATTGAGGCAAGACAATTGCTCCCTGAAGACCCTCCGTGGATATGGCCTCCTGCTAAGTGCCCTGCTCCTCCTCCTCCTCCCTCTTCTAGCAGCTTGTCCTGCTCTGCGTGGCCTCTCTTCATTCTCCCAGTCATGTTCAATTCCCAGAGGAAGCCCTAGCAGGCCACCCATGTCTGGAAGCAACATTTGTCAGCCCAATATTTTAAATGCCACTAAAAGAACTGCAAGACCAGGCAGACCACTCTGTAGAATATTGAAACTTTATCCAAATATAGGAAACTTCCAAAAACACGTACAATTGCACCAGCAGCCAGAAGAAATAATCCAGCAACTAACCTGTAAGTACATCATGATCCCTTTAAATAATGCTGGTGGTGGGTCCTTCATGCCGTTTGAGTCCTGTTCAGCTGTGCGAGGTTAAGACAGGGTGTTGGCTGAAGTGTGGAGTTCCAAAATAGCAGCGGTCCCTTTAAATCAGCATTGCACACTGATTAACGTCATGATCTCCCTACTCTGCATGCTGTCGGTGGTCGTTAGGTGCATGTGCGCAGACCCCTTTACCAAGATGCCGTCCTCTGCACTTCACATCGGAAGGACATCTCTGGCGCCATTTTCAGGATTTAGGTGCCCGCCTTGCACCTACAAAATGGGCGCCAAACGACCCAATTTCAGCCCCGACAAGTTTGCTATGTAAATGAAAGTATCTTTTTTTCTTCTTTTTGTGACATAAGCACCCGATCTGGATAAATCTCAGGCAAGGCAGATGTTGCCTTGTGAACAGGAATGTAGAAGGTGCCAGCATGTGTTAAATTACATCAACTACAATCCTGATGCTGCCACTTACATATCTCATACTCATTACTACAGCTTTGCTAAGTTACCTTTAGCCCTCCACCTAGCCATTCCTACTCTAATGGAATTCCCAATCTCCACACGGCTGAAAACCTTTTAAATGATTTCTGCTCTCAGTCGTCTGTTCTTTAATTACCTCACCTCATGCATGGCCTTTCATATGACCTCCCAAATGACCTAGCTATACATTCAGTACCATTCTTCTGAACTGATTCAAAGTACTCCCTCTCAAAGGCATTCTAGTATTGGCTGTACTAACATTCCAATTTAAAATACAGAGATATTTTCTGATGGTTAGTACACAATTATAACAGTTACAGTTTCTGTACGGTTGATCTGTAGAGTTTCTTTGCTTGATGTTAGACAGCTGCTAACCGCTGATAATCAAGAAAGTGCTGGAAGCAAGCTGAAGTCATACTGAGTGCATCCGAGTACTATTAAGCACCACAGGTGCTGTGTGTAAAAGCATCGACTACAGTGCAACAACGGGGTAACTGACATCAAAGAAATTCAAGACCAAATCTTGAAAATCACTTGTGAAATACAAAAATACAATTTACTTGTGTATTGTTACACATAAACAGCAAAAAAATTAATCAATAAAAAACTTCAAAATATGTCAGCTGAGCTCTTTAAATTTACTTCTACCTTTTCAACAGTGTCTAGGAACCCTGGATGCCTGCTTTATAAAGTGAGAGTGTGACTGAGCGCTAATTAGGTGGGAATCTTTTACAAATGAGATGTGTATCATTGCATCACTGCTTCATTTCCATAATACCACCCAAAAATGGGGTAGACACAAAAGTGAGTGCAGTTGTGGCTGCCTGTGAATGGACATTCCAGGCTTTTGTGCTCTTTTCAAAATCATATGGATGGCCTTTTGCTTGTTTCCCAGTTTGGGCAGACATTATTGTGAATCATGAAAGTAATGATTGCATACTTTTCAAGTCCTCCTTCCAAGAGTGCAGCGGCGGAAGTAATTTGCATAAGTATTTTTGTTTCAATATGCACAGGCATCAAACAGAGATTTACACTTCAAATGCAAATACGTTCAGACGAAGAGGCCTGGAATTTAACTTGGAGCTGGGAAGAGAGTGAGGGAAAAGTTTATCGGACGCAAAACCTGGAAGTGAAGTCAGCCATATTGAGAGGCTAGCTGCCTGTCGGGCAGTAAAGCAGCTGGGGAGAGATCAAAGTCCTCGGACTTTGTGTGGGGGAGGTTGGGGAAAGATCAGAGTCCTCGGACTTTGTATGGTGGAGGTTGGGGAGAGATCAAAGTCCTCGGGCTTTGTATGGGGGAGGTTGGGGAGAGATCAGAGTCCTCGGACTTTGTGTGGGGGAGGTTGGGGAGAGATCAGAGTCCTCAGGCTTTGTATGGGGGAGGTCGGGGAGAGATCGGGATCTTTTGGGGGTTGGATTGGGGGAGCCGATCACGTTGGGGGGAGGGGTGCAGTCGGCCATTGGAGTAGGTCTCAGACATCGAGGGGTCTCGGACATCGGGTGGGGGTCCTGGACATTGTGGGAGGGGGGGGGGAACCTCGGACAGCAGGGGGTCTCGGACATCAGTGGGGGGGCATGGACATCAAGAGGGGTCTCGGACATCAGGGTGATCTCAGACACCGGGGGGGGTCTCAGACATTGTGGGGGGGTTCTCGGACATCGGGGGGGGGGGGGGTCAGCCGATTGCGGGGGTCCGATCATGGCAGGTAAGCTTGTTGGGTCTGGTGGAAACACTCCTGCTCCTCCTGGCCCACATGCGGTGCAGTAAAGGCACTCACCTCATGATCTGGCCCTTCTCACCTCCTTTTCACTGGCGAGATTCATGAGCCCTGGGAAACCAGCGTTGGAGGCATTAAATTTAAATGTCAGTAAAATTCAACTTAAAAAGACCTAAGGATGTTAATTGATGCTATAAATACCCGCCCATCTGAACTAATTAGGGTCCCGACTGCGGCGAGTAGATTACTCGCATGCATCCAAATGTGCCTCGGTTAAACCTGGAAGTGGGTGCGTTGGAGATGGGTTGCGGTCGCACTCGAAAAACCAATTATGTTAGCTACCCACCCGCCCCCAACCCACCCATTCTTGGGGGTTAAAATTCCTGCCAGAGTGTCACTTATTTGAAATGGTGGTCAAAGCACCACATTTGAATGAGAGATCATGGAGCCCTCCCTCACTACAAAATAAATAGCAGCCTTCTCAAAAATACAATTTGCTTGTGTATTGTTACACATAAACAGCAAAGAAATTAATTAATAAAAAAAAATATGTATCAGGAATTCCACCTAATCAAATGCATCCCATGCATCCAGTGGGGGTATCAGAGTGGAGAATGTAGTACTAGTGCAGAGTGCATGGTGAATAACCACCCACTGATGTCCTGACTACTGTCCTGTACAAAGCCTCTCTTGTCTGAGCAGGGGCTAGGTTTCTATTTAGTATCTCGTAGTTAAGGCTGTACATTTTCACAGGCTGCACAGCAAAGTCAGAGGAACTCTGCAAAATGCATCAATGAATTTTATAATGTTTTACTTTAACTCAGGAAGTATTAATAATTGTCATGGGCTCCTCCTGCCCCTGTGAAGTTTCATGGACTCCATAAATCTGGTGAAAAACATACAGCCCTGTTTATTGAGGTCCAGAATTTTGTATGTTTCAATGAGATCACCTCTCATTCTACTAAACTCTAGAGAATACAGGTCTAGTCTACTCAATCTCTCCTCATACGACAATCCCGCCATCCCAGGAATCAGTCTAGTGAACCTTTGTTGCACTCCCTCAATGGCAAGTATATCTTTATACTTCAAGACATCAGGCACCCAGTATCGTGATATTAGCTCCTCAGTTTCAATGAAAAAATAATAATGCAGGACTTGCATGAAGTGGGAATTTTGCCCTCATATATTTTAGTGTGAATGTAATTGCTACAAAAAGTGTCTGGAAGGTTATTTATCTTGTGCGTGATGGAAAACCTTAAGCAGCAAAGATGTTAGTTTGGGATGTAGGACTTTATCAATTCTGTTGGAAAAGGAATGCAACAAACTCAGGACCTTTCTAGACTTATCTCTTTAATGCTGGCTTACACCCTGTACTCAAATGAATGGCCTCATATTTCCCCACATTATATTCCATCTGCCACCTCTTGCCCACTCACTTAATCTGTCTACATTCCTTTGCAGACTCTTTGGCCCTGATTTTCAAATGAAATTGCGTGGGGGCGGGGGGCTGTGAAAATCGGGAAAATCCCGAGTGGGTGAGGAAGCTGGCCCCAACCCGCCAACTTCCGAGTTTCCCACAGACGTGCCTGTGTGCACGCGTGCTTCCTGAATGCGTAAGTCCCGCCCGCAATTAAAGCCGGCAGGATGATAGTTAAAGAACCAAATGTACTTCATTGAGGCACTTAAAGTACTTTATTTCTGACATAATAGATAGTTAAACTGATTTTAAACTTACCTGGGCAGCTTTCCCATAACTTCCGATTCACGCCTGGTGAAGCCAGGTGTGAAGGGCCGGATCAGGCAAAAATAAAGTAAATAAATTAAATAAAAAACCATTGCACAGCCCCCAATGTCTCCCTCTCCGATCCAGCACTGGATGACGTCTCTCTCTCCCCCCGCCCTCAGCATTGCAGCTCCTATCAGCCTGGCTGGCGGGAGCGAAACCCGGAAACAACTTTAATCACCATCAATTACATCACAACCACGTTAGAAAGGGTAAGTATTTTTTATTCGGGTCTGCCACGCTCACATTCCCCCCCCCCCCACTGCCATCCCGCCACCATTTCAAAATTGAGTCCTTTGTGTCCTCCTCACAGCTTACTTTCCCACCTAGCTTTGTATCATCAGCAAACTTGGGTACATTACACTCGGTCCCTTCATCTAAGTCATTAATATCAATTGTAAATAGCTGAGGCCCAAGCACTGATCCTTGCAGCACCCCACTAGTTACAGCCTACCAACCTGAGAATGACCCGTTTATCCCTACTCTCTGTTTTTTGTCCTTTAACCAGTCCTCTATCCATGCTAATATATTACCCCCAACCTCATGAGCCCTTACCTTGTGAAACAGCCTTTTAAGTGATTCCTTATCGAATGCCTTTTGAAAATCCAAATATACGACATCCACTGATTCCCCTTTATCCACCCTCCTAGTTACATCCTCAAAAAACTGTAATAAATATTTCAAACACGATTTCCCTTTCATAAGACCATGTTGACATAAGACTATGATTTTCTAAGTGCCCTGTTACCCCTTCCTTAATAATGGATTCCAGCATTTTCCCGACGACCGATGTCAGGCTAACTGGCCTGTAGTTCCCTGTTTTCTCTCTCCCTCCGTTCTTGAATAGCGGGGTAACATTTGCTACCTTCCAGTCCACTGGGACCGTTCCAGAATCCAGAGAATTTTGGAAGATCATAACCAATGCATCCACTATCTCTTCAGCCACCTCTTTTAGAACCCCAGGATGTAGGCCATCAGGTCCAGGGGATTTATTGGCTTTTAGTTCCATTATTTTGTACAGTACTTTTTCTCTAGTGATATTAATTGTTTTAAGTTCCTCACTCTCATTTACATCTTGGTTCTCCATTATTTTTTATATGCTTTTTATGTCTTCTGCTGTGAAGACAGATACAAAATATTTGTTTAACACATCTACCATTTCCTGATTCCCTATTATAATTTCTCCTGTCCCAGCCTCTAAGGGACCAATGTTTACTTTTGCCACACTCTTCCTTTTTACATACTTGTAGAAGCTTTTACAATCTATTTTTATATTTCTTGCTAGTTTACTTTCATATCCTGTTTTCTTCCATTCTATCAATTTTTTGGATGTCCTTTGCTGGCTTCTAAAACTCTTCCAATCCCCAGGCTTATTACTCTTCATGGCACCATCATAGGCCACTTCTTTCAATCAATTACTCTCCTTAACTTCTTTAGTCAGCCACGGGTGGATCACTGTCACCATCACCGTGGAGTTTTTATTTTTCAATGGAATGTATACTTCTTGAGAATATTGAAATATTTCTTTAAATGTTTACCATTGCTTTTCAACTGTCAAACCCATAAATTTAATTTCCCAATCTACTTTTGACAGCTCACCCCTCATACCTATGTAATGGCTTTATTTAAGTTTAAGACTCTAGTTTCGGACTTAAGTACGTTACTTTCAAACTCAATGTGAAATTCTATCATATTATGATCACTCTTCCCCTGAGGTTCTTTTACTGTGAGATTACTAATTAACCCTATCTCATTACATAACAAAAGATCTAAAATAGCCTGTTCCCCAGTTGGTTCCATGAAGTATTGCTCTAGGAAACCATCTTGAATACATTCCATGAACTTGTCTTCCAAACTACCTTTGTCAATTTGATTTGCCCAGTCTACATGCAGATTAAAGTCCCCCATGATGACTGCATTTCCTTTGTTACAAGCTCCCATTATTTCACGATTAATACTCTGTCCAACGGTATTGCTATTATTAGGGGGCCTATAAATTACTCCCACCAGTGTTTGCTACCCCTTGTTATTTCTAATTTCCACCCATATTGATTCTACTTCCTGATCCTCCGAGCCAAGATCCTTTCTCACCACTGTCCTTATGTCATCCTTTATTATTAGGGCTACACCCCCTCCTTTTCCATTCTGCCTGTCTTTTCTAAATGTTATGTACCCTGGAATATTTAGTTCCCAACCTTGGTCATTTTGCAACCATGGGCTCGATTTTACACGTAAATTGCAGGTGCATTGCAGGCGGGGGCTGCGAAAGTTGCAGAAATGCATAGCAGGTTCGGAAGCCGGCTCCAACCCGCCGATATCCGAGTTCCCCACGGATGCACCTGTATGCGCGCGGGCGTCCCGAATCTGGAAGTCCCGCCGGCAATTAAAGCCAGCGGGATGCTAGTTAAAGAGCCAGATTTACCTCATTGAGGTATTTAAGGCACTTTACTTTTGATATATTAGGGAGTTAGAACGATTTTTAAGTAACCTGGGCGGCTTTCTCATGGCTTCTGATTCACGCCCGGTGAAACCAGGTGTGAAGAGCCGGATCAGACAAAAAGAAATGAAATAAATTAAATAAAAAGCCATTGCACAAAGCTAAAATACAAAATCAACCTACCTTTCCACCCTGCTGCGATGTCCGATGTCTCCCTTTCCGATCTCCCCCTCTTCATCCCCCCGATGTCCCCCCGATCTCCCTCTCTTCCCCCCTGATGTCCCCTCCGATTTCCCCCTCTTCACCCCCCAATGTCTCCCCAATTTCCCCCTCCTTACCCCCCCAATCTTCCCCCTCCCCGATCTTCCCCCTCCCCCCGATCTTCCCCTCTCCCCCCAATATTCCACTCTCCCCCACCGATCTTCCACTCTCCCCGCGGATCTTCCATTCTCCACCTGCCCCCCCGATCTTCCGTTCCACGCCGGATGACGTCTCGCTCTCTCTTTCTCTCACCACCACCCCCCCACCCCCCCGCCCCGGCTGGCTGCTGGGTGCGAAACCCGGAAAGAACTTTAATCACCATCAATTACGATGCGATCATGTTGGAAATGGTAAGTTTTGTTTATTCGGGTTTGCCATGCACACCTTCACCCCTCCCCCTCCCCCACTGCCAACCCGCCCCCATTTCAAAATTGAGCCCCATGTCTCTGTAATGGCTATTAGGTCAAATCCCTTTATCTCTATTTGTGCAATTAATTCATCGATCTTGTTATGAATGCTCTATGCATTCAGATAAAGATCCTTTAATTTTGACTTTTTACCATTTTTTCCTGATTTGATCTGACTTGTTGTTGCACTATTATAGAGTGTGTCCCTTCCTGCCACACTCTGCTTATCTTTACCCAAATCACTATACTGTTATATTGTCTTAACATTTCTCATTAGATTTCTAAATTTCTCCTCACCTGACCCCTCCCCCACTTTTTAGTTTAAAGCCCTATGTACAGCCCTAGTTATTCGATTCGCCAGGACGCTGGTCCCAGCCCGGTTTAAGTGGAGCCCGTCCCATTGGAACAGCTCCCTTTTCCCGTCCCATCAGAACAGCTCCCTTTTTCTCAGTACTGGTGCCAGTGCCCCATGAATCGAAGCCCCTTCCTCTCACACCACTCTTTGAGCCACGTATTTAACTCTCTAATCTGTTTGTCCCTATGCCATGGGGCTACCTGAGCATGTGGCTCAGGTAGTAATCTAGAGATTATTACCTTTGAGGTTCTGCTTATTAATTTAGACCCTAGCTCCTCAAACTGTCTCAGCAGAACCTCATTCTTAGTTCCACCTATGTAATTGGTTCCTACGTGGACCATGACAACTGGGTCCTCCCCTTCATGCTCCAAGTTCTTTTCCAGTCACAAGGAGATGTCCTTAACGCTGGCACCGGGTAGGCAACACAGCCTTCGGGACTCTTGGTCGCGGCTGCAGAGAACAGAGTCTATCTCCCTGACTATACTATCCCCAACCACTACCACATTCCTTTTTAGTCCCCCTACTTGAATGGCCTCCCGTACCACGGTGCCGTGGTCAGTTTGCCCATCCTCCCTGCAGTCTTTGCTCTCATCCATACAAGTAGCAAGTAACTCGTACCTGTTGGACAAGGTCAAGGGCTGAGGTTCCTCGATCACTAGATCATTTTTACAGCTAATAAAGCTAGAAACCATAATGAAAAATAGAAGCCTCGTTTTCTACAGAGGTGCACCGTTTCAAACAGATATAATACAAATATCAGCAATTTTTAGAGCAACGTGACATTCATAAATCTTCGTTAAAGATATTTTTGACTTTATTGGTAGCAGCGAAGTGAACATTAAGTTGATGAGCACTCTGTATATATTGCTGCCACTGCACAGAACAGAACCTTTTTTCATCATTCAACATGTACTAAAAATGATACATGAAAAGGACTATAGTGTTTCTAAAAAGCAACATTTAAGTGGCACTACAAATGTTGAAAATTGAAAAATTTTAACCCACTATATTTTTAAGAATGGTTAATTGCTACTAAAGTATTCAATAGCAAAACAGTACACTATACAGTACACTATACACCTTTTAATACATACCAGTCCTGGGAAAACAGTCCTAGAAATTTTTTTTTAAATTGTAAGAGATTTAAATGTTAATAATGTGCCAACCCGAGGAAAACAAGGTTATGGCATTTCTTTATGTTTCTTGCAAGGCTTCACTACAGTTGGTTATGTCATTATTAAATTCAACTTGCTGCAGGCAGATTTCCATTGCGTTCCCAAATGGATTTTCCAATTTTCAGAAAGTTAACGGTAAATTCCTAAAGGCTAAATTTCCAACCAATATACATGAACAAAACCCTTGGCAGTTCTAAACAAAGTGCTATGAGCAACAACAGTCAAATGTTGGAGGAAATATAATCAAAGCATGATGATTATTTCCCTTGTGCCAGTTTGTAGAATTGATTAGTTTAACTTAACATTTAGTACATTTTCAATGTTAAGTCAATGCCCCAAATTAATGTTTTGGTACCTTTGCAAAACTCTCTCCTTTTCTGGTTCACTCTCCCACTCCTTTTCTGGTTTACCCTCTTTCTCTCTCTCTCCCACCTTTTTTGGTTCTATCTTTTTCTAATTTACTCTCCCTTTCTTGCACTTTTTTTGTTTGTTTTCTCTTTCCCTTTTCTGGTTCACTCTCTTTTTCTGGTTCTCTCTCTCCTTCCTTTTCTAATTCTCTCTTTTTATCGTTCATTCTCCTTTTCTGGTTCACGCTCTCTGATTCTGTTTTTTTTCTCTGTCCTTTACTGGTTGTCACTTGCTCTCTTTTTCCAGTTCACTTTCCTCTGTCCATTTCCCCTTGTTTTCCCTGTCTATCCTATTCAAGTCTGAGTGCAGAAACTTTATGGCAGGAATAAAGTAAGTCACTGAGGGAATGTAGAGAAGGGGCAAGAATGCACCAGAGCACAAAAGCACAGGAAATCTCAAATATTTTTGTAGATTGTATCAGTTATAACAAGCTTTAGTACATAAGTTTTTTGGTATTATTATTTTGAATATTCTTTTCACTTTCTGTTTAATGTATTTGGTAAATGTAAATGGTATGTTTCAGTAATCCACAGTGTAATGCTCAAGTTGTAAAGAATTTAACAAGAATTCTCATTGAGACTTTTCCATTTTGATATTTGTTTAGTTATTCGAGCAACCTTTTCCGATCAAAACTTTATTGAACAAAATGGTATTTTGTGACCTTTTTTAAAAGTGATTTGAGACAGTTAAATTGGAATCTCAAACAGCTTGTGCATTTTATTTTTGAATATCGGGTTATAATGGGCTCGATTTTAGGGTCGGGTTTCCTGCGGGTTTCCAGCGGGGGGGCCCCGAAAATCCCGATATGAGGTCACGTGACCGGATCGCGCTGCGATCCCGACCACTTCCGGGTTCCCCGATGACTTGCGGGGCTGCGTGCGTGGCCCCCGCTGGTGGGAATCCCGCAGGCAATTAAAGCCAGCGGGGTTCCACTTGAGAGTACTTACCTTGCTTGTTGAGGTCAGTTAATGAGCTGAATCAGCTGTCAAAAGAGGAAGTGTGGGATTTCACCTGCATCGCAGCGTGTTTCCCACACTGGGGGAAACAGTCTCCCTCCAACCAGGCGTGTTGCAGCCAGCAGCCTGTGGCAGGTGCCAAGGTGCACCCCACGGGGGAGAGCCCTCACCCACGCAGGAGGCCACCACGTCACAAAGGGCAACCCCTGCCCCCCACCACCCCCCGCCAAGCCAGAGGACAGACCGACACGAAACCGCAGCCCCAGTCCGAGGAAACACCCACCTACCCTGCACAATCCCTCAGACCAACACCTGCCAGATGGATGGTGCGTGGACAACCTCGGAGGACGAACAGCATGACCAGCCCCAGCAGCCTCGCAGTCCACGCCGTCCGCCGCAGAGACGTGGAGCCCCCCAACACGGGGTTGTTGCACGCCCACCTGCACAGCAGGAGGGAGGGCTACCGCAGAGAGAGACGCATCGCAGAGGGCACTACCCTCGCCACATGGTCCACAGACTGAGGCGAAGCTCCCCGGACCTCTCCGAGCAGCAGTGCACACGGAGGCGCAGATTCGCTCGACATGTAGTCGTGGAGATCTGCAGGCTCTTTCATGCCGAGCTGCTCCTGGCTGGCCCCAGCACCAAGTGCTTACCTGTCGCTGCCAAAGTCACCACTGCCCTCCACAACTTCTCCTCCGCATCCTTCCAGGGTGCAGCCGGCTACACCGCCGATGTCTCTCAGTGGTCTACGCGGAAGAGCCCTGCAAATACACCTGCACCTACTCTGCAGTAACACGATGGGTGGCATCAGTGGTGGGTCCTCATAGTGATACCCAGGAGCGGGCATTATTGGACACAACAGACAGGATTCGCGGAGACATGGCAGTGGTGGTGCCAATATAATGTGTGCTGTTTGTTGCTCTGAAATTCAATATAGGTAACACCCATGGCAAACCCTCCGACACCCTTGTGCACCCGCTTCATGCTCACAAAACATTTGCCTTACGATGCCTACTGCACATATGTGATGCATGCCCTGTGGCTGCAGCACAGGTGGTGGCAGGTTGAGTGAGGCTGGCCGTGAGGGAGATGCACGAGAGGGTGAGTATGGGATAGAGCCATGAGATTGTATGAGGATTGGGTCGCGTGTTAGTGGCAGGATGAGTACTGGCGAGGTGAGTAGGTGGAGGTAAGATGAGGATGGGGTTTGAGTGGGTATGAGGGGTGATGTGACAGAGTAGTGTTGGCGGTGCCAAAGGAGATGTGGGGTTGGGGCAGTGTTGTGGCAGATGGAGTGTAGGGGAAAGACTTTGTGTTCTCACTGTGGCTGACCTACTGAGGTCATTGCAGCGCCTCCTGCACTGTATGCAGGTGGGCGATATGTTGGTTGCGCAGGTGACCCCCTCTGCCACCTCGAGCCAGGCCTTCTTGGTGGCAGAGGCTGGCCGCTTCCTCCCACCCGCCGGGTGGAAGATCTCTGTCTTCGCCCTCCTCCTCACCCTATCTGATGATACCTGGGGTGAGGCATCATTAAACTGGGAGCAGCCCTCCCCCTGGGCTGCTCCATGCTGAAATTTGTTCCATTGGTTGCAGCATCTGTCAGTGGAGGACTGCCCCTTTAACTAGAGAACCTCCAGCTGACAGATCGTACTGCGCATGCGCAGCCCGCCCGATGCGCAGACCAGCAGCGTGGACCCCGGAGGAGCAGGTAATTGATTCCTATTAGTGTGTTGCCTGCTACGATCGCGCGGGCAACCCACTAATTTCACCGAGCGTGTTGACCACGCTCCCGAAACCCAACCCGCCGGAAACCCACAGGCCTGGTAACATCGAGCCCATCATCTCTAATCATGTTTTTACCTCCATAAACTAGCTGTTCTTGTACTGGGTATGACATGGCACTGAGATTGCTAACTTTGCAGGCCTGCTTCTTACCTCCTAACTTCTGGAACCTTTTTTGCAGGACTAGTCCAAATAAAATAACAATTCAGCTGTCGAAGAATCTCCCACTTAAGGCAATTAATGTGATAGTTCAGGTCGTTAGGAGACCTGATTTGTAGGATATTTTATGAGGGGTGGGATTTTCATCCAAACTGAGTGGGCCCGATTTTACCAGGGGTGCGGGTTGGCAGCGGGTGGTCAGGCGGGCTCGAGGAAAACGCGCCGGCCAAATTGAGTGCGTTGCGCACGCGATCGTGGGATGATTGATGTAATTAGCCGGCAGTTACGGGTTCCGCGCTTCTCAGCTGCGTGCCGGCGGCCTGCGCATGCGCATTGACGTCTGAGCGATGGTTGCGCTCTATTTGAAGGGGCAGTCCACCAAAGCCCCTCCAGCCACAAACTACACTCCATCAAGGATGGAGGAGCACAGGGGTAAGGCTGCTCCCTGTTTCACGGACCACGCCCTCCAAGTGCTGCTGGACGGGGTCCGCATGAGGAGGGAGACGCTGTTCCCCACGGATGGAAGGAGGTGCCCTGCCAGCGCCATCAAGAGGGCATGGGAGGAGGTGGCCGCGGAGGTCACAAGCAGGGGAAACACCACCCGCACTTGGATTCAGTGCCGCAAGAGATTCAATGACCTCACCAGGTCCGGGAAAGTGAGTACACTAACGCACTCTGCGTCACTCCGTCTTCCACATCACCTCAAACACCTCACAACCCCATCTCCACTGACAGCACTGTGCTCCCGCACCAATCCTCACAGCCACCCAACTATCAGCCTCACAGTGCCTGCACGTACCCACCGTCCCTGTCCCCACTCGACCACTACCACACACCCCAATCCCCATACAATGGGATGGCCATGTGTCACACGCATCCTCCCATCCATCTGGCACACGCTCAACCTAATCACACCAATGCTTGAAGCGTCTCACATTGTAATCATCATTCAATAACGTTTTTGTGTTTTGCCCTCACAGGAGAAGAGGGCCAGGAACGCACGCGATAGGGCACGCACCGGAGGGGGCCCGCCACACGAGGTGGCCCTGACAGACGCCGAGGTCGAGGTACTGGAGATCAGCCGCACGCTGCATTGCCTGTCGATGGAGAATGGCGAGTCTGGTTCTGGCGAAACGGCCGGTAAGGGAAAGCTGGCACTCATCACTCATGATCGTGAATGATCTTAGCATCACATGGCATATGCCGCACCGCCACATTTGGTCACATGCCTGATAT
Source organism: Heptranchias perlo (assembly GCF_035084215.1). Taxonomy (NCBI): domain Eukaryota; kingdom Metazoa; phylum Chordata; class Chondrichthyes; order Hexanchiformes; family Hexanchidae; genus Heptranchias; species Heptranchias perlo. Next base: position 95,178,766 of record NC_090325.1, on the reverse strand, counting down.
TTCCCTCTGTTCTCTTGCAGGACCGTCTGCAATCGACGTCTCGGTTGAGGGCGATTCCTCAGAGGACATGCCCGTCTCTGAGGGTGCATCGTCACACATGAGCCTTGCATCCACCAGCGCAGATACACACACCTCGGTGGGTCCCCCCCCTCAGTTAGTTGGGATTGCACATGGTGAGTCACCGCGCACACGTGAGCATGAGCAGACCCTGGTGGCAGGGTCAGCCGCGGAGGGTCCGCGTCGGTGGGAGCACTCTTCTCCAGGCTTTGCTCAGCCGGACCCAGATGCTGAACCCAGGGGGCCACCTGTCAAAAGGAGAGTCGTCGAGGGGCACCAGAACATTGCTGAGGTACTGGGAGAGGTGCCACGCGCACTCTCCACAATCGCACGGAGGATGGAGGAGTCCAACTCCTGCATGAGGGGAATGGTGGCACAGGTGCAGGAGGGTATCGCCGAGATAGTGTTGCAGGGACGTGAAGGCATCTCTGAGATAGTGTCGCGGGTAGGTGTGGGAACGTCTGCGGTGGAGGACAGGCTAGCCTCCCTCGAGCGTCACGCACAGCTCACCAATGAGTCCATCCAGGCCCTCACAACGGCTGTTCGGATTCAGGGTGAACAACATTCTGCCGCCATCAACAGGTTGACAGATACATTGGAGGTGGCCTTGCAAGGTCTCACCCACGTCATCCAAACTGCCGTCCAGCAGGGTGGAAGGGGTGATGTGGGCCTTGGCCATGAGAGGGAAGATGGTGAACGGGGAAATGGAAGTGTGGACGCTACTCAAGGCGCCCCCAAGTCTCACCCGTTGCCCCCCTCTCAACCAGTGCCCGCAATAGTCCATCCTCTCCAGGTGGCCGAGTCTGCCCCTGCACAGGTGCAGGAGAAGCAGTCTGTGGAGGTGCCCTCACGGGCACCGAAACCCAGGGGGCGTCGGCCCAAAGCATCTACCCGTCAGGGCACGAACAGGAGCAACCTGCCACCACCTCTGCTGGAGCCACAGGGGTAGCACCACGTAGGGGGTCCCGAAAACGAACGCCTAAAGTTCCGTGAGCACACAGGGATTGCAACAGGGTGTTTGTCTATTTTTTTTTAATTTTCCACTCTTTGAATGTCACCACAAAATAAACTCACTTTTTCTCACCAATGCTGCCACCTCTTGTCCATAATTCTGCGGCTTGTGCAATATGTCCCTTCCGTGCGCCTCATCATGACGACGACCACCCCGTCCCACCCATTGGGCATAATCCAGTGGGTGCAGGTGTACAGGCACCACTCTTCTGTGGAGGGAGCCTGTATGGACCCTCGTCTGTGCACGTTATGACATGTGAACGCCTCACACAGTGTGATGTTCGGTGAACCGTTGGCATATGAGTGCCTCCCTGGCCTGACGAGCACGCAGGTGAGCCGGTGTTCGGCCCATGGGTCGTTCCTCCTCCTCTCCCTCTTCCTCCTCCTCCTCTTCCTCCTCCACCTCCTCCTCATTGTCGTCCTCAATGTGGGTGGCGGGTGTGCATGGGGCCTCCTCCAGCGGCACCCCTCTCTGTAGTGCCATGTTATGCAGGGCACAGCAGACAACTATAATTCGTCCCACTCTGAATGGCGTGTATTGGAGCGCTCCCCCGGAACGATCAAGGCACCTGAAGCGCATCTTGAGCAGCCCTATAGCCTGCTCAATTGTAGACCTGATAGCAATGTGGCTGTCATTATACCGACGCTGCGGCTCGGTAATGGGGTTCCTCAGAGGTGTCATAAGCCACGTGTGCAGGGGATATCCCTTGTCGCCGAGGAGCCAGCCGTTGCCGGTGTTGGGTGCGTGGAAGAGGGGCGGGACAGTGGACTCCCTGAGGACGAAGGCATCGTGGCAGCTGCCAGGGTATCTGGCGCACACGTGTAGGAATCTCTGGCGGTGGTCACAAATGAGCTGGGCGTTCATGGAGTGATACCCTTTCCTGTTGATAAACAGCCCTGGCTCATGTGGAGGTGCCCGTAATGCTATGTGGGTGCAATCGATTACACCCTGCACCCGTGGGAAGCCAGCCACAGCATGGAATCCAACCGCCCTCCGTCTGGCTGCGCTCGTCCATGGCGAAGTTGATGTAGTGCGAGGCCCTGCGGAACAACCCATCGGTGACCTGCCTTATGCACTTGTGTGCAGACGACTGACAGACCCCGGTGATGTCCCCCGTGGCACCCTGGAAGGATCCGGAGGCGAAGAAGTTGAGGGCAGTGGTGACTTTGATGGCGACGGGTAAGAAGATGCTGCTTGGTCCATCCGGGAGCAGCTCGTCATTGAGGAGGCTGCAGATGTCGGCGACTACCTGGCGAGTGACTCTGAGCCTCCGTATGCACTGCTGCTCAGAGAGGTCCATGAAGCTGAGCCTCGGTCTGTAGACCCTGTGCGGAGGGTAGTGCCTCCTGCGATGCATCTCTCTCTGCGGATGCCCTCCATCCTGCTGTGCAGGTGGATGTGCCGCAGCACCGTGTTGTGGGGATGCACGTCTCTGAGGCGGACGGCGTGGACTGCGAGGCTGCTGAGGCTGGTCATGCTGTTCGTCCTCCGAGGATGTCAACGCAGCACCCATCTGGCAGGTTTAGGTTTGCAGGGTTGTGCACGCTAGAAAAGTGTGTCCTCGCACAGGGGTTGCACTTCCACGCCGGTGAATCTTCTTGCTTGGAGGAGGGTGGTGGAGGGCAGGCGTTGCCCAATGTTACGGAGTGTCCTCCTGCGTTGGTGAAGGCTCTCCCCCCCCACCTGTGGAATGCACCTTGGCAGCTGCCACAGGCTGCTGGCTGCAACACGTCCGTTGAGAGTGTGAATGTTTCCCCCAGTATGGGAAACAGTTTCATTTCACCGTAAAATCCCACACTTGTTAAATAAACAGCTCAATCAGGTCATTTAATGACCTGAAATACCTAGGTAAATACACTCAAGTGGAACCCCGCTGGCTTTAATTGCCTGCGGGATTCCCACCAGCGGGGGCTATGCACACACCCCCGCACGTCAGCGCGCAACCCGGAAGTGGGCGGGATTGAGGCGCGATCTGGTCCCGCTCCTCGAAACCGGGATTTTAGAGGCCCCCCCACCGAGAACGCACCCGGGACCGGGTGCTAAAATCGGGCCCAGTGTGTTTCCCACACTGGGGGAAACACTCCCAGTTGAAATGGACGTGTTGCAGCCACCAGCCTGTGGCAGCTGCAAAAGTCCATTTGACAGGTTGGGGGGAGACCCTCACTCATTGCAGGAGGCCACTCTGTCACTTTGGACAAAGTTTGGCCTGCACCACCCTCATCCTAATAATAAAATTCACAAACTTGCAACCTCAACCCCGGTGTGCAGACACATTTACCGACCTCGCGGCCGCCATAGCTGCAGTCATGACCTCCTCGGAGGACGAACAGCATCACCAGCCTCGCTGTCCACCTCTGACACGTGGAGCTCCACAATAGAGCGCTGTGACACATCCACCTGCACAGCAGGAGGGAGGGCAACCGCAGAGAGAGATGCGTCGCAGAGGGCACTACCCTCGCCACAGGGTCTACAGACCGAGGCTCAGCTTCCTGGACCTCTCTGAGCAGCAGTGCACATGGAGGCTCAGAGTCACTCGACATGTAGTCATGGACATCTGCAGCCTCCTTCATGCCGAGCTGCTCCCGGCTGGCCCGAGCACCATCTTCTTACCTGTCGCTGTCAAAGTCACCACTGCCCTCAACAACTTCTCCTCCGCATCCTTCCAGGGTGAAACTGGGGACATCGCCGACTTCTCTCAGTCATCTGCACAAAAGAGCCCTGCAAATACACCTACACGCACTCTGCAGTGACACAATGGGTGGCATCAGTTGTGGGTCTTCATGGTGATCCTCTGGAAAGGGCATTATTGCACAAACCAGACAAGATTCACAAAGACGTGGCAGTAGTGGTGACAATATAATATGTAATGTGAGTTGATCAGAAATCAATTATAAGTAAAAACCATGACAAACCCTCAAACACCCTTGTGCATCACCTTCATGCTCACGACACGTTTGCCTTACGCTGCCTACTGCACATATGTGATGCATGCCCTGTGGGTGCAGCACAGGTAATGGCAGGTTGAGTGAGGCTGGCCGTGAAAGAGATGCATCAGAGGGTGAGTATGAGATAGAGCCATGAAATTGTATGAGAATTGGGTTGAGTGGTAGTGGTGGAATGAGTAAGTGCAGGTAAGATGAGGATGAGCTTTGAGTGGGTGTGAGGAGTGATGTGACAGAGTAGTATTGGCAGTGCAGAAGGAGATGTGGGGTGGTGGCGGTGATGTGGCAGACGGAGAGTAGGGGAATGAGTAAGTGTACTCACTTTGGCTGACCTACTTAGGTCATTGAAGCACCTTCTGCACTGTATGCAGGTGCGCGATATGTTGGTGGTGCAGGTGACCTCCTCTGCCACCTCAAGCCAGTCCTTTGTGGTGGCAGAGGCAGGCCACTTCCTCCTGTCCGCCGGGTGGAAGATCTCCCTCCTCCTCCTCCTCAACCCATCCAGTGAGACCTAGAGTGAGGCATCATTAAACCTGGGAGCAGCCTTCCCCCTGGGATGCTCCATGCTGTAATTTTGCCTATTTTCTGCAGCATCAGTCAGTGGAGGACTGCCCCTTTAAATAGGGCTCCCCCAGCTAACAGCCTGTGATGCGGGTGCGCAGTCCACCCGCTGCGCAGCTGTCCAGCACGAAACCCGGAAGCCAAGGTAAGTGGCTTCAATTAGGCTGCGATCGCGTGGGGCACCCACCAATTTTACTGGGCGGGTTATCCACGCGTCCAGTCGACCCCCCGCTGGCAACCCGCCTATTCCCTAATATCGAGCCCAATATTCCAGTTGTGGCCGAACCAATGTTTTATAACTTCCTTACTTTTGTACTGTATGCCTCTATTTATAAAGCCCACGATCCTGTATGCTTTCTCAACTTGTCCTGCCACCTTCAAAGATTTGGGCACATATACCACCAGGTGTCTCTGTTCCTACACCCCGTTTAGAATTGTACCATTTAGTTTCTGTTGCCTACCCTCATTCTTCCTGCCAGAATGTATCACTTTGCACTCTGCGTTAAATTTCATCTGCCACGTGTCCGCCCATTCCACCAGCCGTCTATGTCCTCTTGAAGTCTATTACTATTCGCCTCACTGTTTACTACACTTTCAAGTTTTGTGTCATCTGCAAATTTTGAAATTGTGCTCTGCAGACCCAAGTCCAAGTCATTAATATATATCAAAAAAAGGAGTGGTCCTGGTACTGACCCCTGGGGAACACCACTGTACACCTTCCTCCAGTCTGAGAAACATCCGTTCACCACTACTCTCTGTTTCCTGTCACTTAGCCAATTTCTTATCCATGTTGCCACTGCCACCTTTATTCCATGGGCTTCAGTTTTGCTGACAAGCCTATTTTGTGGCACTTTATCAAATGCCTTTTGAAAATCCATTTATACAACATCAACCACATTGCCCTCATCATCCCTTTCTGTTACCTTATCAAAAAACTCAATCAAGTTAATTAAACACGATTTGCCTTTAACAAATCCATGCTGGCTTTCCTTTTTAATCCACACTTGTCCAAGTGACTATTAATTTCGTCCCGGATTATCGTTTCTAAAAGATTCCCCACCACCAAGGTTAAACTGACTGGCCTGTAGTTGCTGGGTTTACCCTTACACCCTTTTTTGAACAAGGGTGTAACATTTGCAATTCTCTAGTCCTCTGGCACCACCCCAGTATCTAAGGAGAATTGGAAGATTGTGGCCAGAGCCTCCGCAATTTCCACCTTTACTTCCCTCAGCAACCTAGGATGCATCCCATCTGGACCGGGTGACTTATCTACTTTAAGTACAGCCAGCCTTTTTAGTACCTCCTCTTTATCAATTTTTAGCCCATCCAGTATCTCAACTACTTCCTCTTTTACTGTGACTTTGGCAGCATTTTCTTTCTTGGTAAAGACAGATGCAAAGTACTCATTTAGTACCTCAGAGTTTCAAATAGGGATTTGTATCTTACATGTTTCCTTAAAAGTGATGAACAATCCTATTTTGCAACATTGTGAATGCAGCTTGTTACATGTTATGAATTTCATAGCCATCCTTCTAACAAAACCCCCATGAAAGAACCGATTGGTGTAATATCCTGCAGCCGAAAATGGGCGGGGCCAACTTAAATACATGGATATGTCGGCCAGTGACCTCCAATCCCGATCCCGCCAAATTATTGAGATCATCTCATTTGCATATTGCCACAGGTGCCCATTCCATTAACTCACAGGTGCCCATTTCACTAATCCACAGATGCCCATTCCATTAACCCACAGGTGCCCATTTCACTAATCCACAGGTGCCCATTCCATTATTCCACAGCCCATTTCACTAATCCACAGGTGCCCATTTCACTAATCCAGAGGTGCCCATTTCATTAGCCCACAGGTGCCCATTTCATTAGCCCACAGGTGCCCATTTCATTAGCCCACAGGTGCCCATTTCATTAGCCCACAGGTGCCCATTCCACTAGCCCACAGATGCCCATTCCACTAGGCCACAGATGCCCATTCCACTAGGCCACAGGTGCCCATTCCACTAGCCCACAGGTGCCCATTTCATTAGCCCACAGGTGCCCATTTCATTAGCCCACAGGTGCCCATTTCATTAGCCCACAGGTGCCCATTCCACTAGCCCACAGATGCCCATTCCACTAGGCCACAGGTGCCCATTTCACTAACCCACAGGTGCCCATTCCACTAGCCCACAGATGCCCATTCCACTAGGCCACAGGTGCCCATTTTAATCCACAGTTGCCCATTCCACTAGCCCACAGATGCCCATTCCACTAGGCCACAGGTGCCCATTCCACTGGGCCACAGGTGCCCATTCCACTGGGCCACAGGTGCCCATTCCACTAGCCCACAGGTGCCCATTCCACTGGGCCACAGGTGCCCATTCCACTAGCGATGCATCTCGGACACCTGCCAGTTGAGGGAGATCATAAAATGTGGTGAAGTCTATGTTCTGGGTTGTTGGGAGTAGGGGAGGGCTGTGGCTGTCCCCACCACCACCAGAAAAATGTCAATAATGAATAATGGAATTAATAAATTGTAAAATCTGAAAGGCTTTCTTTTTGCTGTACTGCATTTGCTCAGTACAGACTGACTTCTGCATTTGCAGTTAAAGCTGTCCTATTGTAGTTTAAAATCATGATGAAACAGCGTTATTGCGTTACATTTTTTCTTTCACAATAATCAGGTTTCAGGATTTTAATTTGGTCCCTCCGGTTGCAGATGCAGGTGCAATTCCAGTGCACGACAGCAACATGAGTAGACTGCAGCAGTCAGGATGATGTGGCTTAAATCAGTTTAACTACCAATGATTGAGGTTGCTTGTAGTAAAATGGAAATACAATCAAAATGCTTTTGTCGATTAAATGACTGCAGCAGTGACCATTTTGTGTTCCAGGGCACTTACTCTCATTAAACTAAATATTGAACAAACAAAAATATGAATAGGAGTAGACGAGTCATCATGCAGGTCATTTCCTGGTGACCATAGCAACCATATGAAGAAGTGATAAGGTGCTCCAAGAGATGATTAACCCTATTTTTAATTCATGTATTTTGCATTGAAAATGGGAAGCAGAATGCAGCCTCCACTGTTTGGAATCCTTTGCAAAATATTTTTTACCAATGTAAAATAACCTAATTCTGTTGACAGCTTTAAAAAAATCTTGCGCAAAAGAAGTGATCTGATTAAAATGGCAATACACGATGATAAGTAATGAAATAAAAACAGAAACACCTAATAAGGCCATAAAAAAGGTAATTGTAAACAATTTTACAACACCAAGTTATAGTCCAGCAATTTTATTTTAAATTCACAAGCTTTCGGAGATTTTCTCCTTCCTCAGGCAAATGTTTCAAGATCTCCTTGAAGCCTACGCATTTATACATATTGAACAATAATAAATGGTGTTTACAGACTGCCTCTGCAACTGCCCGTTGCCAAGGCAATCACCGTGTTCAGACAGAGAGGTGTTACCTGCAGAACCTCCGAATACACATTCAATAAAAAAACAAACAGGGAAAAAAAAACAGAGAAAAAAAAACACAGAGAGAGGCAGAAACATCCGGAAGGCAGAGAGAGCCAGCAAATGACCCATTATATTAAAAACAGATAACATTTGTTCGCTGGTGGGGTAACGTGTAGCGTGACATGAACCCAAGATCCCGGTTGAGGCCGTCCTCATGGGTGCGGAACTTGGCTATCAATTTCTGCTCGACGATTTTGCGTTGTCGTGTGTCTCGAAGGCCGCCTTGGAGTACGCTTACCCGAAGGTCGGTGGATGAATGTCCATGACTGCTGAAGTGTTCCCCGACTGGGAGGGAACCCTCCTGTTTGGCGATTGTTGCGCGGTGTCCGTTCATCCGTTGTCGCAGCGTCTGCATGGTCTCGCCAATGTACCATGCTCTGGGGCATCCTTTCCTGCAACGTATGAGGTAGACAACGTTGGCTGAGTCACAGGAGTATGAACCATGCACCTGGTGGGTGGTGTCATCTCGTGTGATGGTGGTATCTGTGTCGATGATCTGGCATGTCTTGCAGAGGTTACCGTGGCAGGGTTGTGTGGCGTCGTGGACGCTGTTCTCTTGAAAGCTAGGTAGTTTGCTGCGAACGATGGTCTGTTTGAGGTTGGGTGGCTGTTTAAAGGCGAGTAGTGGAGGTGTGGGGATGGCCATAGCGAGGTGTTTGTCCTCATTGATGACATGTTGAAGGCTGCGGAGAACATGGCGTAGTTTCTCCGCTCCGGGGAAGTACTGGACGACAAAGGGTACTCTGTTGGTTGCGTCCCGTGTTAGTCTCCTGAGGAGGTCTATGCGATTTTTTGCTGTGGCCCGTCGGAACTGTCGATCGATGAGTCGAGCGTCATATCCCGTTCTTACTAGGGCGTCTTTCAGCGTCTGTAGGTGTCCATCGCGTTCCTCCTCGTCTGAGCAGACCCTGTGTATTCGCAGGGCCTGTCCATAGGGGATGGCCTCTTTGACGTGGTTAGGGTGGAAGCTGGAAAAGTGGAGCATCGTGAGGTTGTCCGTGGGCTTGCGGTAGAGTGAGGTGCTGAGGTGCCCGTCTTTGATGGAGATTCGTGTGTCCAAGAAAGAAACTGATTCTGAGGAGTAGTCCATGGTGAGCTTGATGGTGGGATGGAACTTGTTGATGTTATCGTGTAGTCTCTTTAGTGATTCCTTGCCGTGGGTCCATAGAAAGAAAATGTCGTCGATGTATCTGGTGTATAGTGTTGGTTGGAGGTCTTGTGCAGTGAAGAAGTCCTGCTCGAACTTGTGCATGAAAATGTTGGCGTATTGGGGTGCGAATTTGGTCCCCATGGCTGTTCCGTGTGTTTGGGTAAAGAACTGGTTATCGAAGGTGAAGACATTGTGATCCAGGATGAAGCGGATGAGTTGTAGGATGGCTTCCGGAGATTGGCTGTTGTTGGTGTTGAGTATTGATGCTGTCGCAGCGATGCCGTCATCGTGGGGGATACTGGTGTATAGTGCCGAGACGTCCATCGTGGTGAGAAGTGTTCCTGGTTCAACTGGTCCGTGGGTACTGAGTTTTTGTAGGAAGTCTGTAGTGTCACGACAGAAGCTGGGGGTTCCCTGTACGATGGGTTTCAGGATGCCCTCGATGTATCCAGAGAGGTTCTCACACAGGGTTCCGTTGCCTGATACGATGGGACGTCCGGGTGTGTTGGCTTTGTGTATCTTTGGGAGGCAGTAGAAGTCTCCCACGCGGGGATTACGTGGGATGAGAATGCGTAGGATGCTTTGAAGGTCTGGATCGAAGGTCTTGATCAGTTTGTTGAGCTGGTGGGTGTGTTCTTTGGTCGGATCTGCGGGTAACCGTCTGTAGTGTTCCTGGTTGTCCAGTTGTCGGTATGCTTCTTTGCAATAGTCTGTTCTGTTCTGTATGACTATGGCTCCTCCTTTGTCCGCTGGTTTGATGACGATGTTGCGGTTGGTCTTGAGAGCGTTGATGGCGTTGCGTTGTGCTCGGGTGACATTCTGGACTGTCTTCTGAGTGCGGCTGATGAATCTGGCATTGACGCATTTCCTGACAGCTTGAGCATACATGTCCAGCTGAGGGCAGCGACCCTCCGGAGGAGTCCAGTTTGACTCTTTCCTCTTCGGTTGCTGTACCGCGGATCCGCGGTACAGCAACCGAAGAGGAAAGAGTCAAACTGGACTCCTCCGGAGGGTCGCTGCCCTCAGCTGGACATGTATGCTCAAGCTGTCAGGAAATGCGTCAATGCCAGATTCATCAGCCGCACTCAGAAGACAGTCCAGAATGTCACCCGAGCACAACGCAACGCCATCAACGCTCTCAAGACCAACCGCAACATCGTCATCAAACCAGCGGACAAAGGAGGAGCCATAGTCATACAGAACAGAACAGACTATTGCAAAGAAGCATACCGACAACTGGACAACCAGGAACACTACAGACGGTTACCCGCAGATCCGACCAAAGAACACACCCACCAGCTCAACAAACTGATCAAGACCTTCGATCCAGACCTTCAAAGCATCCTACGCATTCTCATCCCACGTAATCCCCGCGTGGGAGACTTCTACTGCCTCCCAAAGATACACAAAGCCAACACACCCGGACGTCCCATCGTATCAGGCAACGGAACCCTGTGTGAGAACCTCTCTGGATACATCGAGGGCATCCTGAAACCCATCGTACAGGGAACCCCCAGCTTCTGTCGTGACACTACAGACTTCCTACAAAAACTCAGTACCCACGGACCAGTTGAACCAGGAACACTTCTCACCACGATGGACGTCTCGGCACTATACACCAGTATCCCCCACGATGACGGCATCGCTGCGACAGCATCAATACTCAACACCAACAACAGCCAATCTCCGGAAGCCATCCTACAACTCATCCGCTTCATCCTGGATCACAATGTCTTCACCTTCGATAACCAGTTCTTTACCCAAACACACGGAACAGCCATGGGGACCAAATTCGCACCCCAATACGCCAACATTTTCATGCACAAGTTCGAGCAGGACTTCTTCACTGCACAAGACCTCCAACCAACACTATACACCAGATACATCGACGACATTTTCTTTCTATGGACCCACGGCAAGGAATCACTAAAGAGACTACACGATAACATCAACAAGTTCCATCCCACCATCAAGCTCACCATGGACTACTCCTCAGAATCAGTTTCTTTCTTGGACACACGAATCTCCATCAAAGACGGGCACCTCAGCACCTCACTCTACCGCAAGCCCACGGACAACCTCACGATGCTCCACTTTTCCAGCTTCCACCCTAACCACGTCAAAGAGGCCATCCCCTATGGACAGGCCCTGCGAATACACAGGGTCTGCTCAGACGAGGAGGAACGCGATGGACACCTACAGACGCTGAAAGACGCCCTAGTAAGAACGGGATATGACGCTCGACTCATCGATCGACAGTTCCGACGGGCCACAGCAAAAAATCGCATAGACCTCCTCAGGAGACTAACACGGGACGCAACCAACAGAGTACCCTTTGTCGTCCAGTACTTCCCCGGAGCGGAGAAACTACGCCATGTTCTCCGCAGCCTTCAACATGTCATCAATGAGGACAAACACCTCGCTATGGCCATCCCCACACCTCCACTACTCGCCTTTAAACAGCCACCCAACCTCAAACAGACCATCGTTCGCAGCAAACTACCTAGCTTTCAAGAGAACAGCGTCCACGACGCCACACAACCCTGCCACGGTAACCTCTGCAAGACATGCCAGATCATCGACACAGATACCACCATCACACGAGATGACACCACCCACCAGGTGCATGGTTCATACTCCTGTGACTCAGCCAACGTTGTCTACCTCATACGTTGCAGGAAAGGATGCCCCAGAGCATGGTACATTGGCGAGACCATGCAGACGCTGCGACAACGGATGAACGGACACCGCGCAACAATCGCCAAACAGGAGGGTTCCCTCCCAGTCGGGGAACACTTCAGCAGTCATGGACATTCATCCACCGACCTTCGGGTAAGCGTACTCCAAGGCGGCCTTCGAGACACACGACAACGCAAAATCGTCGAGCAGAAATTGATAGCCAAGTTCCGCACCCATGAGGACGGCCTCAACCGGGATCTTGGGTTCATGTCACGCTACACGTTACCCCACCAGCGAACAAATGTTATCTGTTTTTAATATAATGGGTCATTTGCTGGCTCTCTCTGCCTTCCGGATGTTTCTGCCTCTCTCTGTGTTTTTTTTTCTCTGTTTTTTTTTCCCTGTTTGTTTTTTTATTGAATGTGTATTCGGAGGTTCTGCAGGTAACACCTCTCTGTCTGAACACGGTGATTGCCTTGGCAACGGGCAGTTGCAGAGGCAGTCTGTAAACACCATTTATTATTGTTCAATATGTATAAATGCGTAGGCTTCAAGGAGATCTTGAAACATTTGCCTGAGGAAGGAGAAAATCTCCGAAAGCTTGTGAATTTAAAATAAAATTGCTGGACTATAACTTGGTGTTGTAAAATTGTTTACAATTGTCAACCCCAGTCCATCACCGGCATCTCCACATCATAAAAAAGGTAAACCAAGCACTGCGGTTCATTTCTAGAGGGATAGAGTTGAAAAGCAGAGAGGTTATGTTAAACTTTTCTTGAACCTTGGGTAGACCACACTTACTGTGAACAGTTCTGGTCCCCATATTATAAACATGATATAGAGGCATTGGAGAGGGTGCAAAAAAGATTCACAAAGATGATACCAGAACTGAGAGGATATACTTATCAGGAAAGGCTGAACAGGCTGGAGCTCTTTTCTCTAGAAAAGAGAAGGCTAAGAAGTGATCTGATAGAGGTCTTTAAGATAACGAAAGGATTTGATAGGGGGGATGTAGAGAAAATGTTTCCACTTGTGGGGGAGTCCAAAACTAGAGGCCATAAATATAAAATAGTCACCAATAAATCCAATAGGGAATTCAGAAGAAACTTCTTTACCCAAAGAGTGGTAAGAATGTGGAACACGCTACCACAAGGAATAATTGAGGCAAATAGCATAGATGCATTTTAAGGGGAAGCCAGATAAGCACAGAGGGAGAAAGGAATAGAAGGGTATCCTGATAGGGTTAGATGAAATAGGGAGAGAGGAGGCTCATATGGAGCATAAATGGCCTGTTTTTGTGCTGTAGACTCGATGTAACTCAATGTAACCTGGAATTTCCACAGGGATTGTTCCATAAATTTGGCAGAAGAGCAGTGGAACCCCCGGAGATACGACGTAAACAATTGAAACCAGCCATTTATGCCTTTAGTCAAGGGCTTCCACCAATCTTCAGCTGAAGTTATGGTGGGATATCAGGAGAATCCCCACGGACGTTCTCCCCCGTAGCATTTGGAAAGTTGGTTCTGATGAAGGTTCACACCCAAAATGTTAACCCACCTTTCTCTTTCAAATGTTGATTGAGCTGTGTACTTCTAATATATTCTGAATATATTTCAAGTCTCCAGCACTTGCAGCTTTCTTTTTAAATTACTTGAGCTGTACATTCAGTTTGGTATTGTTGACGGCAGTGCAGAACAAATAACACCAAATTTATGATCCCAACAATCTACCAAATAAAAGATGCGGGCCTTGAAATTATGTCAAGAGAAACTAGCATACAAATGCTTGACACATTCACTTGAAATTGCTCTCTCTACTATTTCACCAGAATTATTAATCTGTTTATTTTAAAGAGGTTAACACTGCAACTATAATAGCAGAGGGAGGAATTTCAGACTCATTCAACAACCACTTGCATATACACAATGCCTTTAGCGTAGAAAACATCTCAGGACTCTTCACAGAGATGTAATCAGACAAAAAAATGGATGTTGAATGAAAAGAGGAGATATTAGGAAGAGTGACCAACAGCTTGGTCAAAGAGATGGATTCTAAGGAAGGTCTTAAAGGAGCCATTGCTGGAGATGCTGTGGCAATGATTGGACAAGAGTGAAAGCAAGCAAGGGCTGTCCCAATGAGCTGGACAACAGGAAGATGCATTAGAGGAGGATGGTGTCATCAACCATGTCTGCAGAGAGGTCAAGGAGGGAAGGTGCATCACAGTTACAATCACAGTGGATGTCATTTGTGACTCTGATTAGGGTGCTTTCATTGCTGTGGAAGGGAAAGAAATCTGATTGGAGGGATTCAAACTTTTGGAGAGGAAAGAGAGGTTGGAGACGGGCAGTAGTTTGCAAGGAAAGAGGGCTTGAGCGTTCTTTTGTTGAAAAGAGGTGATGATGATGATATAAGAATAAAACCGGACGGACCACCCGGCATCGGACTACTAGGCGCCCAACACAACAAAGGCAAACCAAGCCCAGTCGACCCTGCAAAGTCCTTCTCATTAACATCTGGGGACTTGTGCCAAAATTAGGAGAACTGTCCCACAGACTAGTCAAGCAACAGCCTGACATAGCCATACTCACAGAATCATACCTTTCAGCCAACGTCCCAGACTCGTCCATCACCATCCCTGGGTATGTCCTGTCCCACCGGCAGGACAGACCGACCAGAGGTGGCGGTACAGTGATATACAGTCAGGAGGGAGTGGCCCTGGGAGTCCTCAACATTGACTCTGGACCCTATGAAATCTCATGGCAACAGGTCAAACATGGGCAAGGAAACCTCCTGCTGATTACCACCTACTGCCCTCCCTCAGCTGATGAATCAGACCTCCTCCATTTTGAACACCACTTGGAGGAAACACTGAGGGTATCAAGGGCACAGAATGTACTCTGGGTGGGGGACTTCAATGTCCATCACCAAGAGTGGCTCGGTAGCACCACTACTGGGCGAGCTGGCCGAGTCCTGAAGGACATAGCTGCCAGACTGGGCCTGCGGCAGGTGGTGAGCGAACCAACACGAGGGAAAAACTTACTTGACCTCGTCCTCACCAATCTACCTGTCGCAAATGCATCTGTCCATGACAGTATTGGTAGGAGTGACCATCGCACAGTCCTCGTGGAGATGAAATCCCGTCTTCGCACTGAGGACACCATCCAACGTGTTGTGTGTAACTACCACTGTGCTAAATGGGACAGATTCAGAACAGATCCAGCAGCTCAAAACTGGGCATCCATGAGACGTTGTGGGTCATCAGCAGTGGCAGAATTGTATTCCAGCACAATCTGTAACCTCATGGCCCGGCATATTCCTCACTCTACCATTACCAACAAGCCAGGGGATCAACCCTGGTACAATGAGGAGTGTAGAAGAGCATGCCAGGAGCAGCACCAGGCGTACCTAAAAATGAGGTGCCAACCTGGTGAAGCTACAACTCAGGACTACATGCATGCGAAACAGTGGAAGCAACATGCTATAGACAGAGCTAAGCGATTCCACAACCAACGGATCAGATCAAAGCTCTTCAGTCCTGCCACATCCAGTCGTGAATGGTGGTGGACAATTAAACAACTAACGGGAGGAGGAGGCTCTGCAAACATCCCCATCCTCAATGATGGCGGAGTCCAGCACGAGTGCAAAAGACAAGGCTGAAGCGTTTGCAACCATCTTCAGCCAGAAGTGCCGAGTGGATGATCCATCTCGGCCTCCTCCCGATATCCCCACCATCACAGAAGCCAGTCTTCAGCCAGTTCAATTCACTCCACGTGGTATCAAGAAACGGCTGAGTGCACTGGATACAGCAAAGGCTATGGGCCCCGACAACATCCCGGCTGTAGTGCTGAAGACTTGTGCTCCAGAACTAGCTGCGCCTCTAGCCAAGCTGTTCCCGTACAGCTACAACACTGGCATCTACCCGACGATGTGGAACATTGCCCAGGTATGCCCTGTCCACAAAAAGCCGGCCAATTACCGCCCCATCAGTCTACTCACAATCATCAGCAAAGTGATGGAAGGTGTCGTCGACAATGCTATCAAGCAGCACTTACTCACCAATAACCTGCTCACCGATGCTCAATTTGGGTTCCGACATCAAGGCAGCATTTGACCGAGTGTGGCACCAAGGAGCCCTAGTAAAATTGAAGTCAATGGGAATCAGGAGGAAAACTCTCCAGTGGCTGGAGTCATACCTAGCACAAAGGAAGATGGTAGTGGTTGTTGAAGGCCAATCACCTCAGCCCCAGGGCATTGCTGCAGGAGTTGCTCAGGGCAGTGTCCTAGGCCCAACCATCTTCAGCTGCTTCATCAATGACCTTCCCTCCATCATAAGGTCAGAAATGGGGATGTTCGCTGATGATTGCACAGTGTTCAGTTCCATTCGCAACCCCTCAGATAATGAAGCAGTCCGTGCCCGCATGCAGCAAGATCTGGACAACATCCAAGCTTGGGCTCATAAGTGCCAAGTAACATTCGCGCCAGACAAGTGCCAGGCAATGACCATCTCCAACAAGAGAGAATCTAACCACCTCCCCTTGACATTCAACGGCATTACCATCGCCGAATCCCCCATCATCAACATCCTGGGGGTCACCATTGACCAGAAACTTAACTGGACCAGCCACATAAATACTGTGGCTACAAGAGCAAGTCAGAGGCTGGGTATTCTGCGGCGAGTGACTCACCTCCTGACTCCCCAAAGCCTTTCCACCATCTACAAGGCACAAGTCAGGAGTGTGATGGAATACTTTCCACTTGCCTGGATGAGTGCAGCTCCAACAACACTCAAGAAGCTCGACACCATCCAGGACAAAGCAGCTCGCTTGATTGGCACCCCATCCACCACACTAAACATTCACTCCCTTCACCACCGGTGCACTGTGGCTGCAGTGTGTACCATCCACAGGATGCACTGCGGCAACTCGCCAAGGCTTCTTCGATAGCACCTCCCAAACCCACGACCTCTACCACCTAGAAGGACAAAAGCAGCAGGTACATGGGAACAACATCACCTGCACGTTCCCCTTCAAGTCACACACCATCCCGACTTGGAAATATATCGCCGTTCCTTCATCGTCGCTGGGTCAAAATCCTGGAACTCCGTTCCTAGCAGCACTGTGGGAGAACCTTCACCACATGGACTGCAGTGGTTCAAGAAGGCGGCTCACCACCACCTTCTCAAGGGCAATTAGGGATGGGCAATAAATGTCGGCCTTGCCAGCGACGCCCACATCCCATGAACGAATTTTTTTAAAAATGCCAATTTGAAAGGGAGGTGAACAGTACCTGAGGAGAGAGAACAATTAACAATGTCAACTGGCATGAAGGCCAAGAAGGAAGTTGGGTGGTCAGCAGTTTAGTGGGCCATGGGGTCACATGGACAAGAGGAGCTCAGATGTGGCATGAGGGGAGATATGGTAGAAATTAGAGAAAAATATAGTTTCAGAGCTGGAGCAGAGAGAAGCTCAGGTTGGGGGTGGGGAGATTTGGTTGGTGGGAAAGGGGAAGCAGCAGAGGCTATTGAATAGATGCTCTGAATCTTAGTGACAAAAAAATTCATGAGCTCCTTGCACTTATTGATGGAGGTGAGGGTGGAGGGGGCAGGAGGGAGGGTTTAAGGAGATGGTTGGTAGTGGAGAAAAGAAACGGGATTATCTTTGCTCTCAGGGATGATCCTGGATTGGTTGGTTGTTTTGGCAAAGGTGAGTGAGGGCCAATTCCACTTAATGCTATCCAGCCAGATCTGGTGATAGATGACTAAATTTGTGTAAATTGGGTATTTAGCTAATCACATTTATTTATTTGATTATGATTTTCCCTTTATCACTTTTTAGATTGTTTTTCCCTTTGAGATTCCAATGAAAAGTACCAAACAGTCAAATAATACAACTGAATAATAAATCAGCCACACATAACAGGTTTTTATTCTGCATTCCATGTTCTGTAATCCAGCGTAAAACATTGCGATTATAATAATGTTCTAATTGGAAAGCATATAATGGAAAGGTATTATTATTAAAATCCCATTTTCATACTATTATTGTATTTTAGTATCCATTATTCTTTTATAGTGTTTATTGATGTTTCAGCATTATTCAACTAAATTATATATGAAACTCAAGTTGGAGACATTGGATTTTCATGATACTTATCTCCTAAGTGAGGCCATCAGTCACTGTTGAGATGTAATTTTTATTTCAACCAATGCAATAATGATGTAAAAAAGGGGAGATGGTTTCCTCTGTTCACTATCTGTTGTGGAATTGCAAGTGTGTTTGAGAAGACCTCCTCTGTTCACTATTTTTAGTGGTCATAACAACATTCTTTATACTTGTATTTACAGTTTGGCTACAAAGGGCAAATGGAGGCAATCATCCCCCATGACGACTGGATAATTAATCTTTTTGGATACTGGAGGTAGCATTTTAAAATGGGAATTAATTTATATATGGAAAATTCAGTTCTGGGCGCCACACCTCAGAAAGGTTATATTAGCCTTGAAGAAGGCACAGTGCAGATTCAACAGAATGATACCGGGGCTAAAAGGGTTAAATTATGAGAACAGGTTGCATAGACTAGGTTTGTATTCCCTTGAATATAAAAGGAAACTTACAACACCAGGTTATAGTCCAACAGTTTTATTTGAAAATCACAAGCTTTTGGAGGCTTTCTCCTTCGTCAGGTGAGTGTGAGTCAGGTGAAGGAGAAAGCCTCCGAAAGCTTGTGATTTTCAAATAAAACGGTTGGACTATAATCTGGTGTTGTAAGATTCCTTACATTTGTCCACCCCAGTCCATCACCGGCATCTCCACATCTTGAATATAAAAGATTAGGGGTTGAACTAATTGAGGTGTTTAAGGTGATGAAAGGATTTGATAGGGTAGATAGAGAGAAATTATTTCCTCTGGTGGGAGAGTCCAGAACAAGGGGACATAACCTTAAAATTAGAGCTCGGCCGTTCAAGGATGATATCAGAAAGCACTTCTTCACACAAAGGGTAATGGAAATCTGGAACTCTCGCCCCAAAAAGCTGTTGAGGCTAGGTCAGTTGAAAATTTCAAAATTGAGATTGATAGATTTTTGTTAGGCAAGGATTTTAGGGATTATGGAATCAAGACGGGTAGATGGAGTTAAGATACAGATCAGCCATGATCTAATTAAATGGCAGAACAGGCTCAAGGGGTTGAATGACCTACTGCTGTTCCTATTTTCCTATGTTCCTACACTCCTAAATGTTAGTCACAGAATATTCAAAATTTAGTCTTCTTGTAATTAATGCACAAGCATGAGCAAACCCAGGACCCTATTCATACACTTTTTCTACAGATTTGATCATAAATTTGCTTTCTATTGTACTAGTTTGCAGCAAAATGCAACCCCTACTGTCCACCCCTTCCAATCAAACATAATACAGTTAAGTAAAATATAAATTATTCTCAAACGTGTGTAAAAGTAACATTACATAAAAGGTCATAATTTGTATTAAAGTCTGCTAAACTCCACAATAAAAGGAGTACCAAAGTTCAAACATGCCTGTAAGTGCACAAAAGAATAGCACTGTAAGACTTTGGCAAACAATGAAGGTAATCCTGTGTTAAAAGTGGCTGCATACAAAACTCATTCTGGTATCTCATGAAAACCCTTTCTATGAGCCTCTTTGCTCACATGAGTTTTGCCTCTGCTAAAAATTATTTTATTTTAAGTTTTGAGAAATGAAACCCTCAGTCAATGAATTTCCAGTTGATAGTCACCAGGATTTAGGGGATCTAGAAGGTTGTACAAATTGCAAGATAGTCAGCCACCTATAATACTCTCCTACGGTGTCCACCTCTCAGTCCTTTCAACTGCACGAGTTTGTCACATCTTTCAGATTGCCTGATGACAAAATATCCCACAGACTGAGAGAATTAGAAACAAAGGACTGTGAGGTAAGAGCCTAGGTTTCTGAACACTCTTCACCAAATATTGTTTTGTTAAGTTCTTCGTATTCAGGAGGAAGTCTTGTGGCATTCAAATGTGGTCTTTAGATACGACTTCTAGGCCTCTGTTGAATCCAAAGCTAAAGTATGTGTTAACATTTGGAGTTATTGATGGCTTTCAATATTCTCACATTAATTCACAACATCCATCTTGAGACCTACGTTGAAATCAAAGATACTTTGGATGTTTTGTATATTTGGTAGGCCACTACCTATTAACCAGTCTGAATCCTGTTCAGTCTTGGATCAAATCTGTAAAGCCCAGTGCAGATGTATTCATCTTAGACTGGTTCCCACTATATCAAAGATACCTTTCTCAGTGATGGATCTCTTTTGGTTTTAAATCTTTATACCATCTTTGCTGCTTCTCAATGGTTAGGCTGAAATTTTTCACAAGCTGTATTGGAAATCCAATGTTTCTGAGTGACTGTTTCATTCAATACAATGGAACGTAACAAAAGTTAAAATTCTTTTTTAAGTAGTCATTTGCTATTGCATTCATACTAGTTGATAAAATGTTATATGAAATCATAATCCATTGTTCTTCCTTTCTTTATTCCTTGCATCCAGTATGACTCACTAAGGGAGATTTTGACTTTGTGCGATATTGTAAACCAGGTGACAGCAAATCGACACCCTGTTTTGCATCTCTCCCGATTTTTATTTCCATTGACTTCTCCCCCCCCCTTGTCTCTCCATCACTTTCTCCCAACTTTTCTTTTCTTTCCAAGAAAAAACCTTATTCTCTCACCTAAAGAGTCACCACAGAAGGCCATTTGAGCTAAGATGCTTTCCTCAGCTTTCTGCTCAAGACTTTGAAACTGTGTTCAATCTCACATTTACTATGAAGAGAAATATCTCAGGCTTGCAGAACTTTGGACAGCATTACAAACTAATATATTACATTTTTAATGTTTCAGTTGTGTAATCCTCACTCTTTAAAGATTTAATTAAGCTTACTGCATCATTTGTCAAGAAGTGGATATGATATTCCCCAACATTTCCAGTCTGGTCATACATTTGTATATTCTTGTCGTAGTCTGACAGGTCAGGCTATAACCACCTATATCAACATCTTCATAAAAAAACAACAAATGAAAATTAGTGAATTAAATTATTATGTACTAAAGTTGAAATAAGTGACCCCAAAATGATTTTAAAATATATATGAAAGATGTACTTTGAATAAAAAAAAGTTTGATTAGAAGACTATTGCACACCTTTCCCTTTAAGCCACAGAAATTCTGGATTTCAATCGAATGCTCGCAGACATAATCCATTTTATTGATAAGAAATCTTTTCTCCAAGTATAAAATTATTTTTGTCTACATGTGTGTGCCCATAGGATTTTCAGAAACAACATAAAGACAAGTATTGATGATGGAAACAATTTGGTACATCTAGCTTCTATAGAAACATAAAACCACCCATCACTGCAGCTACCTACCACTTAAACAACTTTTTGCCTCCCCTACCCTATCAGTCCAGGTAATCACTCTCTGTATGTGAAGAAGGACTTCCTGACAGCATCCTAAACTTGCATTTTACCAATTTGTACTTCAGTCTTCGTGTCCTGTAGTCATGGATTAACTTGAAATAGTGCTCAAGATTAACCTGTTCTGTTCCAGTTATATATCTCTATAAAGTCCTCTCTTATTTGTCTCCTTTCAAGGCTTAGGAGTTCAAGATTTCCTAACCATTCCCCATTACTCAATTCTCTGTCACTAGGGATCAGCCACATAGGCCTTTTTACATTACTTCCAGATCAAAGAACTTATTCTGTACTGATTTGGCAATATAGCTCAGCATTCCATTTACATCGTTGATTGCTGCTCTGCAATGACTGAACCCTAACCAGGCTACTATCATTCCCAAATCTTTCAGTCTCTCCCCAAACTAATTCAGCACTATTCATTAAATAATTGTGTCCCCTGTTTTTTCTTCCAATAAAGTAAGACATTTCACTGGTTTGATTTGAATTTTAACTGCCACAGTTGTGCCCACTTGAAAATATTAAAGTAGATTTTCCTTTCATTGCGCTCGGGTATAAAGGATTGCCTGGACTTAGAGGAAAGTTTCCCGGTATGTGCTCTTGGCAGGTGAGGCTCTGCTATCCATTTTCCAGACACAGACCTTGAAATTATGCTGTGGAATACTTCAGTATGAGCGCTTAACGCATCCATTTAAAATTTTTCTATTTTATTTGAGGCATTCAGTTTAAATGGATTTAACGTCTCCATTAAAATTTGAGGAGAGTGATTTCAGACAAATGCATTAAATGTTCATAAGGTATTATCCTATAGCCTAATTTCAAGGCCATTGAATATTCCACATCATGCCCTACAGTATCTAAGAGCCTGTATCATGTTTTGCTTGTGCTTGCTTTAGTTCCATTATAGCTTTACTCATTAACTGTGGCCTTCTCCCAGCATAATCAGATCAATTTCTAAATTCAAAACCAAGATATGACCTCTGTGTATCATCCTAGGCTGATTTAGAAGTAGATTGCTTAATAAATAAATCATTGCTTTCAAATTTAGACAAGAGAAAAACTAACCAAGAGAAAATTAAATGCACATAATCAAAAACAGAACAATGCATCCAAAACTTGTTCATGGAATTTATTTCATATATGTCAATTTATCATTTATTTCAATTTTTTAAAATTGCAACTGGAAAGAGTTCAAGAAAAGACATTAAAGATGGTACCAATTCTTAAATGAATGAACTGTAGAAAGAGGATATGGGAGATAAATCAGATCTCAGTGGGAAATAAAACAGGGAAAAGGTGCAATCCAAGTTCTTAAAATCATGGGCTGGGGTTCTCCACCGTGTGATCATTAGCCCATGATTTTCTTGACCATTAAAATGAATGGGAGCAATATCACGGGCTGGTGAACGCAAGTGAAAAACCCTGGGCTGAGTGGAAGGAATCAGAGGGGCTGACGGGAGGAGCTTCTTGTGCTGAACCAGAAGTCAACAACTCTCACAATGCTTATATCAGACAGACTGAGGACATAAAAAATGATTGAAAAGGGCTATAACGTTCCTCCTGTTTTCTCATTATGTATTCCCACACCACATACTTTCCTTGATGGAGATGACACAAGAAATTTGCTCTTGGGCTTCTGCCAAATCTTCTCTATACCAGCTACTAGGAGGTTCAAAGGAGCAGCCCGTGAGTAACTGGCTGTCTGCAGGGAAGCACTTGACCTTTGCAAAATGCTTCCCTATGGAAGCACATTTGAGAACTTACCAAGAGAAATTTTGACTTTGGGTGATAGCGTAAAATGGACGATATCGATTCATCAGCTTGTTATACGTCTCTGCCGATTTTCATGAAAACGTATCGCCCGTTTTACACTATCACCCAAAGTCAAAATTACCTTCACCATGTGCTGACTCATTGGAAGTTACTTAATTTTACAGTATACGTGAGCTTTGTATTACTGTGAGAGAATTTGGTGGAAGAAGCACCAATAAATTAAAGAGAAACTTGTGTTTCCTGTTGCTGCTGTTGAGCAACTTGAGGTCAGCTCTTTGAGTACCAGGCAGTTAACCTTATACCTAAATTTGGGACATGTTTTCCTCATATTCAGAAGGAGTTAATTACTCTGGGGGAGATTTTAACCCTACCCGTCAGGTGGTTGGGCAGTTAAAATTGGTCAGTTTACCCACCCACCCTGCGGCCGCCGATAGTCGACCATTCCAGATTTTAACTGCTCTATTGGGCAGGCGGCAAGGACATCTGCCCAAAGCCGAAGGTTTTGTCTTTACATATGCATATTGGGTCCCAATGATGTCATCAGGACCTGACTGCAATTTTAACTGGGTGGCCTGAACGTGAAGCTGCTGTTACTTTCCCATTAGGTGAACACAGCGGGGAAGAGGAGCCAGGGCCAGGAAAGGCCCAAACAGGTAAGATTGTTCAATTTCCTTGTGGGCCCAGGAGGAGCAGGAGTCCTGGAAGCCAATCTTGTCACCGATATGTTATCAGTGGGCACCCTTCAGGCCATGTGATTTTCTGCTATTTCCTGCCAACCTCCCACCTGGATTGGTTGGGAAGTTGGTCGGCAGGATTTAAATGAGGTACAAGAGTTAAAATGGACCGGGCCTCCTTTCTGCAGCAGCGATTGAGTTCCTAACTCGCCCCTCTACCCACCCGTGCAAAACCCAACTGGAGTTAAAATTGGGGCCTCTATTTTTAGTCATGTTTAATGCCCATTAGTGAACATTTGAGGTGCTTCTAACTTTACGTCAGCTGATTTCATGCAACACACATTCGATATTGGGAATGACAGATAAATAGTCAATCAAGATACTTCTGTAGTAACACTAATTTCATGTGTCTCAATCAGCCAAGAAGTTGTTTAGCTAGAGTAAAAGATGAAAATTTGGTTAATCCAGCTATGTAGTATGTAAAACTGAAGGGTTCTCAACCGATTGCACAAAGTGTTGGAGAAACCCAGTTTAGCAATTAAGATTTGGAGATCCTCCTGGATTGCCTTTTGGAAAATTGGGATGAGATTTTTTGGCTGATGGGCAGCCCACAAACATGAATCAACTTTTGTGTTGACTATCCTAAGGATGTGGAAATATCTCTGTAAAATGTTTCATGACTTGAAGAAAGTCACACCAGTATCTTACTGCAAATTCAGTCTGTCCTAATATGGACATAAAGGACACATATGGTTGTGACTGTAAAAGTCTTACAACTTATGAATAGATGCAGAAAGGATTGGTTAGCTGCAATGTAGTCTGCCATTGAGCAAAAAGCAACACAAGAGGCAACTGCTATAACAGCCACCATCATACAGGGCTTGTGCACTGCAGTATTAACATCTCCCATGAGCACTTATACTCGTGCTTTATGATTGTAAGTCCATGGTGCAACCAGCTTTGGCCCATTTGGACATTGCTTACAGGTAATGATCAGAGGGGAATTTCAAGAATTTCCAAGATTAGTAATCTACACTCAGACAGATGAGTTTTTTTTTGTAAAGAGGTGGCCTTCAGCACTGGTATGCCTGGAGACGCACAGGATCGGGTGAGGTAACAGTGAAGTTGCAGCAATTCACGAGAAATCTTTATATTGCTGCGTTAAGGCTCTGCATTTCAGCGGCTGCTTCACCAGTTGTCACTGGTATTGTTTCCTACTCCACGACAGACACAAATACCTACAGACAACACATCAGAAAGCAATGAGATCTTAACAACTAAAACCATAGATATTGGTGAAGGTACACTGGGGAAGCAGCAGATTCAGGAATGGGGATGAATTTCCACGCGGGGGTTCTCCCGATTGTCCACCATGACATAGGCGGAAAATCAGCAGAAACCACAAAAAACTGGCACAAACTAATTACCAGTCCTTAAGACTCCTTCGACAAGGCATGTTTTTCTTTTTTGTTGTAAATAATTTTTCAGCCCTTTTCGATGACGGTAAGATGTGGAGTAGTGTTAGAAACTAACTTTTATATCCATTTCCACTTGGTACCCCGCACAGCTCACTTATCTATTCAAATCCACTCTTAATATTGAATTGGTATTTGGCTTGATCAGGTCTGTGTGTTGTCTCCATAAGATTCTGAATTTTATTCTGGTCTCAGACTGTTTTTAGGTTAATTAAGTGTTGAAATTTAAATTACATATGTTTTGTTGGACTTTTCCAGATTTATACACATATCCAACATATTTTTCATAAACTAACTGAACTACCAAAGTGTAGCTGATAATAATTGCAACCATTCTCGAAGTCTACTGTAGTGCTGAATCTTGAGGTTTGTTGCAGGTATCTTACTGCATCTGTATTAACTGTGTTACTTTTGATTTCAGTGTATGCTATTGCCTGTGCATTTCGTGCTACGTACAGTTGTGTACTAATGTATTTGTTTTCAGAAAAGTGGATTTTTCCTTTGTTTTACGTGCTTCCTCAATCTAATTTCCTTCATCTTTATCACATATATATCACTCATCGTCCATCATTACACTTTATCAGATACTGCCACCATTCTTACTCATTGCATATTTTACTGAGCAACTGAGATTTAATTTTAACCTTGGTACAGGTCTTCTGTACTTGTTTAATTGTATGCCGCAGGGTGATGTCATGCCATGCAATTTAACTGTCAATAATCAGTGAACTGTTGTCTAACTTAACAGACACTATTGGTGGCAACAGTGGGTTATACACTCAACTTTGACCTCTGGAACCCAAGTTTAGTCCAACTTGGACCAATTGGACGGAAGTCTCCTCCTTCTGCCACGTCCTAAATGAAAAAATACTGGGCAGAATGTTTGAACTTTTATCTATTCTATAGATAGGGAGGGTGGGGTGAAGTGGTTGGGGAAGAGAAAGCAAATTTGTTTTACTAGATCATCCAAAAACCTGGAACAAGGAAGAAACAAGAGATTACATCAGAGTTAAATAGATCTGAGCCAATTTGCTGCAAGCTGAAATCTTTTAGCCTCTTTTCTAAAGATTCAAAATGGACAAGCTTCAAATCTGAGTCTACCACCTGTAACCCAAATAATAGAGATTACTTGTGCATAGTATGGTAAGGAGCGCCAATATGTTGTGCCATAGGGTTGTAGAATGAAAGTTTCTGACCTGGTGACTTCCCAATCTCAACCATGCTGCCAATTATCAGAACATGAGAACATAAGAAATAGGAGCAGGAGTAGGCCGTACGGCCCCTCAAGCCTGCTCTGCCATTCAATCAGATCATGACTGATCTTCGACCTCAACTCCACTTTCCTACCCGATCCCCATGTCCCTTGATTCCACTAGAGTCCAAAAAAAACCCCACCAGCGAACAAATGTTATCTGTTTTTAATATAACGGGTCATTGACTGTCTTCCTTCTCTCTCTCTCCTTTTTTTTGGGGGGTTTGTATATTCGGTGGCCTTTTTAGGTGACACCTTTCTGTCTGCTCACTGTGATTGCCTTGGCAACGGGCAGTAATCACCAGGCATTGTTCTGTGATTTTAAAATGCGAAGGATTCGAAAATCTCATTTCCACACCGTTCACCTGACGAAGGAGGAAGCCTCCGAAAGCTTGTGGAATTTAAAATAAATTTGTTGGACTATAACTTGGTGTTGTAAAATTGTTTACAATTGTCAACCCCAGTCCATCACCGGCATCTCCACATCTTGAATATATTCAATGACTCAGCATCCACAGCCCAATGGGGTAGAGAATTCCAAAGATTCACAACCCTCTGAGTGAAGAAATTCCTCCTCATCTCAGTCTTAAATGACCGACCCCTTATTCTGCGACAATGCCCTCGAGTTCTAGGCTCTCCAGCCAGGCGAAATAACCTCTCAGCATCTACCCTGTCAAGCCCCCTCATAATCTTAAATGTTTCAATCAGATCACCTCTCATTCTTCTAAACTCGATGTGGAGATGCCGGTGATGGACTGGGGTTGACAATTGTAAACAATTTTACAACACCAAGTTATAGTCCAGCAATTTTATTTTAAATTCACAAGCTTTCGGAGATTTTCTCCTTCCTCAGGCAACATTTGCCTGAGGAAGGAGAAAATCTCCGAAAGCTTGTGAATTTAAAATAAAATTGCTGGACTATAACTTGGTGTTGTAAAATTGTTTACAATCTTCTAAACTCCAGAGAGTATAGGCCCATTCTACTTAACCTCTCCTCATGGGACAACTCTCTCATCCCAGGAATTAATCTAGTGAACCTCCGTTGCACTGCCTCTAAGGCAAATATATCCTTCCTTAGATAAGGAGACCAAAACTGTACGCAGTACACCAGGTGAGGTCTCATCAAAGCCCTGTACAATTGTAGTAAGACTTCCTTACTATTGTAATCCAACCCCCTTGCAATTAAGGCCAACATGCCATTTGCTTTCCTAATTGCCTGCTGTACATGCATGCCAACTTTTTGTGTTTCTTGTACCAGGACACTTAAGTCTTTCTGGACACCAACATTTAATAGTTTCTCACCATTTAAAAAATATTCTGTTTTTCTATTCTTCCTACCAAAGTGAATAACCTCACATTTCCCCACATTATATTCAATCTGCCACCTTCTTGCCCACTCACTTAACCTGTCTATATCCCTTTGCAGACTCTTTGGGTGCTAAATTGGGCCATGTAGCGCCCGTTGTTTTGGCGTTACATGGCCGCTCTGACATCCAAGATGCACAATTACTGAACGCTGGAAGCATGTAAAGTAGGGAGAAAATGGCTGCAATTAATGTGCAACACTGAATTAAGGTGATAGGCACCATTTTGGACCTTAACACTCAACTCAACGCACAGTCTTAACCCCCACCATCTGAACGTGTCTTACAGTTCCTGGAGGACTCCCCACCAGCGCTATTTAAAGGGGCCATGCAGGTGTTGCAGGTTAGTTGCTGGATTATTGCTTCTGGCTGCTGGTGGAGTAGGAAGTGTTTTTTGAACCTCCCTATTCTTACTGAGAGTTCCTCGAGTACATTTGAGAGTTTGGCAGGTACTGCCTTACTGTTCGGAAAGTTACAACCGTGGTTGAACAACATTCCTGGCACCATGGGCGGTCTGCTAGGGCTCCCGCTGGGCATTGAGCATGACTGGGAGCATGCAGAGAGGCCACGCACAGCAGGTCAAGCTGTGAGGAGACGGAGGACGAGGAGGCACAGGGCACTGAGCAGGAGGCCCCACCCAATGAGGGGCTTCCGGGACCAATTCTCTTACCTCAACATGACTGAGGAGGATTGCATCCGACATCTGAGGTTCACCAAGGAAGCCGTGACCGAGATCTGTCAACTGGTGTGGCCACAACTGCAACCTCAGCAGGGCAAGGACAGCATTGCCTGCGGCTGTGAAGGTCACTGTGGCGCTGAATTTCTACGGCTCAGGATCATTTCAGGTCTCTGCTGGCGACATGTGCAACATCTCGCAGTATGCAGTGCACTGCTGCATAAGAGAGGTCACAGACACACTGTACCAGATGAGGAACAGGTTCATCACCTTTCCTCTCCACAGAGACAAGCAGAACGAGCGAGCACGGGGGTTCGCTCGCATTGCTGGCTTCCCCATGGTGCAGGGTGCCATTGACTGCACACATATTGCCCTGCGTGCCCCGCATATCAACTCAGCCGTCTTCGTCAACCAAAAGGGCTTCCACTCCCTCAACTTGCAGCTGGTGTGCGACCACACGCTTCGAATCATGGAGGTCGACGCCGGCTCCCCTGGGAGCAGTCACGACGCCTTCGTCATGCGGCAGTCCAATGTGCCAGCTATCTTTCACCCGACTCGGCAAGTCAAAGGCTGGCTACTGGGCGACAAGGGCTATCCCCTCACGCCGTGACTCATGACACTGGTCAAGAACCCAAGAACACGTGCAAAGCAGGCCTACAACAAGAGCCATGCTACTACACATCGTGGAGCACACCATAGGCCTCCTCAAACAACACTTCCGCTGCCTGGACTGGCCTGGAGGAGCCCTGCAGTACTCCCCTGAGCAGGTGGGCAGATTTGTGGTGAAATGCTGCATGCTGCACAACTGCCTCATCATAAGGGACCAGCCTTTGCCACCAATGATTGGAGAAGACCCTGAGCCAGAGGTGGAGGAGGAGGAGGCTGAGGAGGAAGAGGCTGAGAAGGAGGAGGAGAAAGAGGCTGAGGAGGAGGAGGAGGTGGAGGGGATGGAGCTGGAAGAGGAAGTGGAGGAAGACGCAAGGGTGCAACAGGAATCACATGCCTTGTCTGCAAGGGCTCTGCAACCTGCCTGATCTGTGCCCACAATCATTAATGTTAACTATATCCCCCAACTCACCAACAGTCCTACACTTCCCACCTTTCCGCTCCCACAAGACAATCAAATCGCCCTCCATCTGATTACACATTAGTTTCCCTCTCAGCTCATTGCACAAATAAAAACCATCACCAAATGCAAAATCAAAGTCTCCTTTATCAATGAATAAATGAAATTAGGCAAACATAACAGAACTATTCACCCTTGTGCATTCCCTTAGTGCCTGTTGTCCGTGTGCCTTTCCCTATCCTAGTGCTCCTATGAAGTGCTTCCCCAGTGGCTGGACAATGGGTGGTGGGAGGCTGCTGGCCTTCAATGGAGGAGCATGCAGATGGCCTTGGAGGACGACCTCGAGCAGCTCTGGGCCGGGAGGGCCCGCCTTCAGACTGCACCATCCCAGCATGGGCTGCAGCAGTCTGGCCTGGCTGGCCGATAGGCAACAACAGGGGCACTGGCGGAGTGGCAGGGGTCGGAGTAAGAAGGCAGTCATCCTGAGAGAGGACAGCAGGTCTGATTGCCATGGCGCCACTGCCACTCGCAAGAGGTGACGCCTCAGCAATCCTTGTCATCAGCTGGAGAACGGATTGCTGGAGTGCTGTGACGTCCTGGAAGCCCCGTTCCACAGTGGTTCCCAGACCCACGATAGCAGCAGTCTGAGCTTCCAAGGCAACAGTCTGAGCTCCAAATGCAGCAGTCAGACCTTGGATGGCAGATGTTTGTGCTGCAATGGATGCTGTGACATCAGTCATCAGACGTTGCATCATGGTGGTCCCACAGGTGCACTGATGGAGGTGACCACCCGTTCCATGTTGGAAAGGATGGGCTCCAAGCTCTGCGCAAAGCCCTGTGCCAAGTTGGAGCTTGACTCCTCCATGCCCCTTATTGCGCGCAGGCTTTCTGGCAGGCTTTCCAGTGCCCCAAGCATTTGTTGGTGTGCACCCATCTGCCATCTTCTGTAGCCTGGCCCATCGAAGTCCTCATCTGACTCCTCTGCAGCAGAACCAGTGAGCGACCTCGCCGTCCGGCGAGCTGGCACCTGTGGTATCCATTCCCCCGCCCCAGCTCTTGTGCACTTGTGCTCGGTGACTCACCATGTGCAGATCCCTCCTCTAACCTAACGTCTAAAGGACACGCAGTGTCAGTCTCTGAGCTTGGTGGAAGCAAGTGTCAGATTGAGTGATGGTGTGGCTTCAGTGTCCTCCTCCTCCTCGGACGGTGCCGCCACGTGTTCTTGGGTATCTGCAATGACAAAGGGAAACAGGTTGAGTTGTGGAGTGGGGAGAGGAGCAAGTAAGGCATGCATGCTGGCAGCATCTGCAGCACGTGAGTCAAAAAGGTTTATGGGAGGAGGGAGATGTGGGAAAGGAGAAGGAGCATTAGATATGCAGGGACCCCCTTCATCGGGACCTCCAGCGCGGCATGTTGTCACGGCTGCAGTGTCAGCCCACCCAATGATCCAAAGCACTGTCTCCTCAAGGGAGGTGAGGACATGTAAGCATCCCCGTCCACCCTCAGGTCTCTCCTGCTGCCAGCTGTTAGGCGCCACCTTCTCCTGCAAGACAGAGGACAGTGTGTCAGTGAGTATCCTGTAAGCTGTGTGGGTGATGTGCCTGTTGTGATCGAATAGCTGCCAGTTTGTGTGACCTGTGAGTGCTGGTTGTGTGGCCTGAAAATGTGTTTCTATGTGTGGGTGAGATGCAGCATGACGTATGGATGGGCAGTGTTTGTTGGTGAGTGGGTGACGGGGAATGTGATGCATGGAGCAGTGGTGCAGTTGGTCGGATGTGCCACTTGACACTTGCATTCACTCACCTTGACCACTCGTGTCAAATCATTGAACTTCTTCCGTCACTGCACCCACATGCGTGGTGCCATGCTCCTGGCATTGAATTCCTGCGCCACAACCTGCCAATGCCTGTGGAGCTGCAGTCTGGAGGGTCTCCTGCCACCCTGCGGGTACATGTTGGCCCTCCTTTCGTCCACTCCTTCCACCAGCGCCTCCGGTGCATCATCGGAGAAGCGTAGAGCCCTCTCTCGTGCCAGTCCTGCTATCTTCGTGGCCATCTTTCCCTTCTCCTAGTAAACTGTGTACCTGCCATTTGAAATGTGCACCTGCACCTTTAAGAGGTGCAGGCTGCTGATGACATGCGCTGTGTACGCCCCATTTCCAACTTCCTCATTCTCCGTGCAGCCTCTCAGCAGCATGAAGTTCACGTGCTGCCTGCATAGGGGCCATCGGGCGCGGGGTAATAGCGCATCACGCTACCCCGGCCCGAAAATGGCCCTTATCGAATTTCTTCCCCTCCTAGTATCCTCCTCACTGCTTACTTTCCCATCTAGCTTTGTATCATTAGCAAACTTGGATACATTACACTTGGCTCCTTCATCTAAGTTATTAATATAAATTGTAAATAGCTGAGGCCCAAGCACCAATCCTTGCGGCACCCCACTAGTTACAGTCTGCCAACCTGAGAATGACCCGTTTATCCCTACTTTCTGTTTTCTGTCCGTTAAACCAATCCTCTATCCATGCTAATATGTTGCCTCCAACCCCATGAGCCCTTATCTTGTGTAACAACCTTTTATGTGGAACTGTATCGAATGCCTTTTGAAAATCCAAATATACCAGATCCACTGGCTCCCCTTTATCTGCCCTGCTAGTTACATCCTCAAAAAGCTCTAATAAATTTGTCAAACATGATTTCCCTTTCATAAAGCCATGTTGACCCTGCTTAATCATTTTATGATTTTCTAAGTGCCCTGTTACCACTTCCTTAATAATGGATTCCAGCATTTTCCCGACAACTGATGTCAGGCTAACTGGCCTGTAGTTCCTTATTTTCTCTCTCCCTTCTTTCTTGAATAGTAGGGTTACATTTGCTTCCTTCCAATCCGCTGGGACTGTTCTAGAATCTAGGGAGCTTTGGAAGATCAAAACCAATGCATCCACTATCTCTGCAGCCACCTCTTTTAGAACCCTCAGACGTAGGCCATCAGGTCTAGGGGATTTATCGGCTTTTAGTCCCATTAATTTCTCAAGTACTTTTTCTCTACTGATTACTTTAAGTTCCTCGCTCTCATTAGCCCCTTGGTTCGCCATTATTTCTGGTATGTTTTTTGTGTCTTCTACTCTGAAGACAGATACAAAATATTTGTTTAACGCATCTGCCATTTCCTCATTCCCCATTATAATTTCTCTTGTCTCAGCCTCTAAGGGACCAATGTTCACTTTTGCTACTTTCTTCCTTTTTACATACTTGTAGAAGCTCTTACAATCCGTTTTTATATTTCTTTCTAGTTTACTTTCATATTCTATTTTCTCCCTTTTTATCAATTTTTTGGTCATCCTTTGCTGGTTTCTAAAACTCTCCCAATCCTCAGGTTTACTACTCTTCTTGGCAACATTATAGGCCTCTTCTTTGAATCTAATACTATCCTTAACTTTTTTAGTTACCCAGGGGTGGCTCACTTTTCCTGTGGAGTTTTTATTTCTCAATGGAATGTATATTTGTTGAGAATATTGAAATATTTCTTTTCATGTTTGCCAATGCTTTTCAACCGTCATATCCTTAAATTTAATTTCCCAATCTACCTTAGCCAACTCGCCCCTCATACCCATGTAATTGGCTTTATTTAAGTTTAGGACTCTAATTTTGGACTTAAGTACGTCACTCTCAAACTCAATGTGAAATTCTAGCATATTATGATCACTCTTCCCCAGAGGATCCTTTACTGTGAGATTGCTAATTAACCTTGTCTCATTACACAATACAAGGTCTAAAATAGCCTGTTCCCTGTTGGTTCCATGACATATTGCTCTAGGAAACTGTCTCGAATGCATTCAATGTACTCGTCCTCCAAACTACCTTTGCCAATTTGATTTGCCCAGTCTATATAAAGATTAAAGTCCCCCTTGATTACTGCATTACCTTTGTTACAAGCTCCTATTATTTCATGATTAATACTCTGTTCAATGGTATAGCTACTATTAGGAGGCCTATAAACTACTCCCACCAGTATTTTCTGCCCCTTGTTATTTCTAATTTCCACCCATATTGATTCTACTTCCTGATCTTCCGAGCCAAGGTTCTTTCTCACCACTGTCCTTATGTCATCCTTTATTATTAGGGCTACACCCCCTCCTTTTCCATTCTGCCTGTCTTTTCTAAACATCATGTACCCTGGAATATTTAGTTCCCAATCTTGGTCATGTTGCAACCGTGTCTCTGTAATGGCTATTAGATCAAACCCATTTATCTCTATTTGTGCAATTAATTCATCTACCTTGTTACGAATGCTTCATGCATTCAGATAAAGAGCCTTTAATTTTGACTTTCTACCATTTTTACCTGCTTTGACCTTACTTGATGCTCTATTATTGGTAAACTCTCTGTCCCTTCCTGCCACACTCTGCTTACCTTTACCCAAATCACTACACTGTTTTATTACCTTGAATTTTCTCATTAGATTTCTAAATTTCCCCTCATCTGACCCCTCCCCCTTTTAAATTTAAAGCCCTATCTACAGCCTCAATTATTCAATCACTGGCAAATGTCAAGCAATGGGGAGGGCTGGTCACCTTGGAATGCTCTCCTGCACCTTTCAATTTTCAGCTATGGAACAATGCTGGTGGAAGACTGGGCATAAATCTCCAACTCATTTTCTCATTTGAGGCAAATGTGTGAAAATGGAGGCGAATAATAAGTAAATTACAAAAAAAAGCTGTTCCATCACCAAAACTAACACTTATAAATCTATTTTCCATGATTCTACAAAAGAATAACGTTACAAAACTATTTCAAGTGATGCTTAACCTCTAGATAAATCCAGAAAGTGAATTGCATAGTATTCCAGCTACAATACATGGTGCTTTTCCCAAGCTGCTGCCCATATAAAGACTGCCTTGGTTGACTTTCTGACACTGCTGCTCCCACTGCCTACAGAACACATTTTTTTGTTATCTACCCTGAACCATCTTGCACAGGAGCCAGTTTCAGATGAAACACCTAGGGCTCGATTTTAAAACTAGAGTGCACTTAAAGCCGACAGGACGACATTTAAACCATTAAATCAACTAGTTAAAGTCTTTTAAAAATGAATAAATGTAATTTAGATTGAAGGCAAGCAATTTCAACGCTGCCTCAACGTGTTTCCCTTGCTGGGAAGTCGTCGGGTCTTAGCCGGCAGCCATTTGGCCATTTAAATCCCTGTTTGACAGATGGGGATAAAAAGTGAGTTATTACAGCAGGGCACTCTCAGACAAACTTTTGGCTGGGAGATCTTTGTGCTTAGACGAAAAGTTCTTGGTTCACACTCAGAATTGTTCTGTTTACACATATTTACCAACTTTTCAGACCCCCTCAAACTGACACCATCATGATGGGGGTTGGGGGGTGCGATGGCTGCATTCACCAGTACATTCAAGGACGAGCAACATCACCATCCTCACCAGGTACGGCATGCACTTCCGCTACTTGCAGCTCCACAACACAGTGCTACGCCACAGGCACCTGCACAAGAGCACAGAGGGCAACAACAGAGGGAGCGATGTTGCAGGAGGCACTACCCTCGTCAGAGGGTCTATGGACCTAGGCTGAGCTTCCTGGAGCTCTCCACCTCTCTGTGGAGCAGTGCATACGGAGGCTGAGAGTGAGTCGCCAGGCGGTCGCAGATATCTGCAGGCTCCTTCATGCTGAGCTGCTCCCGGCTGGGCCTTGCAGCATCTCATTACCCGTTGCAGTTAAAGTGACCACTGCCCTCAACTTCTTCACCTCCGGATCATTCCAGGGTGCCACTGGTGACATCGCCGGGGTCTCTCAGTCGTCTGCACACATGTGCGTAAGACAGGTCACCGACGGTTTGTTTCACAGGGCCTCGCACTACGTCAACTTCCCCATGGACAACCTCAGCCAAATGGAGAGGGCAGTGGGATTCCACTCTGTGGCTGGTTTCCCACGTGTACAGGGTGCAATCGATTGCACCCATATAGCAATCTGAGCACCTCCACACAAGCCAAGACTGTTCGACAGAAAGGGGTATCATTCCATCAACGCTCAGCTCGTTTGTGACCACCGCAAAAGATTTCTTCATATGTGCGCCAGATTCCCTGGCAGCTGCCATGATTTGTTCATTCTGAGTGAATCCAACATCCTGGGGCTCTTCCACACACCGAACACCCTTAAGGGCTGGCTCCTCAGGGACAAGGGATACCCCCCGCACACGTGGCTAATGACACTTCTGAGGAACCCCATCAGCGAGCAACAGCGTCGATACAATGACAGCCACATCGCCACCAGGTCTATAATTGAACATGCACCAGGTCTATAATTGGACTGCTGAAGATACAATTTCAGTGCCTCGATCATTCTGGGGGAATGCTTCAATACCCACCAGCGAGAGTGGGTTGCATTATGGTAGTGTGTTGTGTCCTGCACAGCAGGGCACAACAGAGAGGGTTACCGGTTGAGGAGGCCCCATGCCCTCATCCAGCATCCACATCTGCAATCAACATTGAGGAGCAGCAGCAGGAGGAGCAGGAGGAGAAGGACGAACCCATAGGCAGAGCAGCTGCTCACCTGGCTGCACGTGAGGCCAGTGAGACACTCAAATGTGAACGGTTCTCATAAAATCACAAAGTGAGAAGAGTCCAGTCCTCACACCATCTGGAAAGACCAGCGCCAAGACCAGCAGCCCCCGCACCCTCACCCCTGAACAAAACAATCCTGCAACTACACATACACCCACTGTAAAGTGACCCACTGGGTGGCATCAAGTGTTGCCGTTCACAATGAAGTACATGAAAGGGCCCTATCACAAAAGCCAGTCAATCCCCTACGGCTGCACCAGACATAGTGGCAGGTTGCTCATGTCTATGGTCGGAATGCTTAGATGCTTTCGGCCTACACCCTCTGGGTTTTGGAGCCCTTGGTGGAAAGGCTTTGGGGAGTCAGGAGGTGAGTCACTCACCGCAGAATACTCTGACATGCTCTTGTAGCCACAGTATTTATGTGGCTGGTCCAGTTAAGTTTTTGGTCAATGGTGACCCCCAGGATGTTGATGGTGGGGATTTGGCGATGGGGGAGGTGGTTAGACTGTCTCTTGTTAGAGATGGTCATTGCCTGGCACTTTTATGGCATGAATTTTCATTGCAACTTATGAGCCCAAGCCTGGATGTTGTCCAGGTCATGCTGCATGTAGGCACGGACTGCTTCATTATCTCAGGGGTTGTGAATGGAACTGAACACTGTGCAATCATCAGCAAACATCCCCTTTTCTGACCTTATGATGAAGGGAAGGTCATTGATGAAGCAGCTAAAGATGGTTGGGCCTAGGACACTGCCATGAGGAACTCCTGCAGCAATGTCCTGGGGCTGAGATGATTGGCCTCCAACAACCACTACCATCTTCCTTTGTGCTAGGTATGACTCCAGCCACTGGAGAGTTTTCCCCCTGATTCCCATTGACTTCAATTTTACTAGGGCTCCTTGGTGCCACACTCGGTCAAATGCCACCTTGATGTCAAGGGCAGTCACTCTCACCTCACCTCTGGAATTCAGCTCTTTTGTCCATGTTTGGACCAAGACTGTAATGAGGTCTGGAGCCGAGTGGTCCTGGCGGAACCCAAACTGAGCATCGGTGAGCAGGCTATTGGTGAATATAAGTGCCACTTGATAGAACTGTCGACGATAGCACTTCCGCAGTTCCCTGCGACACTATCTCAGACATTTCCACACTTACTTACGACACTATCTCAAACAGTTCCTCACGCCCCTGTGACAGTATCTCAGAGGTTCCCTGTGCTACCATTCCACTAATGCAGGAGTTGGATTCCTCCATCCCCTCCACTATTGTGGCACCTGTTCAGTACCTCGCAGATGCGCTGCTGTACCTCGATCATTCTCCTTTCAAAGCATGGCCCCCGGGGTTCAGCATCTGCATCCAGCTGAGCAAAGCGTGGAGAGGAGTGCGCCCACCAACAAAGTCTCTCCACAGCTGCCCCTGCCACCAGTGCCTGCTTGTGCTCACTTGTGTGTGGTGACTCACTAGGTACCAACCCAACTAACTGACTGCTAGGACCCACCGAGGTGTGAGTATCTGCTCTGGTGGATGGCTCACTAAGATGTGACAGTGCTCCCCCAGAGGCCTGGAGCTCCTCTGTAGAATCGCCCTCTCCCAACACTGCGGTCGTAGAAGGGCCTGTAAGAGAACAGAAGGCAATATTAAACATCATCACAGATGTGTCATGTTGCAATGAGCATACTGAGGTGTTCAACATGCCAATCATTGTTAACACCAATTCATGTGTGTGATGAATGTTAAAGTTGTGTCACCAGATCTTTGTGGGATGCCAGTCTTGGTGTCCCCGACGGACAGGCACTCAAGGGTGTGGCCTCCTCCGCCGCCTCTATGAGGACCACTATTTGTTGCGGCCCCGCTCCTGTCCTCACCCTCTCGCGAGCATTCTCCCTTCTGGAAGGGGAGAAAATACCTACATATGAGTGAATGATGGTGAAGTGGTCAGCAGATGAATGCATTGCTTTGGTTGAGGCTGACCGTGAAATAGGTGCATCAGAGGGTGAGTATCAGTCAGAGACATCACATTGGATCAGGATTGGGGTGAGCGGTAGTGATGGGGAGGTGAGGAAGTGCTCAGGAAGTGAAGGTAAGTTGAGGATGAGCCTTAAGTGAGTGTGAGGAGTGATATGATGGAGTAGTCTTGGCAGTGCAGAATGAGTTGGCTGGGAGGTGCGGGGGTGATGTGCACCACGGAATGCAGGAGAATCAGTAAGTGTACTCACTTTTGCTGACCTAGTTAGGTCATTGAAATGCTTCCTGCACTGGATCCAGGTGCAGGATATGTTGCTCCTGCTCATGAGCTCCTGTGCCACCTTGAGCCCTCACCACAACCATTATTAGCTTAAAGTGAGGAATCAATGAATCTTGGAGCAGCCTTGCCCCTGTGCTGCTCCGTTGGATCTTCTTGCTTTTTGCTCCAGCAAAATCCATTGGAGCAATAGCCCTTTAAATCTAGACGCTGCAGCTGACAGCCTAGAATGCGGATGCGCAGTCCGCCCACTGCGCAGCTTTTGAACGGCAAACCTGGAAACAAGATTAACGGCCACACCAATCCACCTGTCGCAAATGCATCTGTCCATGACAGTATTGGTAGGAGTGACCACCGCACATTCCTCGTGGAGATGAAGTCCCATCTTCGCACTGAGGACACCATCCAACGTGTTGTGTGGCACTACCACCGTGCTAAATGGGATAGATTCAGAACAGATTTAGCAGCACAAAACTGGGCCTCCATGAGGCACTGTGGGCCATCAGCAGCAGCAGAATTGTATTCCAGCACAATCTGTAACTTCATGACCCAGCATATTCCTCACTCTACCATTACCAACAAACCAGGGGATCAACCCCAGTTCAATGAGGAGTGTAGAAGAGCATGCCAGGAGCAGCACCAGGCGTACCTAAAAATGAGGTGCCAAACTGGTGAACCTACAACTCAGGACTACATGCATGCTAAACAGTGGAAGCAACATGCTATAGACAGAGCTAAGCGATTCCACAACCAACGGATCAGATCAAAGCTCTTCAGTCCTGCCACATCCAGTCATGAATGGTGGTGGACAATTAAACAACTAATGGGAGGAGGAGGCTCTGCAAACATCCCCATCCTCAATAATGGCGGAGTCCAGCACGTGAGTGCAAAAGACAAGGCTGAAACGTTTGCAACCATCTTCAGCCAGAAGTGCCGAGTGGATGATCCATCTCGGCCTCCTCCCGATATCCCCACCATCACAGAAGCCAGTCTTCAGCTAATTCGATTCACTCCACGTGATATCAAGAAACGGCTCAGTGCACTGGATACAGCAAAGGCTATGGGCCCCGACAACATCCCAGCTGTAATGCTGAAGAACTGTGCTCCAGAACTAGCTGCGCCTCTAGCCAAGCTGTTCCAGTACAGCTACAACACTGGCATCTACCCAACAATGTGGAAAATTGTCCAGGTATGTCCTGTCCACAAAAAGCAGGACAAATCCAATCCGGCCAATTACCGCCCCATCAGTCTACTCTCAATCATTAGCAAAGTGATGGAAGGTGTCGTCAATAGTGCTATCAAGCGGCACTTACCAATAACCGTCTCACCGATGCTCAGTTTGGGTTCCGCCAGGACCACTCGGCTCCAGACCTCATTACAGCCTTGGTCCAAACATGGACAAAAGAGCTGAATTCCAGAGGTGAGGTGAGAGTAACTGCCCTTGACATTAAGGCAGCATTTGACCGAGTGTGGCACCAAGGAGCCCTAGTAAAATTGAAGTCAATGGGAATCAGGAGGAAAACTCTCCAGTGGCTGGAGTCATACCTAGCACAAAGGAAGATGGTAGTGGTTGTTGGAGGCCAATCACCTCAGCCCCAGGGCATTGTTGCAGAAGTTCCTCATGGCAGTGTCCTAGGCCCAACCATCTTCAGCTGCTTCATCAATGACCTTCCCTCCATCATTAGGTCAGAAATGGGGATATTCACTGATGATTGCACAGTGTTCAGTTCCATTCGCAACCCCTCAAATAATGAAGCAGTCCGAGCCCGCATGCAGCAATACCTGGACAACATCCAGGCTTGGGCTCATAAGTGGCAAGTAACATTCGCGCCAAATAAGTGCCAGGCAATGACCATCTCCAACAAGAGAGAGTCTAACCACCTCCCCTTGACATTCAACGGCATTACCATCGCTGAATCCCTCACCATCAACCTCCTGGGTGTCACCATTGACCAGAAACTTAACTGGACCAGCCATATAAATAGTGTGACTACGAGAGCAGGTCAGAGGCTGGGTATTCTGCGGCGAGTGACTCACCTCCTGACTCCCAAAGCCTTTCCACCATCTACAAGGCACAGGTTAGGAGTATGATGGAATACTCTCCACTTGCTTGGATGAGTGCAGCTCCAACAACACTCAAGAAGCTCGACACCATCCGGACAAAGCAGCCCGCTTGATTGGCACCCCATCCACCACCCTAAACATTCACTCCCTTCACCACTGGCGCACAGTGGCTGCAGTGTGTACCATCCACAGGATGCACTGCAGCAACTCGCCAAGGCTTCTTCGACAGCTCCTCCCAAACCCACGACCTCTACCACCTAGAAGGACAAAAGCAGCAGGCACATGGGAACAACACCACCTGCACGTTCCCCTCCAAGTCACACACTATCCCAACTTGGAAATATATTGCCGTTCCTGCATCGTCGCTGGGCAAAAATCCTGGAACTCCCTTCCTAACAGCACTGTGGGAGAACCTTCACCACACGGACTGCAGCGGTTCAAGAAGGCGACTCACCACCACCTTCTCGAGGGCAATTAGGGATGGGCAATAAGTGCCGGCCTCGCCAGCGATGCCCACATCCCATGAACGAATAAAAAAAAAATTAAGTCCCAATCGCATGGGGAATGTTAAGTTTTTATTATTTGGGTTTGCCATGCTCCCATTGACCTCCTCCCCCCCACACTGCCATCCCGCCTCGCTTTTAAAATCGTGCCCCTAGTTTTCTACACTAAAAAGAATCATCTGCACCTCTGCTCCTACTTCCATCAATCATATTGCCACCTCTCTAATCTTTACTCAAGCCCTTAGCAGGACTACAGACTCCACTTCCAGTAAAAGTACAAAATAATTGAAAGTTATTCTTTATTAGGCTTTTGATTGTTCTCGCAAAAAACAGACACAGGCACAATGGCCCAAATGGCCTCCTTCCATGCTGTAAATGTCTCTGGTTCTGTAGGCTTTTAACATGATACTGCTGTCAAAGACAAATTCAATTTACAAGCAGAAATAAACCCAACAGGCTTTTAGGGACAAAACTCAATGTATCCTAATAATAAACAGAAAACAATCAATCAGTTCATCTTCTAAGAGAATTATTGACAAAGCAGCAGAGAAGTAATTTGTATGTAACCATTTTACAGTGACACCTGCAGCGTTTTCTTGTTACTACACTCATGTATGACTCTTTGCGGGCATTTGATTGTATCTTTTTCACAAAATATTTACAACACATTCGAAAATTATTCACTAGACTAAGATGCAAGCTGAACTGAACTGTGCGTTACCCAAAGAATTTTCTATTCAGATCTAACAACCTGCTACATCAATGTACTGCACACTAGCATTCTCTTATACAGACCCAAAATGTACAATAAATAAATATTTTATGCCCTATCAGTGCACTGACCATGATGCATAATGGATAAAAATGATGTACTTGAATAATGTGATACTAGTAGGGGTAGATGCAGAAGTGATGGCAGCACCCAGTGAGTCAATTCTACTAATAGTGGAGAGAACAGTAGCAGCAGAAATACGATTTATCTTTCTTCTTTCATACAGTTCAAGACCAAGTTCTCTGTTAGCTATGCTGCTTTGTTATATTCCCCTAATTAATTGGGGAAGTGAACTGCATAACCTCTCTATGTACTCCACAAAAGGTAATACAGGCTACCAGATATTGATTATTTGAAGCAACCAGCTATTTCCTTCTGAAATTTGCATTTCATATTCAGTTATTCCAAATATTTATCAGAAAATAAAAAATGCATGTTTTATAAGCTTTACGGAAAGTGCTTATTTTGTCACCAACATACGAACATAACAAAAGTCAAGGACAAGTAAAGGCCACAGTCAATCTGTATAGCAAAGACCGTTAACAAAACAAATTGGGCTTGATTTTGAAAGGGCGGTGGGATGGCAGCAGGTGGCGGGGTGGTCAATGGGCGTGCGGGTAACCCGACTACAAAAATCTTACTGTTTCCCACTCGATCACAAGTTAAGCGGTGGCCCTTAACGTGGCTTCCGGGTTTGCCGTCCAAAAGCTGCGCAATGGGCAGACTGTGCACTTGCATCACGAGCTGTCAGCTGGAGCAGCTCTATTTAAAGGGCCAATGGCTTTTTCAGCAGCAAACACCAAGAACATACAAAATGGAGCACCACAGGGGAAAGGCTGCTCCAAGGTTCAATGATGCTTCTCTGCAGCAGCTGCTGGCCGGGGTGAGGAGGAGGAGGGAAGTGTTTTACCCCAGGGATGGAAGGAAGTGCCCTGCCTCTGCCACCAAGAAGGCCTGGCTCAAGGTGGCAGAGGAGGTCATGAGCAGCAGCAACATCTCCCGCACCTGGATCCAGTGCAGGAAGTGCTTCAATGACCTAACTAGGTCAACAAAGGTGAGTACACTTATTGATTCTCCTGCATTCCGTGTTCCACATCACTGCCCCTCCCCCCCACAACTCATTCTGCACTGCCAAGACTACTCCAACACATTACTCCTCACACCCACTTAAGGCTCATCCTCAACTTACCTTCACTTCCTCAGCACTTCCTCACCTCTCCATTAGTCACTCTACCACTACCACTCAACCCAATCCTGATCCAATGTGATGTCTCTGTCTCATACTCACCCTCTGATGCACCTCTTTCATGGTCAGCCTCACCCAAAGCAATGCATTCATCGGCTGACCACTTCATCATCAATCACTCAGACGTCTGTACTTTCTCCCCTTATAGGAGATGAGAGCACAAAATGCACAAGAGAGGGTGAGGATTGGAGGGGGGCCACAACAAATAGTGGTCCTCACAGACATGGAGGAGGAGGCCCTGGAGATCAGCCGCACTCTCGAATGCCTGTCCGTCGGAGACGCCGAGACTGGCACCCCACAAACATCTGGTGACACAACTTTAGCATTCATCACACACAAAATGAATTGATCTTAACAATAATTGGCATGTTGAACACCTCAGTATGCTCATCGCAACATGACACATCTGTGATGATGCTTAATATTGCCTTCTGTTCTCTTACAAGCCGTTTAACGACTGCAGTGACGGCAGAGGGCGATTCCTCAGAGAAGCTCCCGGCCACTGAGGACGCACCGTCACATCTTAGTGAGCCATCCACCAGCACAGAAACTCACACCTCGGTGGGTCCTAGTAGTCAGTTAGTTGGGTTGGCATCTGGTGAGTCACCACACACAAGTGAGCACGAGCAGACACTGGTGGCAGGGGCAGCTGTGAAGAGTCCACATCAGTGGGCGCACTCCTCTCCAGGCTCTGCTCAACTGGATGCAGATGCTGAACCCTGGGGGCGATCTTTTAAAAGGAGAATGACCGAGGGATAGCAGCACATTTGCGAGGTACTGGAACAGGTGCCACCCGCACTCTAGACAATAGCGCAGGGGATGGAGGAGTCCAACTCCTGCATGAGTGGAATGGTGGCACAAGTACGGGAGGGAATCTCTGAAATACTGTCACAGGGACGTGCGCAACTTTCTGAGACAGTGTTGCAGGTAAGTTGCCCCCCTCTCAACCAGTACCCACAATGCTGCCTCCATTCCATGTGGGCAAGTTTGCCCCTGCACAGGTGCAGGTGGAGCAGTCTTTGGAGGGGCCCTCACGGGCTCCAAAACCCAGATGGCGTAAGCCAAAAGCATCAAAGCCATCAGGGCATGAACATGAGTAACCTGCCACTACCTCTGCTGCAGCCACAGGGGATACACCACATAGATGTAGTAAGAAGAGAAAGGCTAAGGTTTTGTGATCATGAAGGGTATGCACAAGGGTGTTTGACGAACTGTCAAGTTTTTCATTTATATTTGGTGTTTGTTACATTCACATTAAATGTTATCATTCTTACCACTACTGCCACGTATTGCCCATTCTTGACTGGCATTTGTGATAGGGCCCTTTCATGAGCTTCACCATGAACAGTGTCACTTGATGCCACACATTGGGT
The DNA here is from genome assembly GCF_035084215.1 of Heptranchias perlo. Classification (NCBI taxonomy): domain Eukaryota; kingdom Metazoa; phylum Chordata; class Chondrichthyes; order Hexanchiformes; family Hexanchidae; genus Heptranchias; species Heptranchias perlo. The sequence continues at coordinate 95,134,322 of NC_090325.1, read as the reverse complement.
CACTTTGCAGTGGGTGTATGTGTAGTTGCAGGACTATTTTGTGCAGGGAGTGGGCTGGTGTTGGCGCTGGTCTTTCCAGCTAGTGTGAGGACTGGACTCTTCACACTTTCTGATGTTAGGAGAACCGTTCACATATCAGTGACTCCCTGGCCTCATGAGCAGCCAGGTGAGCGGCTGCTCTGGCCATGGGTTCGTCCTTTTTTTATTATTCGTTCATGGGATGGGGGCGTCGCAGGCAAGGCCGGCATCTATTGCCCTTGAGAAGGTGGTGATGAGCCACCGCCTTGAACCACTGCAGTCCATGTGGTGAAGGTTGTCCCACAGTGCTGTTAGGAAGGGAGTTCCAGGATTTTGACCCAGCGATGATGAAGGAACAGCAATATATTTCCAAGTCGGGATAGTGTGTGAATTGGAGGGGAACGTGCAGGTGGTGTTGTTCCCATGTGCCTGCTGCTTTTGTCCTTCTAGGTGGTAGAGGTCGCGGGTTTGGGAGGTGCTGTCGAAGAAGCCTTGGCGAATTGCTGCAGTGCATCCTGTGGATGGTACACACTGCAGCCACAGTGCGCCAGTGGTGAAGGGAGTGAATGTTTAGGGTGGTGGATGGGGTGCCAATCAAGCGGGCTGCTTTGTCCTGGATGGTGTTGAGCTTCTTGAGTGTTGTTGGAGCTGCACTCATCCAGGCAAGTGGAGAGTATTCCATCACACTCCTGAATTGTGCCTTGAAGATGGTGGAAAGGCTTTGGGGAGTCAGGAGGTGAGTCACTCGCCACAGAATACCCAGCCTCTGACTTGCTCTTGTAGCCACAGTATTTATATGGCTGGTCCAGTTAAGTTTCTGATCAATGGTGACCCCCAGGATGTTGATGGTGGGGGATACGGCGATGGTAATGCCGTTGATTGTCAAGGGGAGGTGGTTAGACTCTCTCTTGTTGGAGATGGTCATTGCCTGGCACCTGTCTGGCGCGAATGTTACTTGCCACTTATAAGCCCAAGCCTGGATGTTGTCCAGGTCTTGCTACATGCGGGCACAGACTGCTTCATTATCTGAGGGGTTGCGAATGGAACTGAACACTGTGCAATCATCAGCGAACATTCCCATTTCTGACCTTATGATGGAGGGAAGGTCATTGATGAAGCAGCTGAAGATGAATGGGCCTAGGACACTGCTCTGAGGAACTCCTGCAGCAATGTCCTGGGGCTGAGATGATTGGCCTCCAACAACCACTACCATCTTCCTTTGTGCTAGGTATGACTCCAGCCACTGGAGAGTTTTCCCCCTGATTCCCATTGACTTCAATTTTACTAGGGCTCCTTGGTGCCACTCTCGGTCAAATGCTGCTTTGATGTCAAGGGCAGTTACTCTCACCTCACCTCTGGAATTCAGCTCTTTTGTCCATGTTTGGACCAAGGCTGTAATGAGGTCTGGAGCCGAGTGGTCCTGACGGAACCCAAACTGAGCATCGGTGAGCAGGTTATTGGTGAGTAAGTGCTGCTTGATAGAACTGTCGACGACACCTCCCATCACTTTCCTGATGATGAGAGTAGCCCTCCTTCACCTCCTCCTCCTCCTCCTCAATGTGGATGGCAGATGTGGATGGGGCCTCCTAAAGTGGCACCCCTCTCTGTTGCGCCATATTGTGCAGGACACAACACACCACTATAATGCGTCCCACTCTGTCTGATGCGTATTGAAGCGCTTCCCCAGAACGATCAAGGCCCCTAAATCGCATCTTCAGCAGCCTCATAGCTTGCTGAATTGTAGACCTGGTGGTGATGTGGCTGTCGTTGTATCGATGCTGTTGGTGGGTGATGGGGTTCCTCAGAGGTGTCATCAGACACATGTGCAGGGGTTATCTCTTGTCCTCGAGGAGCCGGCCCTTAAGGCTGTTCGCTGCGTGGAAAAGCCCCGGGATGTTGAATTTCCTCAGAATGAAGGAATCATGGCAGCAGCCAGGGAATCTGGCACACAAGTGAAGGAATCTTATGTGGTGGTCACAAACGAGCTGAGTGTTGATGGAGTGATATCCCTTTCTGTTGATGAATTGTCCTGGCTCATGTGGAGGTGCTCGGATTGCTATGTGGGTGCAATCCATTACACCCTGTACACATGGGAAGCCAGCCACAGAGTGGAATTCCACTGCCCCCTCTGTCTGGCTGAGGTTGTCCATGGGGAAGTTGACGTACTGCAAGGCTCTGCGAAACAAGCCGTTGATGACCTGCCTTATGCACTTGTGTGCAGACGACTGACAGACCCCAGCGATGTCACCGGTGGCACCCTGGAATGATCCGGAGGCGAAGAAGTTGAGGGCAGTGGTGCCTTTAACAGCGACGGGTAATGAGATGCTACCAGGCCCAGCCGGGAGCAGCTCAGCATGAAGGAGAGTGCAGATGCCTGCGATCACCTGGCGACTCGTTCTCAGCCTCCTTATGCACTGCTCCTCAGAGAGGTCCAGGAAGGTAAACATTGGTCTGTGGGCCCTCTGACGAGGGTAGTGCCTCCTGCGACGGCGCTCCCTCTGTTGTTGCCCTCTGTGCTCTTGTGCAGGTCCCTGTGGCGCAGCACTGTGTTGTGGAGCTCCAAGTGGCGGAAGTGCACCCCGTGCCTGGCGAGGATGGTGATGTTGCTCGTCCTCAGATGTACTGGTGAATGCAGCCATAGCGCCTCCCCATCCTGATAGTGTGAGTTTGAGGGGGTCCGAAAAGTTGGTGAATATGTGTAAACAGAAGAATTCTGAATGTAAACCAAGAATTTTCAGTCTAAACACAAAGATCTCCCAGCCGAAAGTTTGCCTGAGACACCTGAGTGCCCTGCTGCAATAACTCACCTTTTATCCCCATCTGTCAAACAGGGATTTAAATGTCCAACTGACTGCTGCCTGAAACACCTCTCCTTGTACATGGAGTGTTTCCCACAGCACTCTGAGGTTGAATTAAAATCGCACCCCTGCCTCATTCTCCACAAAATTAACGACTTAAACAAGATCAACGATGTCAGTAAGTGGTTTAACTGTCGTCCTGTCGGCTTTAATTGCCGGCGTGACTTTCGGATTCATGAAGCGCGCGCACACACAGCTGCGTCTGTGGCAACCCCAGAAGTCGGCGGGTTGGTACCGGCTTCCAAACCCGCTCGGGATTTTCCCGATTTTCGCAGCCCCCCCACCCTGCTCCCAACGCACCCGCAATTTGATTTTAAAATTGAGCCCATTGTGTTTTTACATGGAAGGCATCCTATTGTCCTTTATTAAATAAAACACTGTCAAATTGTTGGGATTTACTTGATATTTACCTATGTTTCCTGAAAACAATTGTGCTTCTTTCATTCATTTCTACCTAGAAAATAGCAATTCAGTGGTTCTGCTCTGGCTCTCGATTTACTGGGCGTGATTTCCAACTGCCGCCCGCCATGTTTACACTGGAAAACAGGGCAGCCGTCAGTTGAAAATTAATTCAAAAAATCACCCACCCTTTGGCCGCCCGAGGCTCCTGTGATGCGATTTTCAGTCATGCCGAAGCCTACTTGAATATGCAAATAGGAATCCTATGTCAGATTTATTTTTAGTGCAAATGAGCACAGTGGTGTTGCAGAGGGGTGACATGAAGCATGTCTGTAGTGGGTATTCCTTGTCTTCCAACAGCCATCCTGCCATATTCCTGGAAGGGAATATTGGGGAGATGGTAGACTGTCTCAGGATAAATGCATCGTGGCAGCTGTCTGGGTATCTTGCAGACACTTACATAATCCTGTTTGTGTGATCGACCACTAGCTGCACATTAATGGAGTGGCAGCCTTTTTGATTGACAAACATGGCTGGCTGGTGTTCTGGTGCCCTTATGGCAACATGTGTGTAGTCAACGATGCCCTGGACATGGAGGAAGCCAGACACTGCTGCAAATCCCCGAGCTCTCTCATGTTGACTGTTGAGGTCAATGAGTAAGGTGATGTACTGGTCAGCCCTTGTGAAGAGGGCGTTGGTGACCTCCTTAATGCAGCTGTGTACTGAAGACTGGGAGATGTGCTTGATATCCCCTGTAGCAGACTGGAAGGAGATAGTGGTGAAGAAGTTTAAGGGCTGTTGTAACTTTGAGAGCCTTTGGGAGAGCATGCCTTCCCACCTCCGTCCCTGGACTAGCAGGCAACAGGTCCTATTGCAGGAGGCTGCAGAGGTCTGCAACAACCCACCTAGAGAAGTGCAGCCTCCTGAAACACTGCTCTTCAGATAGATCCAAGAAACTGACTCTTTGCCTGTACACCCTCTTACAAGCATCCCTCTGCACCTGCTATCCTCTGATGGGCCCAGCTGCTGGCTTCTGCTGGTTTCTGAGGCTGCTGATCCTTCTGCTGCTCCTCTTTCTCCAAGTGTTCCTCCAACTGCAAGAAACTAGCAATAGTAGCACTCATGATAATCACAGAAAACTTTCTGAGGGTGATACGGCAAAAAAAAGTGTGAAAGATGCGATTGGGAACATTTTAATGAGGCCCCCACCTGCCTGTGGTGGGCACCTTTCCTGCGACTAAATACAGTGGGGTTAAAATGGTGACGGGGGAACACATTCGAAATGGCCCCTCCATTCCCACCAGGCAAACTGGTTAAAATCGGGCCTATAGTGTGACTTCAGTTCCAAAGTATCATCTAAAATGGCAAACTTTTCTTTTTTGTAAATAACATTACACTATGAAATGCTTCTAGCAACAATTAACCATGTGCCTAATATTTTTTCCTACATATAACCAGTGCTGGATCATCAAAAGGTGTCTTTTGGGTTAGAGAGTACATGAAGGTTGGAGAGATAATTATCCTTAACATTCTTCATTATTTTCTCTCTTGGTTCAATCTTTAAAAGAAAATAAATGTAATCTCATTACTTATTTCACATAACTTTGGGCAAGCACTTAGTGAAGGATTTTTATAGCTAGTCTAAGTAAGCCATGTAATATTTTCACTGAGAGCCCCATCAATTTAGTCCTTCTTCACTCCTGCTTCAATAAGGCTAAGTGGTTTGCAGTAACCTCTAGCATCTGCGTAACAATATATCACCGAGACAGAGAAAAGACAAGACATAGCATTACTAAGGTGAAGCCTCTGCTCTCTGAAAAAGATGATGAAACAGCTGAAAATTAACTTTCATGCCTTTTGTATTAATTTGTGCAATCAAGAATATCTTGTACATCTTTTGTGTATTTTTTCCATCGACAGTCCCTGTCATTGTGAATAACAATAAATAATGAAAAGCAGCTTTTGAATGATTTCCTGGAGTTTAAACTGAAGAGCTCACTGGCTAAAAATCAATTGAGATTTAATATCTTAAAAGCCGATATATCATTTACCACTTAATTGAAACTAAAATACAATTATGCATCTCGAGTAATTTTAAATGAAAAGTAACTATCCCTTTGGATTAAAATAGAGTCCAAATCCATTCTACAAAGGTGCCTCTAAGTCCCAAATAGCAGAGTTATATTGAAAATGTAGGATAGTACTGTCCAGTTCAAGGCCTTTGCAGCAATAAGGAATTGCATGGCTGCTAAGCAACCAAGCACATTTCATCATTAATTAATCAAAACAATTCAGTTTGTGACTGTTTTCTAAAGAGAAAACAATGACTTTTGCCACTGATTTAGACTAGATGCAGGGAGGATGTCCCCGATGGATGGGGAGTCCATAACCAGGGGTCACAGTCTCAGGATACGGGGTATGCCATTTAGAACCGAGATGAGGAGAAATTTCTTCACTCAGAGGGTGGTGAACCTGTGGAATTCTCTACCACAGAAGGCAGTGGAGGCCAAATCATTAAATATATTCAAGAAGGAGATAGATATGTATCTTAATGCTAAAGGGATCAAGGGATATGGGGAAAAAGCAGGAACAGGGTAATGTGTTGGACGATCAGCCATGATCATTTTGAATGGTGCAGCAGGCCCGAAGGGCCGAATGGCCTACTCTTGCTCCTATTTTCTATGATTCTATGATTTAAGTCAAATGTGGGAAAATACAAACTTAAAATATGGATTAAAGTGAGAAAATCTACTGTGAATTCTGAAAGGCCAATAAGTTAAATAGTTATCCAACCCACCTTGGGATGTGTGTATACTGCAACTTTAGCATCACTATGAAGTAATTTTCATTTCACAGCAATGCTAAAGTTGCAGTGTATCTCAGGAGTCGGGTCTTAACCTCACTCCGGAGGTGAATGATGTGCTGGTGGGAGACCTGCTGGAGGAGGCAGTGTCACAGCATTTGGGTTTGATGCCTCATGGAATATACCTCCACTGAATATCAAACCAAAGTGCTCAGTAAATGCTACCAGCTGCACTCTACAAACGTGTGGCTGAATCTCTGCGGCGGTTCTCCTAATCTACCGCTGTAACTTTGGTGGAAGATTGGTGGAAAACCTGCAGAACAGCCGTTTACGCCGTTTCTCCGGGATTCCCGCCAAAGCTACAGTGGGGGATCAGGAAAATGGCCCCAAAAATTTCCAGTGTTAAATTTTAAGAGCTGAATGAGGAACTCTGCACATACGTGTAAGCACACAAGCACCGAGCTCTCTCCCAGATAGGACTATTCCAGTTGGAGTCAGGCATTGTAAACGAGATGCTCAGACCAGTAGCTGCAATATAGATGTATACTTAAACTTCAGTGTAGAATCAAATGGTGGGGGAGGAGGAGAGGGTGGAAGAGCTAGTCGGGAGCACTTGGCAGAGAGCCAGCAATAGAAACGTGGACAGATCTCTGTCCTCGGATTCCATTTCACACCTTTGCTCATTGACAACTGGCAATCACTTTTGAAGGGGGCCCTCGAAATATGTGCCACCATGTTGAAGGTTGTTGGCAAGATATTGGGGGAGATTTTAACTCCCTCCACTCGAGGGAAATGGGGTGGTAGCGGAGTTAAAATGGAGGTGGTGAAGTTAACAGCCATTCCCATCCACCACCATTTTTCCTGCGCCCGAGCCCGTCTTGATCAGACTGGAATCACATTAATCAGACAGGAACCTCATTAATAAGACAAGAGCCTCATTAATTAGACAGGAACCTCATTAATCAGATAGGAACCTCATTAATCAGACAGGAACCTCGTTAATAAGACAAGAGCCTCATTAATCAGACAGGAACCTCATTAATCAGATAGGAACCTCATTAATCAGACAGGAACCTCGTTAATAAGACAAGAGCCTCATTAATCAGACAGGAACCTCATTAATCAGACAGGAACCTCGTTAATCAGATAGGAACCTCATTAATCAGACAGGAACCTCGTTAATAAGACAAGAGCCTCATTAATCAGACAGGAACCTCGTTAATCAGATAGGAACCTCGTTAATAGGACAAGCGCCTCATTAATCAGACAGGAACCTCGTTAATCAGATAGGAACCTCATTAATCAGACAGGAACCTCGTTAATAGGACAAGAGCCTCATTAATCAGACAGGAACCTCGTTAATCAGATAGGAACCTCATTAATCAGACAGGAACCTCGTTAATAGGACAAGAGCCTCATTAATCAGACAGGAACCTCGTTAATCAGATAGGAACCTCATTAATCAGACAGGAACCTCGTTAATAGGACAAGAGCCTCATTAATCAGACAGGAACCTCATTAATCAGACAGGAACCTCATTAATCAGACAGGAACCTCATTAATCAGATAGGAACCTCATTAATCAGACAGGAACCTCATTAATCAGACAGGAACCTCATTGATCAGACAGGAGTCTCATTGATCAGACATGAGCCTTATTAATCAGACAAGAACCTAGTTTCCCAGACAGGATCCTCGGTAATCAGACAGAGTCTCATTGATCAAACAGAGACTCATTGATTAGACGGGACTCTCATTGATTAGACGGGACTCTCATTGATCACACGGGAGTCTCATTGATCAGACAGGAGTCTCATTGATTAGACAGCATCTCATTGATCAGACAGAGTCTCATTGATCAGACAGAGTCTCATTAATCATTCAGGAATCTCATTGATCAGACAGGAGTCTCATTAATCAGACAGGAGTCTCTTTAATCAGACAGGAGTCTCTTTAATCAGACAGGAGTCTCATTGACCAGACACGAACCTCATTAATCAGGCAGGCACCTCATTAATCGCTACAAATTTAAAGAGAATGCAGGAACAGTGAGACCTAGGGGTGTATGTATACAAATCTTTGAAGGTAGCAGGACAAGTTGAGAAGGCAGTTAAAAAAGCATATGGGATCCTTGGCTTTATTCATAGATTGTAAACAATTTTACAACACCAAGTTATAGTCCAACGATTTTATCTTTAATCCCACAAGCTTTCGGGGGCTTTCCCCTTCCTCAGGCGGTGTGGAAGTGACTCTATGCCTCTATTTATTCATAGAGGCATAGAGGTAAATTTTAACCCCAAGGACAGGTGGGTTGGGGGCGGGTGGGAAGTTAAAATTGTAAAAAAGTAATACCTGACCCCAACTCGCCTCCAATCTCAGGAGGCGGGTCGCTCGGTAAAATCTTTTAAGGAGGCTGTGGGCCTCCATTTTAACAGCATTTTTATTTTTAACTTCTGGGGGACGGGATTCCCGGGCCATCTGCTTCACACCACCAGGAGGAGCAGGAGTGTTTCCTCCAGGTCCAAAAAGCCTTGCTGCCGCGATCAGCCAACCCAACCCCCAGGACTCATGTCCAACCCTCATCATGATCTCCGACCCCCCCGTCCCCCACAAGCTCCTATACCCCCTCATGATCTCCGACCCTCCCATGATCTCTGACCCCTTCACAATCTACGACACCACACCCCCAGGCTCGTAAGGACATCTGGAAAATCCATACTTCCGGGTTTCCTGTCCGAAAATCCGCCCCCCTCCCCTTCCCCCCCACTCCCCGCTCTCTTCCCGGATCGATGTTAAAATTTACCGCATAGACTACAAAAGCAAGGAAGTTATGCTAAACCTTTTTAAAACACTGGTTAGGCCTCAGTTGGAGTTTTGTGTCCAATTCTGGGCTTTAGAAAGGAAGTCAAGGCCTTAGAGAGGATGCAGAGGAGATTTACTAGAATGGTACCAGGCATGAGGGACTTATGTGGAGAGATTAGAGAAGCTGGGGTTGTTCTTCTTAGAGCTGAGAGGGTTAAGGGGAGATTCAACAGAGGTGTTCAAAATCATGAACGGTTATCATAGAATAAATAAGGAAAATTGCCCAGATATGTCCTGTCCACAAAAAGCAGGACAAATCTAATCCGGCCAATTAACGCCCCATCAGTCTACTCTCAATCATCAGCAAAGTGATGGAAGGTGTTGTCGACAGTGCTGTCAAACGGCACTTACTCACGAATAACCTGCTCACCGATGCTCTGTTTGGGTTCCGCCAGGACCACTCGGCTCCAGACCTCATTACAGCCTTGGTCCAAACATGGACAAAAGAGCTGAATTCCAGAGATGAGGTGAAAGTGACTGCCCTCGACACCAAGGCAGCATTTGACCGAGTGTGGCATCAAGGAGCCCTAGTAAAATTGAAGTCAATGGGAATCGGGGGAAAGCTCTCTAGTGGCTGGAGTCATACGTAGCACAAGGGAAGATGGTAGTGGTTGTTGGAGGCCAATCATCTCAGCCCCAGGACATTGCTGCAGGAGTTCCGCAGGGCAGTGTCCTTGGCCCAACCATCTTCAGCTGCTTCATCAATGTCCTTCTCTCCATCATAAGGTCAGAAATGGGGCTGTTCGCTGATAATTGCACAGTTTCATTCGCAACCCCTCAGATAATGAAGCAGTCCATGCTTGCATGCAGCAATACCTGGACAACGTCCAGGCTTGGGCAGATAAGTGACAAGTAACATTAGCGCCAGACAAATGCCAGGCAATGACCATCTCCAACAAGAGAAAATCCAACCACCTCCCCTTGACCATTCAATGGCATTACCATTGCCGAATCCCCAACCGGCAACATCCTGGGGGTAACGATTGACCAGAAACTTAACTGGACCAGTCACATAAATACTGTGGCTACAAGAGTAGTTCAGAGGCTGGGTATTCTGTGGCGAGTGACTCACCTCCTGACTCTGCAAAGCCTTTCCACTATCTACATGGCACAATTCATGAGTGTGATGGAATACTCTCCACTTGCCTGGATGAGTGCAGCTCCAACAACACTCAAGAAGCTCGACACCATCCAGGTCAAAGCAGTCCACTTGATTGGTACCTCATCCACCACCCTAAACATTCGCTCCCTTCACCACCAGCGCACTGTGGCTGCAATGTGTACCATCTAGGATGCATTGCAGTAACCTGCCAAGGCTTCTTCAACAGCACCTCCCAAACCCGCGACCTCCACCACCTAGAAGGACAAGGGCAGTAGGCACATGGGAACAATGCCACCTGCACATTCCCCTCCAACTCACACACCAACCCGACTTGGAAATATATCGCCGTTCCTTCATTGTCGCTGGGTCAAAATTCTGGAACTCCCTATCTAACAGCACTGTGGGAGAACCTTCACCATACGGACTGCAGCAGTTCAAGAAGGTGGCTCACCACCACCTTCTCAAGGGAAATTAGGATGGGCAATAAATGCTGGCTTACCAGCAATGCCCACATCCCATGAACGAATAAAAATAAAGGAAAAACTGTTTCCAGTGGCAGAAGGTTCAGTAACCAGAGGACACAGATTTAAGGTGATTGGCAAAAGAAGCAGAGGCGACATGAGGAAACATTTTTTTACGCAGCGAGTTGTTATGATCTGGAATGCATTACGTGAAAGGGTGTTTGAAACGGATTCAAATGTAATTTTCAAAAAGGAATTGGATAAATACTTGAAGGGAAAACATTTACAGGGCTATGGGGAAAGATCAAGGGAGTGGGATTATTTGGATAGCTCTTTCAAGGAGCCAGCACAGGCACAATGGGTTGAATGGCCTCCTTCTGTGCTGTACCATACTCTGATACTATGATCTGCATAATTAATATAAACATGTGCGTGCTTAGTGCTTGAGAGAGCCTACACATGAGCAGGCTTCATCGTACAAGGTTAAAGAAGAACCTTCTAGGGATTGCAGGGAAATAAATTATGCAACTTGCACAATAAAAATATAATCATATAATTCACCAACATAGTTTAATTAAGCATCACACTACCATCTGGGAGATAATGAAGTTCTTTTTGATCGTCCTACTTCCTATGGTGATGCAGCCTGTGAGTGGCTGCCGCAGATCTGAAACTAAAGAATGCACCATGTTTTACATTATTGCTGGCAGCATCTTTGAAGTGTGCCATCTGATTCTGCCAAAGTCGTTTTTTTTGGACTTGGCAAAAGGCAACATTCCTACACCAAACCAAAAAGAAATTAATAACTTTCTCTAAATTATTCTCAGTCATGTTGTTGTTCCACACATAACAAATTCAGTCATTTCCTTCAATAAAGACATAAGATGTAACTAGTGGAAGCGCAGCAAGTTTTATTCTGCAGCAAGTAAGTTGTTCTATGACTAACGTAATTCAGAAAACTCTACATACTTTTACAGCTGAAAATAACTGAGGCTTTTCCAGCTCTGATACTTTATGGTGTTTCACACTGCCCTGCGGGGATTCTCCTCATATTAAAGCTGGTGTCATCATCTGTTATCATCATGTTTTGCCCTGAGGCATATTTTGACCTTTCAAAGTTGCCTTTAAGCAAAATAAGATATTAAAACTAAATACTGATAACAATGTTCAGGAACAAAAGAGTCATTTAAGCATCACAATAAATATAAAACTTGAGGAACATGCTTCAATAAACACAGCAAAACAACAGTGATTTATCATGGCAGGGATTTCAGTTACACTCTAAGGAAAATTACTATTGTGAAATGCATTTTTTTACATGGGAGAGTGGGGCACAGCTTTCAGACTATAATGAAACAGAATTAGAAGAACATATTACTATTTATTTGACACATATAGCATTTGTAACAATATACCACACAGATACTTCTTTCTCTTTTTCATATGTGTGTGATGTCTACTATTTTGGAGAGTTTTATCATCAGTATTACCAAACAGGAATTGGGACAGGCACAACATTGCGACCAATTACAGAATGCTAAATTTGCACACGGTTCTATGATACTTTCCCCCAACACTAGTGCTATAAAATCACATTCTCCATTCACCAAACTAACCTAAACACAGGCGGTAGAAAAGTTAAAGTACAGGTTTGCAGGAATCCCTGTCTATATTAAATTTTTTGAGAAGTTTGGCTTGATCAGCATACATAGGAACATAGGAACAGGAGTAGGTCATTTAGCCCCTCGAGCCTGTTCCACCATTCAGTGAGATCGTAGCTGATCTGTGACCGAACTCCATTTACCCGCCATAGCCCCATATCCCTTAATATCTTTGGTTAACAAAAATCTATCAATTTCAGATTCAAAATTAACAATTGAGCTGGCATCACCTGCCGTTTGCGGAACAGAGTTCCAAACTTCTACCACCCTTTGTGTGTAGGAGTGTTTCCCAACTTCACTCCTGAAAGTCCTGGCTCTAATTTTTAAGCTATGTCCCCTAGTCCTAGACTTCCCAACCAGTGGGAATAGTTTCTCTCTATCTAGCCTATCAGTTCCCCTTACTATCTTGAAAACTTCTGTCAAATCACCCCTTAATCTTCTAAATTACAGGGAATACAACCCTAGTTCGTGTAATCTCTCCTTGTAATTTAACCCTTGGAGTCCAGGTATCAGTACAGTAAATCTAGGCTGCACTTGCTCCAAGGCCAATATATCCTTCCTAAGGTGTGGTGCCCAGAACTGAACACAGGTGTGGTCTAACCAGGGCTTTGTATAAGTTGTAGCATAACTTCTACCCCCTTGTATTCCAGTCCTCTAGTTATAAAGGCCAGCATTCCATTAGCCTTTTAATTTTCTGTACCTGTCCATGACATTTTAATAATCTATGTACATGGGCCCCTAAGTCTCTTTGGGCCTCCACTGTTTTGAGCTTTTTACTATTTAGAAAGTACTCTGATCTATCCTTTTTAGGTCCAAAGTGGATGACCTCACACTTGCCTACATTGAAATCCATTTGCCACAGTTTTGCCCATTCACTTAATCTATTAATATCTCTCTGTAATTTTATGCCTCCATCTACACTGTTTGCAATGCTGCCTATCTTTGTATCATCGGCAAACTTGGATATGTGGCTCTCTATCCCGTCATCTAAGTCATTAATAAATACAGTGAATAGTTGAGGCCCCAACACAGATCCCTGTGGGATACCACTAGGCACGTCCTGCCAATTTGAGTACCTGCCCATTATCCCTACTTTCTGCTTCTGCTGCTCAGCCATTTTCCTAACCAGGTCAATAATTTGCCCTCAATTCCATGAGCTTCAACTTTAGATAACAGTCTCTTATGAGGGACTTTATCGAATGCCTTCTGGAAATCCATTTAAACAACATCCATAGACATTCCCCTGTCCATTACCTTAGTCATCTCACTGAACTTTACAAAGATATTGGGGGTCCTTGGGCTGTTAAAGGTCACGTGGGTTTTCAGAAAAGTAAAACAGCACTTATTCTACAAAGAGGAAAATCAAGTAGGGAAGATTCCATGCCCTTAACAGAACACACCCAATTTTCCTTCCATTTAAATGACAGTCTTATGATCCTCCCCACCTGATTCTCCTCTCTGCACTCTGCCCAAGTTATCCTTTATGTCCTGGAGGTAAAGATGAGAATCTGTCCCCCATTATCAAAGTCAAGCACTCCCAGGTCAAGTACAGCACATTAGGATTCATAGCAAAGCTCTCTCAACCCGACAATGTGCCTCAGCTCTTCCTGTGACATTATGACATTCTTCCATTTCTCACAATAGCTATTCTGTAGCAACTGTTAAGTTAGAACATAATTCTGTGCCAATTAATGCTGAATTAAGGACAAATAAAAAGAAAAAAAAACTGCAAGGGTGTACACACAGAATCTTAACCTGCCTTTTCTCCTTGTTGATGCTGATAGAGCTGCAATGTATTTCCAGGTTTTAAGCTGTGAGCCCATACCCAATAGGGACTTGGTTAAGCTGCCTAAACTCATAGCCAACAGACAAAGAAGAATTTCATCCCATCGGTCTGTGCTGGATTTGAACCCAGATCCCAGAAGTAAAAGACCAGGCTAACCCACTGCACCACCCAATCCTCAAGCATTAAACTTTATTCCTGGAATAATAAGTCTATATATCTCTGCTTTCCTGAACTCACCATGCATTTTGGAGGTGGGAGCAACATTAGCTAAAAACTATCTCCAAACACCAGGGCCCTGGATTTCCATGGGGGTTCTCCTGATCTCGTACCGTAACTTGGGCAGGAAATCGACGTAAACCTCAGAGAAATGGCATAATTGGGGTTCCAACAATCTCCTGCTGGAGATCCCACGTGGAAATCTTAAATGCAGATTTTAGCCACATCAAGCACTACTGCAGTCCCCTAAGCTAAAATATTAGAGTAGTTGAATCTGGAGGTGACAAAGGCATGTTTAAGCATTTAATCAGAAGAGGATCTGAGGAAGGGGCAGAGGCGGGAAGTGTTGTGCAGGTGGAAATAGGTGGCTGTGGTGATGGATAGGATGTAGAGTTTGAAGCTCAGTACAGTGTTGAATCTATCAGAGGGCTGTCAGTGACACTGGAACTGTATCCCAGCAAGAGTCAGCACCTTCAACAGATGAAGTGAGAACAGGCAAAAATTGAAAAACAACAGTGCATTTTTCACACTTCAGCATGCAACTTGGCATTGGAAAATATTTATGTGCACTACACTACAACAAAGAACATTTGTTACACAACCTATTATTAAATGTCTTGTGACAATTCGATTACTAACTGAACAGCAGAGTGCCTGAGGTATATCAACTCAGTACAAGAAAACTGCTGTTATATATTGTCTCTGTTTAACATTGTTGTGTACACTTGCTCCCTTAATAATGGGAGAAGTAATCTATGATTGGACAAGTGATTTGTTATTGCTCAGATCCCCTCAGAAACTAACTGTTGCGTTTCAGGTATTTTTGACCATTTTTCCACAGAGCGGATATGGAAATGAGTCACATTGAAGTGGTGTGTTTTAAATTCTCACAGGTTTAAAATTCTACTTACAGCCATATGCTGTAGCTGCTGAAACAAAAAGGAGTTTGATATGTTAATAAGCTACCAGACATTCACACCAGAAAATGGGATGGACAGGAGGTGCAGACCTGGAATTTTCTTGGAACTACCCTCAGTCCGCTGCCGTTCTTCACTGGAAGTACAGCAAAACCTGATTTACGCGCGTAAATGGGATTTCCGCCACACTTCCAATGAAGTTACGGTGATGGAGCGACAGCAGTTCTAAGGAAATTCTCAGCCTTACAAACACAGCACAGGCTTGTCTGCTGTGAGTCCACTCTTGCATAGGGGGAAGGTCACTGGTTTAATTGACAAGCCCATTGTCCAACCACTGGTTACAAGAAAAATCGGAAGGACAACCGCCTCCCTTTACTTCCTATGAATGCAGGAGGAAAAAAAAGAGGGACCCTGACAGATACAGCAGTAAGGCATGCAGTTTATTATAATACTAATGCCAACCAAGTCCATGTTAGCCATTGTTGTCCAATAGAAATTACTAACTAGCCACAGGTGCGGCTAACACTTAGCTGTTTTAGCCACGTGCACTAATTTTAATAGATAATGACTTACATATACTCACAGAATACCGGTAAATGTACTTTGCATGTATATATTTGCTTAACAAACATCTACCATGATTCAGCAACCAAGTAAGTAAAGCACTCACAACGATCAATAAACTCACACACTCAGCTTTTCGTCTTAGCAATTTACCCACAAACGCACAAAAAGGTTAAAGTCCACAATTTACAATGTGTGCAGAACTCATTTCTCACCCAGTATGTAAAAAGCCCATCAAGAGAGGATTCACTGCTTGATTCAGTAATGGGAAGTGAACCAGAACAGGTAAGAGAAGTAAGCATAGGGGAACATCTGAGCAATGGTGATCACCACATAATAAGGATTAAGATAAAGACTGAGTAAGACAAAGACCAAAGTAATAAATTGGAAAAGAGCTGATATTGAGGGGATGAGAATGGAACTAGGAAAAATAAACTGGAAAATTTCAGTTTGCAAACAGCAGTGGGAAACATTTAAAACGGTGATCAATAGAATCCAGGAGAAATATATCCCACTAAAAAACAAAAACAAACTAGCCAGTAATGACACACCACGGATGAATAAAGAAAAAATGGCAAAATTGAAACAAAAGAAAAAAGCATACACTAAGTATATAGACAACAAAGGAGGATAACAAAAGAGAATACAAAAAGGCTAGGAAAGAAGTCAAAAAAACAAAAGAAAGGTAAGAAGAAACCACAAAATTAAATTATCAAGGATTTTCAAAAAAATGTAAAGTATTCTACAGACACATAAATAACAGAAGGAAAATCAGGATAGGGATAGAGCCACTAAGGGATACATAAGATAAACTCACAGGTAATGACAACAAAATGGCAGAAATATGAAATAATTACTTTGCTTTGGTATTTACCAGGGAGACTAACATGGTGGGCATAACATTAGAAGAAGAGATCAAAAAAGATTTTTAAAAATTTAAGATAGAAAGGGGGGAGATAATGAGAATCATAGAATCATAGAAAGGCTACAGCACGGAAGGAAGCCCTTCGGCTCATCAAGTCCGTGCCGGCTCTATGCAAGAGCAATCCAGCTAGTCCCACTCCCCGGTCCTATCCCCATAGCCCTGCAATTTTTTTTGTTTCAAGTACCTATACAGTTCCCTTTTGAAAGCCGCCTTCAACGATTTGTGCACATATACCCCCAGATCTCTCTGTTCCTGTACCCCCTTTAGAATTGTGCTCTCTAGTTTATATTGTCTCTCCTTGTTCTTCCTGTCAAAATGTATCACTTTGCATTTTTCTGCGTTAAATTTCATCTGCCATGTGTTCACCCATTTCACCAGTCTGTCTATATCCTCTTGAAGTCTATCACTATCCTCCTCCCTGTTCACTACACTTCCAAGTTTTGTGTCATCTGTAAATTTGGAAATTGTGCCCTGTACACCCAAGTCCAAGTCATTAATATATAATCAAAAAAAGCAGTGGTCCTAGTATTGATCCCTGGGGAACACCACTGTACAGCTCCCTCCAGTCTGAAAAACAACTGTTCACCACTACTCTCTGCTTCCTGTTACTTAGCCAATTTTGTACCCATGCTGCTATTGCCCCCTTTATTCCATGGGTTTCAATCTTGATGACAAGCCTATTATGCAGCACCTTATCAAACACCTTTTGAAAGTCCATATACACCACATCAACCGTATTGTCCTTATCGATCCTCTCTGTTACCTCATCAAAAAACTCTATCAAGTTAGTTAAACACGATTTGCCTTTAACAAATTTGTGCTGGCTTTCCCTAATCAATCCACACTTGTCCAAGTGACTGCTAATTTTGTCCCGGATTATCATTTCTAAAAGTTTCCCCACCACCGAGGTTAAACTGACTGGCCTGTAGTTGATGGGTTTATCCTTACACCCCTTTTTGAACAAGGGTGTAACATTTGCAATTCTTCAGTCCTCTGGCACCACCCCTGAATCTAACTGATAAACTAATCAAACTTAGAGGATAAAACCCCTGGTCTGGATGTATTGCATCTGCACATCCTAAAAGAAGTTAGGGAAGAGATAGCAAAGCCACTATTACATATATATAAAAATTCAATTAAAAAAGGAATAGTGCCAAATGACTGACGGACAGCTAATGTGATACCTATATTTTAAAAAGGGAGATAGAACAAGTCCAGAGAACTATAGACCAATTAGCTTAACGTCGGCGGTAGGAAAGATAATGGAATCCATATTCAAAGATGTAATAGAGAAACATCTAGAAACCGAAAATATAATAAAGAATAGTCTGCATGGATTTCAAAAGGGAAGGTCATGCTTGATCAACCTCATTGAATTATTTGAAGAAGTAACAGAAAGTTAGACAAGGGCAATGCAGTAGATGTAATATATTTGGATTTTCAAAAGGCCTTCAATAAGGTACCTCATAGTAAATTCATGACTAAGGTCAGAGTCAGAGTCAGGGGACAAGTAGCAGAATGGATAGCAAGCTGGCTACAAAAGAGAAAATAGAGAGTAGGGGTTAAAGATAGTTACTCAAATTGGCAAAATGGGGGAAGTGGTGTTCCAAAAGGATCAGTGCTGGGACCACTGTTGTTCACCATTTACGTAAACGATTTGGACTCGGGAATCGGAAGTACAATTTCAAAATTTGCAGACGACGCCAAATTGGTCATATAGTTAATACTGAGGAGGACTGCAACAAAATATAGGAAGACATTAATAAATTTGCAGAATGGGCATGTAATTGGCAAAGAAACTTCAATATAGATAAGTGTGTAGTGGTACATTTTGGTAGGAATAATAAGGATGCCACATATTTCCTTGGAAAATAAGAGTCTAAACAGGGTAGAGGAGCAGAGGGATTTAGGGGTATAGATGCACAAATCACTAAAACGAGCAATGCTGGTTAATAAGACCATAAAAAAAGCAAACCAAGCACTGGAGTTCATTTCTGGAGGGAAAGAATTAAAAAGCAGAGAAGGCTCCACACTATAAAAAGGACTTAGAGGCATTGGAGAAGGGATAAAAAAGATTTACTAGGATGATACGAGAAATGAGAGGTTCTACCTATCAGGAAAGATTGAATAGGCTAGGGCTCTTTTCTCTAGAAAAGAGAAGACTGAGGGGTGACCTGATAGAGGTCTTCAAGATTACGAAAGGGTTTGATAGGGTAGACATGGAGAAGATGTTTCCACTTGCGGGGGAGACCAGAACTAGGGACCATAAATATAAGATAGTCACTAACAAATCCAATAGGGAATTCAGGAGAAACTTCTTCACCTAGAGAGTGGTAAGAATCTGGAATTTTCTACAACAAGGAGTAGTTGCGGCGACTAGCATGGATGCTTTTAAGGGGAAGGTAGATAAACACATGAGGGAGAAGGGAATAGAAGGATATGTTGATAGGGTTAGATGAAGAAGGGTGGGAGGAGGCTCGTGTGAAGCATAAACACTGGCATGGACCTGCTGGGCCGAATGGCCTGTTTCTATGCTGTACATTCTTTGTAATTCTTTGTACTCATGTATACATCATGCAAAAATGGGTATTGAGATCACATGCCCAACAAGTAGAATTTCCATGGGAGTTCTCCTGATCTCTCCTGCAATGGGGCCCACCTTGGAAGAATGTTGAATGTACTGTCTCCTAACATTATTTTAAATCAATAGCTAGTTTAATAGTCCCAGATTTACTGTTATTGTAAAAAATTATTATGCATTATGTGGTATATAAACAGAAAGTGCTGGAAATAGCTCAATCAGGATCTGTAAGAGAAAAATAGGTTAACATTCGGGATGTAGCCCTCAATCAGAATTGGTATGGTCAGAACTAATGGAAGGTCAGATGTGAAATGCTAATTTAGATTTTTCTTTCAGATCCTGGATGATCTGCTGCACAATTCCAAGGTTCTTGTTTGATTTCAAGATTTCCAGTATTCAAGGTTATTTCTCTTACCTCTATTGTGTGTTACGTTCCATTGTGCTTACTTGAGTTCTGGAAGGCACTAATAGCTGCTTTGGTAAGAAGTGGATAGTTATTTCCATCAGTTACAGAGTGTTGCAGTTAATTATAGTGCTGAAGTTTTGATAGTCCGGTTAATGGTCTGCTGGATATAACTACTTGTGACAAAGGGTCACTAAAATTCACTCTGGATTGAATCAACAGGCATACAATAAAGTTACGCAGTTTTTAATCCCTGAAGCACAAATCTGGCTGTTTCTTTGTGAAATTAAGCCCACAGTGTAATTCTGAATTCTACCCACAGTGTTATAATCAAATTAACAAATTTAACATTTTCATCCACACTGTAAAATTACATCACTAAAGAATTAATCATTGTCACCAGAAAATTAAACATTTTTATTACTTGCATAGCTTCATATTGCTGCACAATATTAATGAATATATGCTGAGCTTTAAAATTGTGCAATTTTAGCACCAAGATGTGCTCCTAACAAAGAGTAATTGCTTTTATTACCATGGCTAACAACGCAACCTCCCCATAAAATAATTAACAAATGTGGATCAAGCCAGTTGACACAATACCTCAACATTGTGAACAATTCTTAATTATATCACCCCCTAATTAAATACACTCAAATCCATTTGTGGAGAATAACAATTTGATAAGAAAAAACAGACTTACACAAAAAGAGGCTTTCAATTTATTTGCAAAGTTATTAGGGCTAATTTTCTTCTGCTTAATGCCTCTTCTGTGCCAATTTCCATGCTTTCAATCCCATGCATGAGAACCTCACACATGCGGTTTGTGGACTCCTCCACATTAGCTACATGTATTGAAAATTGCAAGGCGGATCAGGATCCCTGCTCCCATCAGCTATAGATGGATGCAAGATGATCCTTCCTGCAACTCTTGGACCCTTACTTGTGCTTTATGGTTCACCCAGTGTGCTGACTATTTAAATCCTCTGGTGCAGATAGATTTATGATGCTGCTTTGCAAATAGATGGTGAATTCTTCTGTCTGCAATGTCCTGGGGCTGTGATGACTGGCCTCCAACAATCACAAGCATCTTTTTCTGCACCAGTTATGACTCCAGCCACTGAAGGGTTTTCCCACTGACTTCTATTTTTGCTTAGGATCCTTGGTGCCATGCTCAGTGAAATGCTGCCTCGATGTAGGCTAGACCAGAGAGGGGTGGCAGATTCTATTCTCTGAAGGACATTAGTGACCCAGTTGGGTTTTTACAGCAACCTGGCAGCTTTTATGGTCATTTTATCTGGTGCCAACCCACAAATTACAATATTTAATGAATTCATTTTCCCAACTTTCCATGGTGGGATTTGAACTCATGACCACTAGGCTACTGTATCCTCAGCTATCCAGGGAGTTTAGTTTCCTCTGTGCCCTATTTTTAGCGTGTTCCCATCAATTTGCTGTTTGTGATATTTTAAGTGTTGTTAATCTACTTCAAGTAAACCTGTTTAAAAATAGAATATAGAGGAAATCAATATAATAAAATCTGATATTGTTGGCAAAAGTCATGAACTCTGTAACATGTATTTTTGTTCAATGGATATAGCCTGGAAATTACTGTATGACCACTCTATTTTAATGGAGGTACTATCAGTTTATTTTAAATGGATTGATGCATCTGTGAAAATAGCAGTGAGAGGAATTTGGTACAATTTGTAAAACATTCTCAGCAATTCCCAGGCTTATATGTAGCAGTTGTATTGATTAGTTTCATTCATGGTGTTTGGAAAAACGAATTAACTCTAATGGTTACCAGTGCCCAGAAAATCACCTTCAAAATCTTCTGCCTCATTTTCAAATCCCGCCATGGCTTTGCCATACCCTGTCTGGAAAATCCTCTCCAGCCGTGTATCTCATCTACACCCTCTATTCCTCCAAAACCCGATTACTGCTTGCCCAGCACTGGCGACGGCTTTGTAAACCATTATACCCCTAATCTCTGTAGCTATCTTCCAAAAGTATTTCTCCTTGCTTCCTCTCCCTCTGCCTTCAAATGCTCCAAAAAATGTATCTGTTTGATTGTGTCTTCCTTTACTTTCTGTTTGGCATCCACCCCCCCCCCCCCACTATGTAAAGAGCTCTATGATGTTCTTCATATGAGGAGCAGTAAATAAATATAATTTCTTTTGTAATGAAGGTAATGATTTATGGCTAAAATTTGGCAACAATTTGTGAATTGGACCTGTCATTAAAAAACTGTGAAATTTAGCATTTCTTCATTTGATTTAAAATATTAGTCAGGAAATAACTGCAGATGCCTGCTTCTTGTTTGCTTAAGATCAGTGAGGATATTGTAAAGATTTTTTACATTTTCATTATGGACTGAACCAAATATTCACTTACTGTGATTAAAATTACAGTTGAATAATATGAACTAATTCTGATCATATGTAAAATAACTGGGGTAGACTTTGCTGGTCCTGGAGCATCCATGATTATCCATCGATCTATTTGAATTAATAGAAAATTAGGTGGGCTCCCTTACGGACAAATGCTCCTCCCACCCCAGTTTTCCCATCATCGCTGCACCCAGGCGATCCAATATGCAGGAACAAGAAAATCTATCCCATCTTTATACTGGGTTTATTTGAGTGTATGGGGGTGAAATTTAACTTCTGTGAGGGTGCAAAATGGGTGGTAACAAAACGGCCGTTCATTATACACCTCACCTGGTAACAACAGGTGGGCGATCCGCTACCTCCCATTTTGCGCCCTCGTTGAAGTTGAAGTTGAATTTCACCCATATGTATTTTAGAAAGTTTAGATAATGTTTACCTTTTAATCACTCAAGTTACTGAAGTGTACTTAAAGGACACTGTCATTTTATCTCTTATAATAAACTGTCCATCAGCAAATAATGCTAAATAAATCTTCTAAGTTATACTTTATCTCATAATAGTCACATTTTTCAACATGTACAGTACGGAATTCAAGGCTTTTGCTATACTCTATAACTGTCTGTCCAACATTAAGACCTGGATGAGTCAAAACTTTCCCCACCATTAATGTCAATAAAACTGAAGTCATCCTCTTCAGTTCTCGGCGGCAACTTTCATTCTCTGATCTTGACTCTCTCAACCTCCCTGGTTGCCACCTTAAGCCAAGTCCATCTGTGGAGAGCCTTAGTTTATTGTTCGGCCTTGTGACAATTCTCATTTCTGATCAATTGCTCAGATTGCCTTCTTTCGTATTTACAATATTACCTGCTTCCACTTGTGCCTCTCCTTCACCTACACTTTAATCACCTCGAGGCTCCACTTTTTCAGCCTCCATCCACCACAAATTGCAATTTATTCTTAATGCCATGGGCCCATTTCCAATCCTGCACTCCCATTGTTGCCTGATTCCACTGTCTCCCCATGTCCAAATAAATTGATTTCAAGATCCTCATCCTGGCTTTCAAATCTCTCCAGGTCCTCACTCCATCCTCCCACAATGATTTCTTCCAGCTGTACATCCTCACACACACCACCTGCTGTTTGGACACTAGTTTACTTCTCTCTGCCCCATATCAATGGCTGCTTTTTCACCCACCAAGCTCCTCATCTCCAAGGCTCCTTCCCTAAGCCTTTCCATCTTTCCACCTCTCTCCCAGTTTTAAAAATCTCTTCTCTTTGATTATGTATTTCCCATCTAACAAACTTCATTTTCCTTTTATTCCTCTGCCCTGTAAAGTCCTCTGTGATATCTTTTGTACGTGGGGAGAGCCAAAGAAATTAGATGTGTTTTCCATTCTTATCTTAGTTTGAATGTTAAGATGTTTACAAACCATTATGGGAGAGGAATTTAAATGTTTTTTTTAATATGTATTCTTCCTCTCCAGTACCTCTCCTTGTATTTATATTTCTATATTTTCAAAAGGCGTTTGATAATGTGCCACATAATAGGCAAAATTGAAGTCCATGGAATAAAAGGGGCAGTGGCAGCATGGATACGAAATTGGCTAAGTGACAGCAAACATAGAGTAGTGATGAATGGTTGTTTCTCGGACTGGGGGAAGGTGTACAGTGGTGTTCCCCAGGGGTCGGTACCACTGCTTTTCTTGATATATATTAATGACTTGGACTTGGGTGTACAGGGCACAATTTCAAAATTTGCAGATGACACAAAACCTGGAAGGGTAGTAAACAGTGAGGAGGATAGTAATAGACTTCAAGAGGACATAGACAGGCTGGTGGAATGGGCAGACACATGGCAGATGAAATTTAACACAAAGAAGTGCGAAGTGATACATTTTGGCAGGAAGAATGAGGAGAGGCAATATAAACTAAATGGTACAATTCTAAAGGAGGTGAAAGAACAGAGAGACCCGAGGGTCTATGCGCACAAATCTTTGAAAGTGGCAGGACAGGATTAGAAAGTGGTTAAAAAAGCATCCGGGATCCTGGGCTTTATGAAAAGATGCATAGAGTACAAAAACAAGGAGGTTATGTTGAACCTTTATAAAACACTGGTTCAGCCACAACTGGAGTATTGTGTCCAATTCTGGGCACTGCACTTTAGAAAGGATTGATGGCCTTAGAGAGAGTGCAGAAAAGATTTACTAGAATGGTTCCAGGAATGAGGGACTTCAGTTATGTGGATAGACTGGAGAAGCTGGGGTTGTTCTCCTTAGAACAGAGAAGGTTGAGAGGAGATTTGATAGAAGTGTTCAAAATCATAAAGGGTTTAGATAAATTAAATAAAGAGAAACTGTTCCCATTGGTGGAAGAGTCGAGAACCAGAGGACACAGATTTAAGGTGATTGGCAAAAGAACTAAAGGCGACATGAGGAAAAACTTTTTTTACGCAGCGAGTAGATATGACCTGGAATGCATTGCCTGAAAGGGTGGTGGATGCAGATTCAATCGTGGCTTTCAAAAAGGAATTGGATAAATACTTGATGGGAAAAATATTGCAGAACCACGGGGAAAAAGCAGCGGAATGGGACTAGCTGGATTGCTCTTACAAAGAGTTGGCACGGGCTCGATGGGCCGAATGGCATCCTACTGTGCTGTAACCATTCTATGATTCTACCCCTCTGTTTTGCATTCCTCCTACAATATATAAACTTTTAAAACCAAGCTTGATATCACCTAACCTTCCTAATTTAACTCATTTTCTGTTCTATACTTTTCAACCTTAGTAGTGTCCTTGGCAAAAAGCCTTGGGGCTTGGGCCTTCCCCAAAGTTTCTGAGTTTAAAAAAATGGTCTCTCTCATTGTGATGAAAGGCCTATCAACCAAACAAAATCCATCTCAATTTCAAATCATAACTGAGGCACAATCCAAATGTCCCCAATTTGATTCCAATTGGAATTTAGATTGATTCAGTTAAACAGAAAAAACAAAATTCTGAAATATAAACAAAAAATGCTGACAGACCTAAGCAGTTCCATTATTTTCTGTTTAGATTGATTCAGAGTATTATTTTCTTCCACTAGGAACTCACTTTTCTCATCAAAAAAGACAGCAAAGGTTCACAAGATAGATCAAAAGTAGACACATATGTTACCCCCATGTAGTAGATTTTCTGTTGATGATAGCTTGAAACCAATTTTCTCCTTTGAATCTTAATGGTACCAGTGGGCACAAGATCAAGGTAGAGTCTGGTCCTAACCCTTGAATGTAGGTTCTATATTCACTGATTGGGCTACCTGCCAACCACTAATAGCAATGGATTCCTGTCAGTAAAATAAGAGTCCAATTGTGTATTTCTGTGGCTTTTTGCTAATCACAAAATTGAAATTATGCCACCAGTCCACAGACCGATGAGCTGTTCCCTACTCTCCGGCAGTGAGCAGTTTCCTGGGAAAAAGGGAAATTCAAGCAACAGAAGAACAGGCATTGTGTCTAGGAAATCTTTATTTTGTTACGGAATCTAATTCAAGGTTTCTGACTTTCAATTGGCTGAATCCATATCAAACTTTGTTCAAAACCACTGTTTGATTGACTTCTGCAAACTGTGGTTCTCCACAGAGGGTAGATTATTCGTGTCTCATTATAACTGCACTTGGTACAAGCTATTTTAGATGATTGTGACTAAATTGCCTTTGCAAGTGGGCCAAATGTTTCTTCTCACAATGGCTTAATCTGTGACACAGGCTCCTGGGTCTTTTGGGAGAACAAGAATGATTAGGTTGTGTGACATATTTTGCCTAAAATTTCAGAACACCAAGATGGTTGTGAAAAGTATAGATTATTTCTACTTTATATCATGACAATTCAAAGATCCAAATAACCTAATTCAAGTTATTGATAAATATAGCAAGGTCAAGATTAAAAGATTTCCACAGATATGTTGCATTCAATATGCCAGCTGTTTTTCTGAAATGATATTTTTTATGCAATTATACAATAATTTATCTAGATGTTTGTCAGCTGCACAAAACTATTCCCTGACCTTAATCATATTTACTAATATCCCAAGCACTTTCTGTTTGTCCAGGACATGAAGGCCGAGAATGATCCCTGCACCAGAACTGGTAGGCTCAAGGCACACTCGATATTGGGCCTCGGCCTCACTTAAATGAGGCAGCTCACCGGCGATGAGGATTTCAATTTCAGAGCCTCAGTGTCGCCAGCAGCGGTCCTCAGGGAGGTCGTGAGAAATGGGGCAAAGCGATCAGGAGGTAGGAGCCAGCACAGCATCAAGCGTTTGCAACCATCTTCAGCCAGAAGTGCCGAGTGGATAATCCATCTCAGCCTCCTCCCGATATCCCCACCATCATGGAAGCCAGTCTTCGGCCAATTCGATTCACTCCACGTGATATCAAGAAACGGCTGAGTGCACTGGATACAGCAAAGGCTATGGGCCCTGACAACATCCCAGCTGTAGTGCTGAAGACTTGTGCTCCAGAACTAGCTGCGCCTCAAGCCAAGCTGTTCCAGTACAGCTACAACACTGGCATCTACCCGACAATGTGGAAAATTGCCCAGGTATGTCCTGTCCACAAAAAGCAGGACAAATCCAATCCGGCCAATTACCGCCCCATCAGTCTACTCTCAATCATCAGCAAAGTGATGGAAGGTGTCGTCGACAGTGCTATCAAGCGGCACTTACTCACCAATAACCTGCTCACCGATGCTCAGTTTGGGTTCCGCCAGGACCACTCGGCTCCAGACCTCATTACAGCCTTGGTCCAAACATGGACAAAAGAGCTGAATTCCAGAGGTGAGGTGAGAGTGACTGCCCTTGACATCAAGGCAGCATTTGACCGAGTGTGGCACCAAGGAGCCCTAGTAAAATTGAAGTCAATGGGAATCACGGGGAAAACTCTCCAGTGGCTGGAGTCATACCTGGCACAAAGGAAGATGGTAGTGGTTGTTGGAGGCCAATCATCTCAGCCCCAGGGCATTGCTGCAGGAGTTCCTCAGGGCAGTGTCCTAGGCCCAACCATCTTCAGCTGCTTCATCAATTACATTCCCTCCATCATAAGGTCAGAAATGGGGATGTTCGCTGATGACTGCACAGTGTTCAGTTCCATTCGCAACCCCTCAGATAATGAAGCAGTCCGAGCCCGCATGCAGCAAGACCTGGACAACATCCAGGCTTGGGCTCATAAGTGGCAAGTAACATTCGCGCCAGATAAGTGCCAGGCAATGACCATCTCCAACAAGAGAGAGTCTAACCACCTCCCCTTGACATTCAACGGCATTACCATCGCCGAATCCCCCACCATCAACATCCTGGGGGTCACCATTGACCAGAAACTTAACTGGACCAGCCATATAAATACTGTGGCTACGAGAGCAGGTCAGAGGCTGGGTATTCTGCGGCGAGTGACTCACCTCCTGACTCCCTAAAGCCTTTCCACCATCTACAAGGCACAAGTCAGGAGTGTGATGGAATACTCTCCACTTGCCTGGATGAGTGCAGCTCCAACAATACTCAAGAAGCTTGACACCATCCAAGATAAAGCAGCCCGCTTGATTGGCACCCCATCCACCACACTAAACATTCACTCCCTTCACCACCGGCGCACTGTGGCTGCAGTGTGTACCATCCACAGGATGCACTGCAGCAACTCGCCAAGGCTTCTTCGACAGCACCTCCCAAACCCGCGACCTCTACCACCTAGAAGGACAAGAGCAGCAGGCGCATGGGAACAACACCACCTGCACATTCCCCTCCAAGTCACACACCATCCCGACTTGGAAATATATCGCCGTTCCTTCATTGTCGCTGGGTCAAAATCCTGGAACTCCCTTCCTAACAGCACTGTGGGAGAACCGTCACCACACGGACTGCAGCGGTTCAAGAAGGCGGCTCACCACCACCTTCTCGAGGGCAATTAGGGATGGGCAATAAATGCTGGCCTCGCCAGCGACGCCCACATCCCGTGAACGAATAAAAAAAAACTGCATTCAGGGCAGCCCATTTTTGCATAAGGAACCTCAAACAAACATTAGCCCCCCTATCTGTGCATGCAAAGGGCCTAATGCCTGTTTCAGGCGCGGGTCCTAGACGCCTCTATTTCTGCCCTCACCATTTGACGGACAGCGCTCTTCCAGTGTGTAATGAGCGTGCGTGCCATGTTGGATGCTTAGGCACCCATTTTGAACCTGAAAAACGGTGGTAGTGTCATTGAATTTCTAGACTGGAATGCTTTGACTCGATCCATATATTTCATTATTTTCTTTACATTGTGCTCTGCGCAATATTTGAACATGACTACTGAGTCATAATTGTGACCCAGCAATCTGAATTCACAATTTTGTGCTCCCCCCCAAAAAAAAACTCTGCACAAAATGGCAGAGTTATTGTAAGCTATCCAATCAATAAACGGCTTTAATAAATAACAGCTAATTCCTTCCGTTCTCAGCATATTGTAAGCATTTAATTGATTCAACAAATAATTTCAGGCAGTGAAATTTGTGACTGTACCTACATGATCCAGCATTATATAGGAACGAGTGAACATTTAGGCTTTTTCAAAGAATAATATGTTGTTTCTAATATCACCCAAAATAGATTTACAGTAAAAGTACTATTTAAAGTATTTGGAATCAAATTTCAGAATTGATTTTTACATAGGGACAGCTTTGCCTCTGGTTGTGTGCAGCTTTCTGATCATTTGAGACAACCATGGCCTCTAAGCCTACCTCAAACTGAGATTGGGTAAATAATTTTCAGACTCTCTTATTTGTTTATTTTTTTTGTATTTTTTAATTTAAAACATATTGGGGTCAATTTTAATTTTTGGGATGCCAACTGGCAGAGTGCACCAGCAGCCTGCCCATTCCAGGGGCGAAGAGGCCCGAGCCATTTTAAGGTCCCAGGCTCATTTATATGGAACTGGCAAGCTGCAGGTGTTAAACGGGCATCCCGATGTAGCTCACTCGATTCAGGCCAGCCCAATATCGGGTGGTCCAGCAGCAAGGTAAGTTCAGGAGTAGGGTTTCACAATCACGAAGGGCAGGTAGCGGCCTTGATTATTTTTGAGGACTCCTGCTCCTAGTGACTGCACAAAAATAATTTAAAACTTACCTTTCCAGAGCCTTTGTTTCATTCTCAGTCCTTAAATCTCACTGGTTAAGGAGATGGACTGTTGGTCCCGCCGTTCACTAAAGTCCCAGATGCCCCATTGCCCTCGTCGCACCGTTATAAGCTCGCACTTCCAGCAAGTTACGGCGCACGGCGTAAGATGCTCCGCACCAGCAAGATCTGGCCCATTATATTTTCAATAAACATGAGTATACATGTCTCCAGTCATATTTGATTTTATATATTTGGCCTTCTATTTAGTAATGATAGAAGGGGGAAATTACATTCTTATTTGAAAAATGTTAAATACTAACTTTAATTTGTTTTATCATTTAAAAGGGTCAATTTTAACTTGCCAAAATCAGCCTTGAAATGGGGTCAAAAGACTTACTGCCCCATTAATGCTAACAACAATCGGCCCACTGCCACTTTCAGCGAGGCCTACCACTGGGCAGCCGAAGCAATGCAAAGTAGGAAAGGATGGAGTATGACATTGATTTTTATAAGTGAACCACGCCAGGAATTTCCTCGGAGCTGCCCCCACTCTGTCTTTGTAACTTCACCAAAAGTACAGTGGGAACTCTTTTTACGCACGTAGAGAGATCAGCTAACCGGATCAAAATATGAAACCTTTGTGGTCTGTAAGGCTCAGTGCCAGAAAAATAGATCCTGGAGCTAAAGCTGGAAATCTCGGATAGAGTCCAAGAAGCACCCTGGTACCTTGATGTCAATGAGAGGAGTAGTTTGACCAGTAGTCAAAGAAAGTAGATCACTATATACTTCAGCAAAGACTCAATTGATCTGGTTGCTCATAGATAATATCCTGATAAGCAATAGAATTATTGAGTCAATTAGCTATCTTTAATTTCCTTGCCTGATGAGTTTAAACAGAAAGGAGAGGTTAGCATCTAAATTCCTAACCTATTGATAACCTTATATGGTAACTGTTCGTATTGTCAAATGTGATGCTCAGAAATAAATTGTATTTGTACTTTGATATTAATTACTATTTTAATTAGTTCTTGACATTTTAAATTGATCCATTCCTCTGTCATAATTGCATTGTGTATATCAGTGTACAATAGTTCCCCGTGGTATAAGACAGTGTCCTATATATTAATGGGACAAAGCTATTCAAGAATTATAAATCGGACAATGAACTAGGCAAACCGACAGCTCTAATGTCCCTGAAGAAAAAGCCTTTAATACCGTAAAACAGCCATAAAAGGGCTTTTAAATAACATTAGTGGATAATGTCACATTTACTTTAGGCACTTTATAGCAGAACATTATTGTAAGCTACTGTAAATATTGTGGAACAATGTTCCTATGACAGTTTTTGAATATGTTGTAAAACATGTATTCGTGTTGAAAAGCTGATTGGTGAAAACTTTCAGTCTCCCTAATTTTGACTTTAGAAGTCTTGGTATGTGTTTTAATTTAAAAGCTTAGGAATGCTAATAAATCATTTCATGGAAATATCTTTCTTTATGATACATATCACTGCACAACATGGCTGACTCAGCATCAGTTGTCCAAATATAAACTTATGATAGTCCACTAAATTTATTACCTCCTGAATGTCACATAGTAATGCTACAAGTGTAACTTCTTTTACAGTAAACTGCAATAATGATTTATGCACAGTTTAATCTGGGTTCCAGAAACAGAAAATCTTGGAGTTTAAGTACTAATTTGGCAGAAAAAACCCGATCAACGTTGACATCTGTATTGACTTCTTTTCAAACTGTATTAGTGGTTTGCTATTCCATCTTCTGAAACCCTTAATTGCAAATGCAAATACTTTCAATCAAAAATACTCTTTATTCCAAGAAACATAATGTAGAATGCCCATTCTAAAATCCTTTCCAAAATAGATTAAAATAAATGACTATGTAAATACCACAACCTTTTAAATATGTATCTATTTCCTAGATTGACAACAGAATCAAACATTTAAAGGGAATGCTGTAATAACATGCAATCAATCACATTAATAGAAGCCATGACCTCTTGAGTTAACTGATTTCAGCTTGGGCATGAGTTGGAGCATTACAAATGCCTGAGCGACCCTGACTTATAGAGAGGGAAAGATCAGCCAGGATTTCCACATTATGCGGTGTTCCTGCTGGAAAGTGTGTATGTGTAAGATGTTGGGCGAGAACAGTGGCTGGCTCAGTACTCTGTGATAAAATAGCTTGTTGACACTGAAGTCTGGATTTCCAATGAGTTCTACCTCCTACGCATCATGTCCAATTTCCCACGAGTGGAGAATGCTGGTGGTACAAGTGCCCATCTCAAACAGGTGGGAGCTTAATTAAAGGGAGCTGACATTTCCTGTCCATTCTGACATGCAGGACATTGTTTCCAAATGTGAAATTTCTAGGGAAACAGTTGTGAGTGATAATTGATTTTAAAAGTACAGTAAGATAATTGTACAATTTTAAAGTTGTTTCTTAAGTGTTTTTGTCACTTTAGTGGGAAGTCGAGTTCTGCTGGTCCTTAGGTTCTCATGAGCCATCATACCAAATGTTTTCCATTTTTTTTGCCACACCACTAGTGTTGGCACTAATCGAACTTGCCTTTCATGACCTCAGTGTCCCAAAGCACTTCACAGCCAATTAAGTACTTTTGAAGAGTAGTCACTGTTGTAACATAGGAAACATGGCAGCCAATTTGTGCACAGCAAGGTCCCACAAACAGCAATGTGATAATGACCAAATAATCTGTTTGTGAAATTGGTGGAGGGATAAATATTGACCAGGACACTGGGGAGAACTTGAAATGGTGCCATGGGATCTTTTACCTCCACCTGAGAGGGCAGACACTGATATGTTGAAGTAACATTAGAGTATATCCGGTATGAAAGGTCATTTGAAGAACGTCTTGAAATATTGTGGCTTTTTTCACTGGAACAGATAAAGTTTAGAGGTTTTGTAAATTGTAAAAAGTTTTGAGTAAATATTGACAGATTCTTTCCATTGGTTGGTGAATTGATAGCAAGGGAACAAACATTCAGGATTATCATTGAATGAAGGAGAAGTTAGAAGAAGTCATTTTTCTCACAGTGGGTTATGAGAGCATGGAATTCTTTAGTGGCTACTAAAAGAGAATATAACCTCATTTAAAAGGGAATTGGATAAGTATTTGAAAGGAAGAATATAAAAGAATTCAGGGAAATGGGATTGGAATAGACAGTTCCAGTTGAAGATCTAGCACCAGCATAGGCACGATGGGCCAAATGGCCTCCTATGTTGTAAATTCAATGATTCTATGGTCCAGGATCAATCTGTAAGGTGGATTTCTGTCAAAAAGGTAAAACAGTTGCAGGGAGGGCTCCTGTCTACAATGACCTGTCACTCAGCACCCTGAAGGGGGAGTTTGCAGTATACCTCTTGGCAAAGCATAAGGACCTCCATTAAGCAATTGGTGCTGAGTAATCTGATATGCTAAATTGAATTATGACATCCAGTATGTCAAGGTGACTGGCACATGGTAACCTGTCCTTCCACCAAACTGAAGGCAGATGTCTGTCATTTAGCTGATTAGGAAACTCTGAGCATTGGCACAACAGCTGCTCAAAGGCATTGGAGGTTTTCATAGATCCAAGGCTCAGTACCTTACATTATTGGTTACAGTGATATGAACAGTTGCTGATGAACCTCTGTGCCAACAGCTGGTGATTCAATGAGGTATATGATGTGTGTCCATGCTGTTGTCAGGAGGATAGTGGTAATGCATTCATACATTATGATGAGTTGTGCTGCTCAAAATGACAGTTGTCTTTACTGTTTGCCTGGCGAGGGCTCAAACTTATTCTTGTCATCTGTCTAATGACTCACTAGTAATGGGGGGGGGGGGGTGCTCCAAGATGACATGTCTGACAATGGAAGATTGGAACTGAATCAAGCCTAATGGCAAACTTGGGTAAACAGATACTTGAGACAGGCAGTGCTTTTTTAAATTTATTTTATCTTAGGCTATGAGGAGCACTGGCAAGGAAGTGCTTATTGCCCATCCATAGGGCATTAAGAGTCAACCACATAGTGTGGGATTGAAGTAATTAGAGAACCAGTTGGGTTTTTGTAACAATCTCACAGTTTTCGTAGTCATTTTTCTGGAACCAGTCCACAAATAACCAGATTCAGTTTCATAAGTTGCATTGGTGGAATCGGAACTTAGTGTTGCTAGACTAGTTCCATAACCACTTACTGCTAGACTAGTTCCATAACCACTTACTGCTAGACTAGTTCCATAACCACTTACTGCTAGACTAGTTCCATAACCACTTACTGCTAGACTAGTTCCATAACCACTTACTGCTAGACTAGTTCCATAACCACTTACTGCTAGACTAGTTCCATAACCACTTACTGCTAGACTAGTTCCATAACCACTTACTGCTAGGGACCGAGGTGCAGATCTATCCATGGGAGCTGGATTTAGGTAAGTGTGTGTTTACCTACAGTAGAGATTACACTCCATATTGGGCAAACAGAAACTCTACCAATGTGGACGTGGTTTTCTCACTAGCTTGGTTTAGAAACTGTTAACATGGTGACAGGTTTCTCTACGTGTCAGGTACTCAGCTGACCAAGAAGAAAACAGTGTCTCAGCTCCAGAGCTTCTTATTCAACATTGCCCAGACAGGAAATGTCTGACATTCATGGAAACCCAGCACCATGCTTAAGAGTCTCCATACCAAGCTACTAAGAAATCCGGATAAGTAGTTTCCATCTGCTTGAAATTACAACAAGTGAACCATTCACATTCCAGCCACCAGTAGATGAGCTACATCACTGCAAGCAACTATAGTAGTATTCCAACATACAGCCCATGCTCACCTTGTAGGGATACGTCACACTTTCCTAAGCCCAGAGATCTAAGGTTTAAGTTGGCAATATTGAGTTTAACCAAATCAATTCAGCTTACCAGCTTGGAATTCTGATAAAATCCCTGCTGTTTGTCCAGCCAAGGCCACCTTACCCATTAGGGCATTGGTTTGCATGGTTATCTGGAAGCAAGTGGGAAGAGTCCCAGCATCTGGTGACAGATTTACCCATCCATGTTCCATCAATGGCCCAGTATAGCAGGTCAGTCACTGACAGCAGCTTGAATGACTGTGGACCTCCCTCACGTATCAGTCGGTCACTGTGGTTGTCGTTGGTGGACGCGTGAGGAAAACATTTCAAAGAAGTCTGCATACATTTCAAAAATATCGTTATTGAAAAGTGTTGACATCATACATTACACGGAAATATCATTAATATAAGTACGGGGAAGTTCAAATGTTAGGTTATCGCTATTGATACAGCATTGCTCTAACAATGATAGACGAGAGCCAATGTTTTAAAAATGGAAAATAAAACGGTATTCTCGAATGAGTATCACAATAAATTGCTAAAATAAAACATCGCCAAATGCATTTGCGTTTGAGCATTTTGACAAACTGATGGGGTCTGGACTGGGGCAGACAGAAAAGTTTTTATCGCTTGTAGACTGCTCTTCAGTTTAAACACTGAAGAGCGAGCAGTCTATGTCCTTAAGAGTGCAGCTTTATAATGATGGCGATTATAACACATCTTTGATGATTAACCAATCCACAGATTCATTTTCCATGTAAACCTTCCTAATGTATTTTATTTCCAGTTATCTGTAAATGAGTGATAGTTTCGCTATTTTCCCGCATTTCTAAGTCCACCCACCGACAATGCAGAACAAAATTAATTCCAACAAATTGTTTCATATTCACGCAATCGACAAAAAAAAGTCCTAAACGATATTGAAAAATAAAATTTGGTTAGAAATAGTTAATCATTTCTGTCAGGAAAATGAATGAAGTCACCAGCATCAGTGAGGGTCTCTATACCACGACTGTGGACCATACACTTTGAGCTACAGGACAGGCCAGTTCATGGGTGGTATATTGCAAGATTTTGCTAAGGCAGCTGATTCATGTTCCCTACACGCTGCTTAGTTAACCATAGTTTTATAATAAGTATGTAGTCTGGGTGGGAGGGAGAGGATACCTAAACAGGATTCTTTCCAGCCGGTGTATTCCGTAAATCCTTTCAGCAGAATTTTTCTGACCTCCTTTACCTATAGTTAAACAAGTGCTTGTGACGAGTGCTGATCGGATATCTCTAGATAGAGAGGGCTATTGATAGATTTTATTTTACCTCAAGTTTGATGACAAACAGTAGAGACAGTCTAAAGAAGCTGAGAGGGTTCGTTTAAGTTCAGTGGTCAGTTTAGTGCCTATCACCAAATGTGAACTTAAAATCTAATATTACCCATCAGGATCAGTCCACATTCTTCCGTTTTCTTTAGATTTTGTTATGTAATCATGACTTGGAGCTGAAGTTGTAATCTTGGTTTAATAGTCACGGTAAATGTTACAATCCTCCCGGTTTCAGGTGCTATCATTTTCTCTGGCACTACTGAAATGTTGATTCCCTTTGTTGACCACCTCAGTGTGTGTGTATATATGTCTTATTTAAAAAAAAACACTGACAGCTGTTTGAACGATGTTATTAATTTTTTCCCCTATGACATTTAATTCAAAGCTGCAATCTGTGTCCTGCAGTTCTCATTGATTGCATTTATTAAAAATTAAATTTCACTGGAATGTGAACCGGAGATGAAGAGATTTCAGAGATCTGAATGTGAATATCTGGATGATAGATGTGGCTCACCACAGCGGCGCACCTGCTGGGCTCACATGTGGCTTTGCTGCAGCTGATTGCATTTATATCGCGTTACTGCTCAGCTAAACCTCACTCTGCTCGCACAGATCCAATATCTCTTCACTCCGACAGGCTTACCGCTCTGTTCTCAGAGATCTGGCAAGCGATCCAGGTGACCTTCTAGTTACAGATCTGTGCATTTCTCGGTTATCTCAAGACGTTCATAGATTGTTGAGTTGCTGGAGCCCTCGACTGCTCTCAGCGCTAGGCATTTTCCAGTTTGCTCCCAGAAAGAACCAGACTCCACTTCGGTCTACTTCTCACGGTTCAGCAACTATCTGTTCTCAGAAATCATCCGGACAGCATTTATTTCATTCGCATCTCACTCGCTCGTCCCGATTTGATATAAATCTCTCAGGCAGAGGAAGAACCGATTACTGTGGAGACGCTGTGTGTGTGTGTGTGAGAGAGAGAGAGATTGATCCGAGACTGCCGACAGCTCATTGCTGAGCCGAGTTACCTCCGGCCGCGACCACACCGTCAATCGCTGGGAATGGAAGAGCAGCAGCAGCTCTCCCTCTAGTACCTGCCCGCTCCCTGCAGCTCAGACCCGGGGAGAGGAGGAGGAGGAGGAGGAGGACGGGCGAGGTGTTTTTTTTTTCCTTTTAAATTCTTGCAGAGAAGCGCCTTTCCCTGTAACCCGCAATGGTACTCGAGTGAAAGACTCCGCTGAAGACCCTGTCGCTATGAACAGCCGTCTGACACTTTTCGGGGGAAAAAGAAATTATCTTGTGTGGTATTTTTCCCCCCACTTCGTTTGAGCTGCACTTTTCTGTCAAGTTTCTGGCTGTTTTCAGAGGAGCAGTTTGGAAACCATGAGGTGACCGGGGCCGCATTCACCCATCGGCTTGCATTAACTTTGTATAGTTATTTCTAATGATGCTAAGATTTGGATTTCTTTGAGTCATTTTTTTTGTAATTCTCATAGTTTACATGATTTGACCTGAAATTATTTGAACCCCAGAGACATGAGTCTGCTCTGAATTGGACACTTCATGTTTTTTTTTTAAACTGTTATTGTTGCCTTCTGTTTAAATCATGTGAGATTGTGAACTAGTTGGACCTACTACTTGTGTTTTGCCTCGGATTTGTTGGGACATCTTGAAGCGAGCGCTCCTGCAACTGTCTGATGGTGGGCCGGTCGGGCGCTTGCAGTCCCGTCCTTAGCCGCTGATTGCGGGCTCTCTACGTCCAGCCTATTTCTGCTGGGGTTTCCTTTTTACATTTTTTTTTCCTTCAAAACTTGTGTTTGGTGTGTCCCTTTTTTTGCGGTGGATATGCTGATGTGGTCGGTGCCAGGCTCCAGGCTGCCCTCTCCCCGGGACTCGGCGCTCCGCCGGGCAGCACTGGCTGGAGTAGTGGCCGCTCTCCCCCAGCATCTCCCGGGCAGCAGGAGCGTCAAGGTCTTCATCAGCTCCAATCCCGAAGGTAAGAATTCAACATCAACACGCTTCACTTTTTTCAAGCTATAGATGAGTGACTGTACTTGTTAACATTGTTCGTCCCCTTCAAAAAAAAAGTTTTGTGTTGAAGTTTAAAAATTCAAATATTTAATTGTTTTAATTATAGATATATCGCTTTTTTAAAATTGCTATTTTTGAGCTGTTAAGTTTGGGCTAATACTAGGTTTCAATCATTTTATTGTAACTGTTGGTTAAATCTGTGGTTTGCAGCACAGTTTTTTATAATACTTCAAAATTTTAGTGAACCAGGTACTGAAAATAACAACGCGATTTATGATAAAATGTATATTGGTTCTGGGAATTTTACTAAGAAACTCTTGGATAACTTCATTCCGTTTATAACTGCACACCAGTTGTGTTTGACCTACCTTAATCAGTCACTGTCAACAAAACTGACAGTTTTGCTGAGTGGAATCCTTTTCTATTTATAAATGCAGGAATTGTGAATGCCGCTGAGTGAAAGGTTATATGTGCTAGCGGCTGTACATGGCAGGAGACTATTCGTACAAATTAAACAATTCAACCTCCTGGAGAACACCGTCTTCCGGCACTAGATCATATTTCCAGTCTTCTCCATGGTTTCCACTCAGTCTTCTAACTGTGAACGCAGTTTTGTGGCTTTGATTCTTGCCCACAGCAAAGCTGACTGAGCTTGAAATCATTCAGTTCACTCATCGTTGTTGTTGTTATTAATTGATAAACTTCTCTTCAGAGACAAGTTTATCAGGTAAATTGACACAGGTGAATGTAATGACTTGATTGGCGGTGTGATCGCATTATTTGATCCAGTCCTTTTCCAAGAAACGGGTCAGGCTGCAGGCTGGCTGGAACACCCAGCTGCTTTCTGCTACTGTTTCCCATCTGCACAATGATAGCCCTGGCAGGGTAGCAGAAGTGCTACTTTGCTTCCATTATTTTTTAACATGGCATTTTTATGTGATAGAGAATTAGTAACGCCACCAACAATAACTTTTAAACCAATTTCTGTATCTTTTAGAGAAGTAGTTTTGAAATATATATTGTGATTATTATGGATTGGAAATTGAAACTACGTAGTCATGTATCTTTGGAATTTTAACACGAGGGAATGTCAAGAAAATGTGTTAGAGGCTGTTTGATGGTAACAGGGATGACATCTCATTACATGAAGATGAGAGATATTGGTCTCCTAATCTGTAAGTGATGAAGTCATGAATGAAATATATAGGTCTGCTTCACAAGTTCTATAAATAGTGTTCCTTTTCGTATTCTGTTTGTACATGTTTTTTTATAAATGTGTCATTTTGCTTTTTCTATGTTTGCCGTTTCATTGAGCATTCCTAAGCTTGCAAACAAGTCTGTAGACGAAGTGATAATGAAGAGGGTTGTGCAGCGTAAATGCGTGTGGAACTGGGTGCAATTCAGGATGTTTGAGAGCAAGCGTGCTGTTGATTATTTTTTCCAGATTGAAATGAAGTTAGTGTTTTTTTTTAGAAAATCAATTTCATTGAAGAATTAACATTTACAAGTTAATATTATGTAATGTAGATTTAAAACATTGATAATGTATTGAAGCTGCTAAGCAATTCTTGAGCATTTTTTGTGCTTGAGATGGGGGGTGGAGTTTCCATTCCTTTTACGCCAATAATATCAGCGAGATCTGGGCGGAATCGGCTGAACCAGCGCGAAATATCAGGGAATTTTAAATGTAAGTGAGTTACACTCAAAACCACTTACGTTTGTGTTTTCCACGATCCTTTACGCTGGTTAAAGACTAAATTTGCCAGATCAGGCCCTGCCCATAAAACTGCCCACGCCCCTAGGTCGATATTGTGAGTTTCTGCTGATTGCACTGGTTAGGGAAGGTTCTTCAAATTATGCTAATTTTCTATGGCGCACAGACACTAGCAGGCATGTTTTTAAAAGTTTTTTTATATCAAAAAATATTTAATTTATTAAGAAACTGACTAGCGTACTCCAATGAAAGTAGTAAATGGTTCAGTGTAAGTTTTAAGTCATTTTCAGTGATTTTTAAATCAGGTTACTCACAGGTGGAGGAGTGGACACTTTTTTTAAAAAAAGCATTTTTAATGTGATGAACCCATTTTCAGCTGTATTAATAAAAGTGGACCAGGTCACCACTCTTATGCATCAATGAATACTTTTTAATGGAAAGAAAAAAATGATTACATTCCAATACACTGCCCAATTGCGCTGGTTCATGGAAGATTTTATGTTTGTGATTATGCAAATGATTTTTATTGGAAACTTGAACGGTAATGTCCCGATTGCGCCCAAAGCGGAAACTCTACCCCAAGGATTGTTTTCATTGTGGTTAAGAAGGCTCGAGGATTTAAGCTGAGACAGAAAAAACATCTACACAGCTGAAGCTGTAGTAGTTAGGTGCTGTTATCAATAACCACTTCTTGGGGTGAAAAAATAAATCCACATTTTTGTGTTTGATAAATTTCATAATCCATTAGAGTTTGATATCATTATTCAATCTCGCCTCATTTCCAAGAGCAAGTTGTTAATGATAGTTATGAGTTTCAGGATATCAGGCTAAACAATAAACAATTTATCGAAAAAAAAACCAACAAAATCTTGCACTCTATGGGGATAATTTTGACTTTGTGCGATAGTGTAGTCAATGGAAATAAAAATCAGAAGGAATAGGCTGCCGATATACTATTACACAAAGTCAAAATCACCCCCATTGTGTTGAGAAGTCTTTGTAGCTGAGAAGGGATCTACGGTATACTGAAATTTGTCACAATGAGCCATATCTTCTCTTTTCAAACAAGGATTTATATGCCTTTTTTTCTTAGATTTTTACGACCCACTAGCACAATGAGTGCTCAGATTTTAAACTTTTTTTAAAAAAAGGAATGACACAAACAAACCAATTGCAGTACACTTGTAATAACAGTCCTTAACACTTCTTAAGCAGCTAATGAGTCCCCTACACAGTATAAATGGCAACGTTTGGTAATTCGGCTATGTACTGTGTGTTGGGCGGCCCGTTCAATCCATAAGATTCTCAAATAAACATCAAGTTCGATACATGTAGTGCTGAAGACTTGTGCTCCAGAACTAGCCACACCTCTGCCAAGCTGTTCCAGTACAGCTACAACACTGGCATCGACCCGACACTGTGGAAAATTGCCCAGGTATGTCCTGTCCACAAAAAGCAGGACAAATCCATTCCGGCCAATTACCGCCCCATCAGTCTACTCTCAATCATCAGCAAAGTGATGGAAGGTGTCGTCGACAGTGCTGTCAAGTGGCACTTACTCACCAATAACCTGCTCACCGATGCTCAGTTTGGGTTCCGCCAGGACCACTCGGCTCCAGACCTCATTACAGCCTTGGTCCAAACATGGACAAAAGAGCTGAATTCCAGAGGTGAGGTGAGAGTGACTGCCTTTGACATCAAGGCAGCATTTGACCGAGTGTGGCACCAAGGAGCCCTAGTAAAATTGAAGTCAATGGGAATCGGGGAAAATTCTCCAGTGGTTGGAGTCCTACCCAGCACAAAGGAAGCTGCTAGTGATTGTTGGAGGCCAATCATCTCAGCCCCAGGACATTGCTGCAGGAGTTCCTCAGGGCAGTGTCCTAGGTCCAACCATCTTCAGCTGCTTCATGAATGACCTTCCCTCCATCATAAGGTCAGAAATGGGGATGTTCGTTGATGATTGCAGTGTTCAGTTCCATTCACAACGAAGATAACGAAGCAGTCCCTGCCAGCAAGCAGCAAGACCTGGACAACATCCAGGCTTGGGCTGATAGGTGGCAAGTAGCATTCATGCCAGGCAATGACCATCTCCAACAAGAGAGAGTCTAACCACCTCCCCTTGACCTTCAACGGCATTACCATCACTGAATTCCCCCACCATCAACATCCTGGGGTCACCATTGACCAGAAACTTAACTGGACCAGCCACATAAATACCGTGGCTACAAGAGCAGGTCAGAGGCTGGGTATTCTGCGGCGAGTGATTCATCTCCTAACTCCCCAAAGCCTTTCCACCATCTATAAGGCACAAGTCAGGAGTGTGATGGAATACTCTCCACTTGCCTGGATGAGTGCAGCTCCAACAACACTCGAGAAGCTCGACACCATCCAGGACAAAGCAGCCCGCTTGATTGGTACCCCATCCACCACCCTAAACCCTCACCACCAGCGCACCGTGGCTGCCGTGTGTACCATCCACAGGATGCACTGCAGCAACTCACCAAGGCTTCTTCGACAGCACCTCCCAAACCCGTGACCTCTATCACCTAGAAGGACAAGGGTAGCAGGCACATGGGAACAACACCACCTGCACATTCCCCTCCAAGTCACACACCATCCTGACTTGGAAATATATCGTCGTTTCTTCATCGTCGCTGGGTCAAAATCCTGGAACTCCCTTCCTAACAGCACTGTGGGAGAACCGTCACCACACAGACTGCGGCTCATCACTTTCTCAAGGGCAATTAGGGATGGGCAATAAATGCTGGCCTTGCCTGCAACGCCCAAGTCCCATGAACGAATTTTTTAAAAACCCACTAATGTCGCAGTTTAAAAAAAAAGGAACCATAAACGTTTTTCTTGATGCAAGACCAGGCTGAAAATATGGAATAACATTACTTCTACAATAACTTATACTTTCTTTTCATTGAAATTTGCATACCTGGAAATATAACATCTTAAAAAATAATTATATAAATGCTCTTATTAGAAAGTACATGGTAGAGGTTAGCAGTGATCTAACATTGGATCTGAAAAGTTTTGCAAAGATTATTTTATAACCCAAAGAATTCTGTGAAGTACATAATATTGATCCAAGAGCTTTTTTTGAGAAACCAGAAAGAGACTACATTTGACATTAGGAATTGTGACAATAACTTCACAGATCCTGTGCTCCCAGGAAGGGTGGATTGAAGATAGGACTACAATACCATAGTGCTGATTCTCTCTCTGACCTATTGTTTCCTTTCAGTGCAGCTCCCCACTGGGAGCATGCGATCATGAATTTGTGCTAATCATGCTTTTTGTCCTGAGTTTTAGAAAAAAAAAGATTTGAAACAGTCCTGAATAGGACTGGAATAAAGAATGTTCCACGTATCCCATGAAAAGGTTGGCATAGCTAGAACCCAAACGGGTTCCCATAGCGACACCTTTTATTTGGAGGAAGTGAGTGAACAACTTCTCATTTGATTCCAATGTAAGAAAAAGTTCAGCCAGGGTGGATGGGGACTGCTTGGGCTTCCATTCAAGGAAGAAGCGGAGGGCCCCGCAGGCTCTCCTGGTGGTGGATGGAAGTGTAGAGGAACTAGACATCCATGGTGAAAAGGAGCTGGGTAGAGCTGGGAAACTGGAAACTGTTAAAGTGGTGTAGGGCTTCGGAAGAATCATAGGCGTAGGTCACGAGACTGGAGAAGGGGGGAGGAAAAAAAGAGTTGAGATAGGAAGCAGTAAGTTCCGTGGGCCATGTTGTGTTCAGGAGGATGGTGGGTTGTGTTTTTTATTTGTTCATGTGATGTGGGCGTCGCTGGCAAGGCCAGCATTTATTGCCCATCCCTAATTGCCCTTGAAGGTGGTGGTGAGCCACCTTTCTTGAACTGCTGCAGTCCCTGTGATGACTGTTCTCCCTCAGTGCTGTTAGGTAGGGAGTTCATTCATCATCGCTCGGTCAAACTCCTGGAACGGCGATATTTCCAAGTCGGGATGGTGTGTGACTTGGAGGGGAACGTGCAGGTGGTGGTGTTGTCCTATTTAGGTGGTAGAGATTGTGGGTTTGGCTGCTTACCATGACACTTTTGCAGAGCTCCTGGTACCTGCAAGGCTCAAACCGATGCTGATCAGTTGACAACCGTCTAGTGACTGCTTTTTAGTGGGGATGGGGATAAAAATAAGTGGGACTTCTCTGGAATTGAGTTGGCTCAAAGATTAAATACCTGCCAATGGAAGTTTGGAACCAAGTCAACCCTCCATGGTAGATTTGTTGGTCCAGTGCCTGAACCAGGCAGGTCCTCAGTACTCCATGGCACTGATGATTGACCAACCAGTGACTAATGGACCCCGGAAAGAGAGAATTTGCATTCATATAGTATTTTTTAAAAAAAACATTGCTGGGGTCTGCCTGCCTGCCTTCCCCCACATTCCTGGGCCATGGGAGCCTTCTCTTTGCCAGATTTTCCATGCTTCCCTCCCCCTCTGCTATTCTGCTGTAACAATTCATACCTCCTCTGGACCTATCTTGTTTCTGTGAAACAATGGATCTACCAGGGCAGTCCTGTTTGTGGATCTTGGGAAGGAGGTAGAAGTGGGGTTGGGGGCTGTGGGCGGAAGATCTCCAGAGGAGATGAGGTCAGTGATGATCTGGGAAATGATGGCTTGATGTTCGGCTGTGGGGTCATGGTCCAGGGGGAGGTAGGAGGAGGGTCAGTAACTTGGTCTT
This sequence comes from Heptranchias perlo, assembly GCF_035084215.1. Classification (NCBI taxonomy): domain Eukaryota; kingdom Metazoa; phylum Chordata; class Chondrichthyes; order Hexanchiformes; family Hexanchidae; genus Heptranchias; species Heptranchias perlo. The sequence continues at coordinate 95,090,613 of NC_090325.1, read as the reverse complement.
CAGCCTCCAAGGTTGAGGTCTGTTCACCAAACAACAGCACCGCCCTTGTCAGCAGGTTTAATGACAATGTCAGAGGTTGAGAGCGTACATGTGGCAGTGCACTGAGTTGAGTGTGGATCTCGGGAAGCGGCGAGAGCAGCGTTTTGAGAAACGCTGAATATCATGGAGATATCTGTAATCACAGGTGGATCCAAAACATGAAGGATGGAATTTAAGTTGGAATCCACGTGGAATAAGTCGGCGCTGGAGACAGTTGCTGAGGAAAGAGATGTGGCTGTGAAAGCGAGTTTTAGTAGATACCTGATCAAACACTAGGGGAAACAGAAAACAATGAAGGTGTACAAGGTAAAAGAGACAAACGGAAATCCTGTCTGAGAGAAGCGCAGAACTTCAAGGTGGGGTATTCCTGGAAGAGAAGTGGCCGTGAATTAAACACTGAGTCAAAAGCAAAATACTGCAGATGCTGGAAATCTGAAATAAAAACAGGAAATGCTGGAAATACTCAGCAAGTGAGGCAGTATCTGTGGAGAGAGAAACAGTTAACGTTTCAGATTGATGACCTTTCGTCAGAACTGGAAGAAGTAAAGAGCCAGGGAAAGTGAGGGAGGGGAGGAAAGAACAAAGGGGAAGGTCTGTGATAGGGTGATGGGCAGGATTGCGGTCTGACGAAAGGTCTTCAACCTGAAACGTTAACTTTTGTTTCTTTCTCCACAGATGCTGCCTGACCTGCTGAGTATTTCCAGCATTTTCTGTTTTTATTTCAGTACAGAAGCAAGATGGGTCCAGAGGAGGTATGAATTGTTACAGCAGAGGGGGTGGGAAGCATAGAAAATCTGGCAGAGGAGAAGGCTCCCATGACCCGGGAATGTGGGGGAAGAAAGGCAGGTAGACCCCAGCGATTATTTATTTTTTAAAAATGCTATGAATGCAAATAATTCTTACTTTTCAGGTTCCATTAGTGACTGGTCAATCATCAACAGTTCTCTGGAGTACTGAGGACCTGCCTGGTTCAGGCATTGGACCAACAAGTCTACCATGGAGTTATGACTTGGTTCCAGGCTTCCATTGGTAGGCATTTCATCTTTGAGCCACCTCGATTCCAGAGAAGACCCACTTATTATCCCCAGCCCCACTAAAAAGCATAGTCACTAGATGGTTGTCAACTGATCAGCATAGATTTGAGCCTTGAGGTACCACGAGCTCTGCAAAAGTGTCATGGTGAGTATCACAGCTCACCGTCGTCTTGACCATAATTTGGACACCCATTCTTGTAGAATAGATGGTGCAGAGCTTCAACAGCAGCTGCTTGCCTCTCTATGGTCCAATCAGGGTAAGCACTGACCTGGATACTTCATGTATCTGCCCTCCAGCAGCTGTCATCCAAAGTTTCAGAGCTTTCTCAATAGATATATGAAAGACATCTGGCTTCAGCATCATGGAAGGGCTTATGCAGGGCACTGTACATCATGCCAACCACCTTGATGTTCTAAATACCCAAGCCTAGTGCCATGTACCAGCCTTACTCCTCACCAACTGCATAATTTAGGTCTTCATCTGAGGGGCTTTGGCAAAAAAAAACTGCCTGCCATGGGACTGACTCCCTCTCCAGTGTACCCAGTGATGGACAGTTGCAGGTCATGGCCCTCCCTCCATACCCTCCAGCTGCTTCTACACTGCAGTTAGTACTTGGCTCAGTGGTAGCACTCTCACCACCTGAGTCAGAAGGTTGTCACTCCAGGGATGAGCACATAATCTAGGCTAATACTTCAGTTCAGTACTGAGGGAGTGACACACTATTGGAGGCGCTGTCTTTTGGATGAGATGTTAAATCGAGACCCTACCTGCCCTGTCAGGTGGATGCAAAAGATCCCATAGCACTATTGCAAGAACAGTAACATCCTTGCCAACATTTATCCTTTAGCCAACATCTCTAAAACAGATTGAGGGTAATTCTCAACGCCTAGGTGATAATCTGGCAGAACGGATCTATAATGGTTGGGGGATGATCCACTTTGCCAGATTACTGCTCAGGCAGTGAAGGTGAAATTTTACCTATTATCTGATCGTTTGTCTCTTTGCTGTTTGTGGGAGATTGCTGTGTACGAATTGGCTGCTGTATTTTCCTACATTGCAATAATGAGTACACCTCCAAAAGTACTTAATTGGATGTAAAGTGCTTTGGGACATCCTGAGGTCAAGAAAGGTTGGCATATGAATGCAATTTCTTTGTTTCTTCTCACACAAAAGAAGCCCTTCTATTGCATACCAAGGCGTTCTGAACTAAAAAGATAAGCAAATATGCAGAAAAGCTACCCTGGCATTCTCCTGCTTACTATTTAAACACTGAAGGAACTTTTCTTTTTAAAATAAAGCATGGCTTTGATAAGTGACTGGTAATGAGAAAGAGATTTGTTGTTCTCTGTCCCTCATTTTGCAATGCAATTTCTTACCTTATCTTTCTAGTGTCTCACCTGACAGTGAAGGTCTTATTTGGACTTCAATACCCACTGTTTTGGATTAACCTGCCAACACCGCCCCCCCACCCCAGCATAATTTAGCCGTGAGTTGTTTTTGATGGGCCTTAACGAAAAAAGGGGCACTTTTTTTACTTTTCACTAATTTCCCTGAACACATTTTTGGATAGCAGCAATTCTTAGAGCAGCATTATACACAGTCCATCGGCGTGTCAATCAACATTCCGCCAGTATTTATGCATACTTAATTTTTTGGTAAAATTGAGAGGGGAAAAAATGGCTCACATGGTTTGATATATCCCTTTTGCAAACTGCACTGACAAGGAATTAATACTACAATGCAATAATATGTAAGCACTATATTATCATGAGAGAGCATTTTACAAATCTCTGCTCCTTGTGTAGAGCTTTGCCAGCCAGGAATGCATATCGGGAATTCAGGTACATGGTCCCCATGAGATTTTGTCCATTAAAATTAACAACACCTGCCAGAAAATATTGCACATCAATGCATGCTTTCTGAAGGAACATGAATAATCCTTTTAATTAGAGGAATTCAAACATAACATGGCTCTTGGAAGGAAAAGGGAGGATGTACAGTTGACTGTTTAAGACATATTGCTGTACAATGCAATTATGGCTTATGACACATCTACACAAGACCCATGCCCTGGAGTGAACCAGGACCCTCAGAATAGGCATTAGAGGGACAATTTTCCAAATCTTCACATGCAGCATGCAGTACTTTGCATGCTATAAGCATGCGTCAGAATATCGCAAGCCCACTTTCTGATGAATACTTGCCAAATGAGAGGATTCAAAAAATGTAACAAAAAGCAAAGATATACCCTGGTGCTAAGCAATGCTTCATATGCTTTTACTAGTCAGGAGCCTTGCATTACCCCCTGGGAAAAGGACTGTAAAACTATATTATACTGAAGGCTTTTCCAGATGAATGAGCTAAGATCAGCCAAATGGTCGTCTTCATCTGTATTCGTCTTGCAGCTGGGACTTCCAAATGATGGCTACTAAGTTTACACGCTCTTTGCGTACCTCTCATTGCGTCAGACAGTAAACTGGCATCTTACCATTCGTGGAAGAGCGATGATAAGCTAAAGGCAATAAAAATCTTTCAAATGAATAATAGATAGTCTTAAGACTAAGTATGCAGTATCCAGTTACAGTTTTCCCTATTACACATTGTCCCCCACACCAAAAAGTTGCTGCCATTTCTGCATTATCTAGTCCAGTCCATAAAACAGTCTTTGTGGCCTTGGCACTCAGCCATTTCACAAAATTTCATGTCCTCTACAGCCAGAATCACTTAGGGTTTTTGTCATCCATTTATATTGGCTTATGAGGTTCTCAAAGTGCTAGGATCATTAGGTGTGTTGTGAATGGCTTTTTTTGTTGTTTCTACAAGCAAATTCACATGGCACAAAATTGGCTATTTAAATATAGGCCCAGATTTTCCTGAAAACTTGCGCCATACAGCATATGCCATTATTCTAGCACAGAAGTCCCAGGAAATGATGGCATGAGTGAGTTATGCTAGTTTTTATGCCACGCAAACATTTCCTGGGCCATTTGTACCACTCTGTTGAGATGCTTGCCGAAACAGATAAAAGTTAATTATAATTGCTCTGTCCCCATTCAAAACAATGGTGATGGCGATGTTCCTTGATTTGCGCCAATGTTCTGGCCACTTGAAGGCTCACTGATAAAGAGACACACACACACACACACACACACACACACACACACACACACACACACACACGGCTGTGTCAGAATTATTGTAATAATCGGGAACTTTTGGCACTGTCTCAAAAGAACTCACCAGTAACAGTGAGTTGAGTCCCAGAGCCGAATTCCTTCCTGTGGTAGCCCTGTGTCTCACAGTATTGACAGGCAATATAAGAAGTTCAAGCCCTTTTATCCAGAACACTGTTCTCCAGATTAACTTGCTAGCTTTGTAGACCCTTCATTGGCTATTGTTTGAGTCCCCCTCCAGACCCCGGGCCTGACACTCACATACAAACCTCACTTGTAACAAGTGGCCAATTTGTTATGGCCACAATGCCCCACTATACATCTCCCGGTGTTATGATAATTTACTACCATGTAGAAAACAGCACTCTGGATTACAATGACTCTGGGCAGTATCCGCTTCAAAACAAATTATTGGCCATTGGCTGCAGCGCTTCTGATTCGCCGCCATGCTCACTGCGGAGTATTCTAATTAGAAATGTAGGAAAATATGTAAGAAGTTATTGACACTGAGATTGGTGCTGTAGACAGTGAAATTTACAGTGTACGTCTCCGATCTCACCACTGCAGGAATATCTGGGCCATTATGAACGTCCCCATTCTGTTTGTGGGCTACAAATAACTATTTAAAAAAAACCTTTTGTGAACAAACCCACACTCTGCACCTTCAAAATTATCTTGGACATCTATTGGGGAAGAAGAGGAAAAAGGTTACTATCCTCAATTAGATGTTTTTACATAGTAAAGAAAGGTACTATTTTATTATGTTTTCTTTAGCTAGTTTTGTTCTGTTTCTTTATATATTATTTACCTCTTTCTGCAAGCATCCATTCACTCTTCCCATTTGTCACTTTTTTCTTCTTCAAATATGTATACTTTGCTCTGTTTACTATTTTTAACAAAAAAAGTAGATATGAGTATTAAGAAAGAAAAAAGGAACTTGCATTTATATAGCATCTTAATCACATCTCTCAGAAACATGCCAAATGATTCACAAACAATACATTTCTTTGAAAGGCTGCCACTGTTATTAGAAATAGAAACAGCTTCTGTTAATTTTTCTGCTAGTATATTTTTCATTATATTTAATTTCCCTGTTTATTGTGTCATTCTGCATCAGTATATTTCAATTTTAGTTTGCATTTTAGGATGTGTCAGTTTTGATTTGAGTTAAATTGGATAACCCCTGAAAACGGCACGGAGTACAGTACATGATTAATCCACACCCGGTCGTTGCAATGCAGGCAGCAAGTTACATTCGCTACCTGCACTGTTGATTGACATCAGCAGTGCATTTAAACCAATCATTTAAACAGAGGGAATCAGACGGAATCAGACCGAATCGATCATTTAAACCGCGGGAGTCAGACCGAACTGATCATTTAAAAAGAGCGAATCAGACCGAACCGATCATTAAACGGATATCGTGAGTGGCTCGTGCTTCTTAAAGGCAGCCTGCACCTTTTAAAGGGGAGGTGCATTGTGGCTGCAAGAAGTGGTGGGAGTTGTTTCAAAACTGAATCTGTGCTGTGATACTTTGAAGAATGGCTGTGCCTGGGAGACAGCGTGCACCAAGGTTCTCTGATGATACACTGGAGGCCTTGGTGCAAGAGAAAGAGACTTGCATTTATATAGCGCTTTTCATGACCTCAGGACATCCCAAAGTGCTTCACAGCCAATGAAATACTTTTCAAGTGTAGTCACTGTTGTAATGTAGGAAATGTGGCAGCCAATTTGTGCACAACAAGCTCCCACAAACAACAATGTGATAAATGAAGAGATGATTTTTTTTTTAGTGCTGTTGATTGAGGGATAAATATTAGCCAGGACACCGGGGAGAACTCCCCTGCTCTTCTTCAAAATAGTGCCGTGGGATCTTTTACATCTACCTGAGAGGGCAGACAGGGCCTCGATTTAACGTCTCATTCAAAAGGCGGAACCTGCTACAGTGCAGCACTCCCTCAGTACTGCACTGGAAGTGTCAATCTAGATTATGTGCTCAAGTCTCTGAAGTGAGGCTTGAACCCACAACCTTCTGACTCAAAGTCAAGAATGTTACCAACTGAGTTGTGGCTGATACCTGGAAGCGAAAAGAAGGAGGGGCATCCTGTATCCGCAAAGGGGCAGGAGGCCCTCCAGACATGTGCTCAAGAGAGAATTGGAGGAAGTAGGGGAGGAGGTCAATGCCAGGAACGTAGCTCCAAGAACATGGATGCAGTGGAAGAAAAAGTTCAGTGATTTAAAATGAGTGGTCAAGGTGAGTGAGTTCAAGCTTCAAGTGGCATCTCATACCAACTGCATCACTAGCCTCATCCACTGCACCCCCATCACCCACCTACCAACAATCTCTTTCAATCAGTACTCAACCATTCAAATCATATGCTTTACCTCACCCTCCCACACTTAGCGCTGTTGCAAGCCTCACACCCACTACTCACAGTTCACACACACTGGTAGCTATTCAACCATGACAGCCACATCACCCAAACATCTTGCAGGACACTCACTGACACACTTCCCTCTTTCTTGCAGGAGAAGGTGGCGCATAACTAGAGGTGGCAGTAGCTCCATGGAACACCATCCTGCTGTCCTCTCTCAGGATAACAGCATTCCTGCTCCCACCCCGCCACTCTGCCAGTGCCTTTGCTGTTGCTTGTCAGCCAGCCAGCCCGCTCCCTGTGGAGTATTGAAACTTTTATCCAAGTATTGGAAACCTCCAAAAACACATACAAATGCACCAGCTGCCAGAATAAATAATCCAGCAACTAACCTGTAATTCCTGCATGATCTCTTTTTAAATACCGCTGGTTTGGGGGGGGGGTCCTTCAAGCCCTTTTATTCATGTTCAACTGTGTGATGTTAATGGTGTGCATTGGATCGAGTGTGGAGTTCCAAATTAGCAGCAGTCCCTTCAGCATTGCATACTGAATCGCATCATAATCTCCCTCCACTGCATGCTGCCAGCATTCATTAGGCGTGCGCAAATCCCTTTACCAAAATGGTGTCCTGCGCACTTCCAGTCAGAGGTGTGCGCACATACCTTGGACACCATTTTCAAGGATTAGTTGGCTGTGTAGCGCCTAAACAAAAGGCACTAAATGGCCCAATTTCACCCCCTAAGTCTCTTGTCTTGGTTAATTCTGACAGGAATGTAATGGAGAGAACCGGAGAAACCTTCCAGCCCAGAGGGCTTAGTGGGTAGATGCAGAAAGGAAGCTATGTAGTAGCCTATAATGCCACTTGGATGATATAATTATGAAAACAATCTGTCGGAACAAACCAGGTTGTCTCAACTATTGTGATGGATGATTTTAATTTTCATCTCCCACAATATGGAAGAATAAAAACAGTTGGAGTTGTTGTTTTTGCTCTTCCCATGGAGAATAGTTCAAGGTAGTGGAATGAATCACAGGTTGATTAACAGTCTGACATGGCCATAACCATCTTTATACCAGCCGAGTCCTATATGGTGGGAGGGTTTTATGGGCTCTTGCAAGCCATATGATGGGGGGGAGGGCACCCGCACCTGCACCCACACCCACTCAAACTGGACATGAGTATCCTACCGGATGTCAACCCAGAATTCAGAGCCAGAGCTCCAGTCTCCACTAACCAAGGCTGTCTGGAGCAGGGTTCAAACCCTATGCCTTCTGAGGCAGAGGTGGGAATGCTACCCTCCAGCCAAAGGCAGGCTCCAGTGCTGGGGTAAAAGGACCAAACCAAAACCCAGAAGACTGAAAGATGACAAATGAGAAAGAGAGTTATAAGGGCATGGATAGAAAGAGGAAAGTGAGGCAGGCTGAAATACACAGAAACCAAGCAGAGAGTCAGGCAGTCTACTGTGGTGTAGTTTGATCCATCAGACCAGTGGAGCTGCATCACATGGGACTGCATCCAGGTTTTGCATATAGTAATTACCTCAATGTAGCTAGGTTATTAAGCTGGCACGAAATGGAGACAAGGCACTTCCCGATGAGGAAAGTCTGAGAAAAGTAATTAAAATAGAATTATCACCTCCCTACCCTCTCAGTTGGTGGAATAGTGTGTGTCACAAGAAAGTGCTAAGTAACTGAAAAATAGTAGGTCACCGGCTAGCAGAAAAATCAAAATGATAGCCCACATTCAGTGTACTTTAAAATATGTTTTGGTAATTACAGAATGTAGAACAGCAACAAAGCTATAATGAATTGCTAAATAATATTGATATAGTAAAAATATTACAGAATTTTTTTTCTTTAAACTTCAACTGTGTTTATTAAACCATGCACAAAGATAATGGGGCAGAAATTGCTCCCGAAATAACGGAGGAGCTCGACAGCGCTCTTTTTAATGAAGAAGGAGCGAGTTCCCGCGTTTGCACATGCGCACGGAAACACAGAACTTGCTCCTATTGGTTCGCCTGCGTTTTGACAGCTGCGAATTAAAGGGTCGCCGCATGCTACAATCATTAAAATCACTGAAAAATCACAAACTTGCTCATTTGCCCAGCTGGAAAGTAACTAATTACACCACCAAAAGGTATGCTTAAAAATACCAGGTGTTATCTAAGCGCGGTAACTCTGACTGCCAAACAACTAAAAATAAAATTTTAAAAATGTGGAGTCTCATATTATTCCTTATTTTAATTTTTTTTAGTCATTAAAAAAACATTTTTTTACTTTTCCCTTCTGTCTCTTTTAATTTAGTTGAATTATTTCTTTGGTTTTTTATTAAAAAAAATTAAAATTTTTATTTACAATGACTTCCAGAACACTAACTTTAAATGAATGAAGTCTGTTTGCCTGCTTGTGGACGTGACTTCTCTTCCTGACAGATTTTGTGGGCATGTCTTCTATTCTCACAGACTGTTCCATGCGCGTCAACTCACATTGCTCAGAGGCTGGGTTGCTAGCGCACAATGTTTTAAAAGTTCAAAATTAAGCAAGTCGACACCACAGAGCCCACAGTAAGGATATTCATTAATTTAATTCACAGGAGCTATGGCGAGCGTTGCCACGCTGCTCTGCACGAGACCTGGCCCAATAAATCACTGATCCTGTACTTAAAAAAAAAACATGTGATTCTTTTAGTGAGCAATTTATGTAAGTTCTGTGCGTAGCCTTTCTCAGATTTCTAATAAACATTACGTGTTACTTGCAGCTCATCTGAAGACAAGCAACTATAAAGGTTGTAGATTTTAAACATATGGGCCCTGAATTTCCTTGGGGGTTCTACTGGACTCCAGCAGAACCCACCGGAAAAAGGCAGGGACCCAGTTGGGCTGGTCCCCGTTATTCCTGGGATATTCCAAGGGATCTTGTCAACTGATCTCAGTGGAGCCGGGACTCAGTCAGTACATGGTACAGGACTGGAGATTGCCAAGTCTGATGAGGCTGACCAGACTACAGCTGAGTAAACCTGGGACCTATTGGGGATGGGGGGAGGGGAGGGGTGGGGAACCAGGTCAGACTTGGACCCGCAAAGAATGGGCAATTTTTAAAAAAAATAATTGGGATCAGTCCTTTTACACGAGGGGTCCTGTGAACCCGCTCCCCGGCCCAAATTGCATCCAGGTGTCGGATTTTCCACCGGCACGGGACAGGTGAGTGCCAGAGATTCATCCATAGCAATGCAGGTGCCTGCTAACCCCCATAAAATTAGGCATCCTCCCACAAATCTCATCAGGCTCAGCACTGACGGTCATAGTCCCAGTATAACCGTCAGAATCAGGGCCTGCACATTATCAGGACCATATTTCTTTTGGTCTATTTTTCTTGATGTGAATGCTCATCTCTCTATTCAGTCAGGTATAGTTAGGATGCTCCAGGCTGCATGCACCTTCAGGACAGCTGCAAGTTCTGCTCCTTCACCTGCTATCAGAACAGGTGTAACGCTGGCTGGTAGGCAGGGGCATAACGTGGAACACTCCCTTATTGCAACACACCGATTTCCATCAGGGACATTATAAAACTGATCTGAAGTACTGAATCAATTGTTCTGTTATACTGTGAAGCTGTTTTCTAACACTTCTGTTTCCATTGTGGGGGGGGGGTGGGGGGGAGAAATAGTTGCATTTTAAATAAATTTATCAACTTGCACTTGTTCATTAAGCTATTCAAATATGCCGTAGAGTATTAGTGGCCTTTCTGCAGAGGTGTACAATTCTATAACATAAGCAAGAATTGTAAAATGTCGAGTTTAAATTCAGACAGGCTTTAAAAAGAGAAAGACCCCACCGTGCTGACAGCTAGCAGATTATGTTCCAGCACTGATCAGAAATAAAATACACTATATTCTTGGGGCATTGAGAATGTTTTTCTTTGAAGCCTCCTTCAGTATCTTTGGCTTCAGAAGGTGCAGTTGACTGTAAGACTTTGAGCATGTCCTCACTGGAAGCTGTAATACTCCATCCAGTTCTTGGAATACAATACGTGATACTAACAAACTCATGGAGGCATTCATACACCACAGGCATTCAGATTCAATAAATGGTATAAAGATAAAAAGGTATGAGAAGTAACAAGGTTTCAATTTAGCAGTTCTGATTTTTTCTAACCAATATAACGAGACCTTCCTTAAATCAATAATTTCAGAATAGCATCTGATAGATTCTGTGATTATTTGTTATGAGATCCTGAATAATAGGTAAACTGTCTAATTTTTCACCATTTAGGGTTGATTTCTTTTTGATTAAAGGTAAGGAGTAATTTTCCAAATTCACATTCCCAGTGGGGAACCACTCCCACCAAGAGCATATATTGGAAATTCTGCGTGCACTGTGTACAACTCCCAAGCACTAATTTAGATCATCAGAAGGCCATGTGTCGAACGTTCCAATATGTACTCACACTGCGTGAGGTCCCCTGTTATGAAGGTAAAGTCAGAAATTACCCCTGTTATAATGTGTTTCCATTCTGTGAGAGACTCACAACTTGTGAGTATTTCCAGGAAATCATTTTACGAGTCTGTGCTACTGGTGTGGAGCCTCAAATTCTGATGCAGGTGCCCATGATTTTCTGACTATTTAAAAATGTTCAGAAAATTATAAGCAGCACGCAACTACATTTTAAAAAAAATTGTTCTCTGGATGTAGGCGACACAGGAAAGACTACATTTATTGCCTGCCCTAGTTTTCCTGAAAGGGTGGTGATAGGCTTTCTTGAAGCACTGCAATCCTATTGCTTCATAGCAATTGTCTATATAATTGCTTTTTAGGCCACTTTAGAGGACATTATGAGTCAATCACATAGTGAGAGATTGGTATCGCATGTAGGCCATACGAACATACGAAATTGACTGGCAGGAAAAGACCAGCTGGTCCAAGCTGCCCCAAAATCTGCCAGATTAGGTAAGGGTGACATGAAGAACATTAGTGAACCAGTTGGGTTCCTACAACAATCCAGTAAATTTGATGGTCATTTTTATCCCCCTGTTGCTAGCCCACAAATTACCAGATATATGAAGTTGATTTCATAACTTGCTGTGATGGGATTTAAATTCACACCCTTTGGATTGCTAATCCAGTACCATGACCACCAGGCTGCCATACCTACATGCTTCTGATATGTACTGCCACCAGCAGTAATAAAATTCCCTCTCTAATGCAGTCGAGAACTGAATTTTATAGTTGTAGTTTTCCTACTTCCTGCTTTTGGCAGGTAGTCTTGCACCAACAGCACATACTAGAAATTCAGGTGGACGCTGCACATAATTTTTCAACCAGCTGGTAGCTTGAAGTCAGAAAATGTCTGATGGTTGCAGTAAAAAACATCAGTGATGCATGAAAAGTTTATTCTATTTGAAGGCCCAGAAGCTTCTGGTTGTTCAGGGAAGGAGTGGCTTGATCTGTATGGGTTGGTGCAGTGGCTCTAGCAATGCAGCATCCAATTTTTCACCTTCTAGCAGAGATGAGTCCAGTGCAATTGGTCAAAGTTATAAATGATGTTATACGGTTGGATTGATCTTCTGGAGATTAACTTTGAGTGCTGAGGAGAATTTATTTATAGAGCTTTATCATCTTGGAGATTTTATACTGTGCTTCATCACTTCTCTTGAGATTGTCCGCCAGCTTGCAAAGCACTTTGTTTTTCAGCTGACTAAAGGTGGAAATTAGCTTAGCCCAGGGTAGGTAACAGATGGAATATTCTTGTCTTGGTCTGTGGTGTAAAAGGCTGTGAGAATGAAGCATATGATGTGGACCGTTGGCTAACATTTCAGATGTATTCAAACTTGATTTTCAATGGTAAGAAATTTCACTGCTGGGAACAAAGAATTGGAACAATACCAACCATTTGAAATCCTGGGGTAACTCCAGGAGGGGCTGCACCAGGTGGCAGAGACCCCTCTATATTTTTGTATTAATGTAACACGGTGTGAGCCAAAAATAGAGATTCTAACAGTTGTTTTAGAAGTGCATGGGGTTGCTCTTAGCAGCAGCTTTCTTTTATATTTTAAAATTTATCCTTTGGTTAACTGCTGTTCCATAAAAATAAAATGGCATTTTTTTTAAGTGTTTAAGCAGCAGAGCAAAGATTTGTTTCTCTTCAGTGCTTTGAAAGCCAGAAAATACAGTGCCACAGAAGCCTCTGAAATTATTTTGCCCATCACATTTACTAGAATGTGGGACTTTAGTCATGTAGATAGACTGGAGAAGCTGGTGTTGTTCTCCTTGGAACAGAGGCAGTTGCGAGGAGATTTGATAGAGGTATTCAAAATCATGAAGGGTCTAGACAGAGTGGATAGAGAAACTGTTCCCATTGGCAATAGGGTCAAGAACCAGAGGACATAGATTTAAGGCGATTGGCAAAAGAACCAAAGGCGACATGAGGAAAAACTTTTTTACACAGCGAGTGATTAGGATCTGGAATGCACTGCCCAAGGAGGAGGTGGAGGCAAATTCAATCATAGCCTTCATAAGGGAACTGGATAAGTACTAGAAAGGAAAACAATTGCAGGGCTACGGGGATAGGGCGGGGGAGTGGGACTAGCTGGATTGCTCTTGCATAGAGCTGGCGTGGACTTGATGGGCTGAATGGCCTCCTACCATGCTGTAACCTTTCTAGGATTCTATGAAATGCTTTTATGCTGAGAAATCTGTGGCTGGGTTACCGTCACACTTCCAGTGTAGTTATGGCAGCGGAGCGGGAGCCGCTCTGAGAAAATTCCCGGCCTATGTCCTTGGATAATCACTGAAGGTTCATTACCAGAGAAGTGTTTTTTCAAGTTTCAAACAAGCATTCCGGGAAAGGATTCTAGCCTCCAGTGAGAAATGTATATTTTTTTTCTTCACCAGTTTTCTTCCTCTGCATCTGAAGATGTTGACTCCTACTGGTGCACAGTTCCATGTGTGTCAATTGGCCTCCATTACCTCACTGAAGCGACCATTCTTTATATATGAGCCTAGTTAGTCAGTCTTTCTCTATCAAACCAGCCTTACTTTAATGTCATAACTTTGTTTAAAATAAAGCAACCAGCCACTTACTGATAAGACAGACTGTCAGAAGTTAAATTAACCAGACTCCTGTATTTGCACCGACAGTGAGTGCCGCTTGTTTTAACTGGTGCCCTCTGATGCTGACCCCATTATAAGCAATGATAATTAATTGCATAATAAGAAAATAAACTCCATTTATGCTAATTAACTTTTAAAATATGAAAATAGGAAATCTGTACAAATTGTTTTTGCTCTCTTACTGTTATGGAAATATATTAAATAATCTGTTGTTCTGTTCTGAGTGGGGCCCTGGTCGCTTGGATGTGTATCAGACATTGGTCACGCTGCTCCCGATCCGCCACTATTTTCGCTGCGGCTTATTCTAATTGAGCTGGATTTTGCTGTGAACGGCAAATGAATGGCGCCTGACATTCATTAGACTTGCACTTGCCCATAGACTTTCTATGAGCTTTTGCACGGCAACTTCCTGTAAACTAGAGAGCCAAAAAGCGCGGTGCCCTCTACAGGGCATCTGGGACCTGTGTGAACAGGGCAAGCTACTGTGTATCTCTTAACCAATCAGATTGAAGCATGTTAATAAGCCGTGTGGAGTCTGAACCAGCAAGTGTAAGTTAGAATAGTGAATTCAATGTCAAATCAGGTACAGAAAGTGAAATAAAGAGAGGAAAAGAAAGATTGAATTAAGAGACAGAGATAAAAGAGACAGAAAGAAAAAGCATAAAAATAAAAATTTATTTAAATTGATTTTTTTTAAATGTCCAACAACAATTAAAATCTGACTGAATTAGACTCCACACTTGTTAAAGTTAATTTTCAGTTCCAGAGAGGTTGTTTGGCAGTCATTAGATTTACCATGCCGTTAAAAGGTACTTTACATCAAATTGGACATGTCCTAACTTTATCTGGCGAGATTAGTCTGTATCTATGATGTCAGTGCAGGAACTTCACGCTGTTCCATTAATTTGAATCGAAAGCCAGACGGCGAAATGCTGTTTTCATGGAACTTACGAAGGAGCAGGGTATCTGGTACATCAACTTACGGATTTCCGCGTTTAACTGCGCATGTGCGGTCGCCGAAAGTTGCTGACCGATTTGCACAGAAATAATAGTGAGTGCTGTTAGCCTCACCATTATTTTCACAGCAAAATCCGGCCCGTTATTTTTCCAGCAACTTGTGATGTAATTTTGCAACTTAATGATCGGGGAGCGGAACAGTCTAACTTGTGGCGTTCGTCGCCATTGGCCCAAAATTCACTGCAATGGCAATGTAAACCACAGCAAGCAGCTGATAGGACAGATTTAGGAGTAACTCTACAAACACATAGGCAATATTCATCTGAGGGGCAGACTTGACTGAGAAATTCACAAATGACAAAGTCTCAAGTGCATATGATATTGGAAGATGGCCCAGAATTCTGCGGCACTTCAAGGACTAACTCTGCAGCATGGTACCGTAGATTTTGTAGGAGGTCTGTCTGTGTTTGGGTATCTCAATCTCCCATATCCTGTCCTGGCCAACATTTTACGGGCGCTAACGGGATGACTAAGGTCCCAATATGGCGGGCAGGAAGCGTGCACATTTTCAGCTAGATATGCACTGCCAGCCATATTGGGAAAAGATTTTTTAAAAGTATTGTGCAGTGCCCACGCCTGAAACAGGAGCTGGGCCCTTTTGAATATGAAAATAAGGGGCTTATCGCCTGTTTGAAACCCCCACTACAAGATTGGTTTGCCCTGAGGCAGTCGGTACCAGTGGGCTCTTTGCACCTCATCGGCTTGATGGAAATGAGGCCCAAGGCCCAATATTGGCGATTCTCAGGCTTCACCATTCAGACACTGGAATTGATCACTGTGCCCCATTATCTGGTCATTTATGTCACTGCTGTTTGCAAATTGACTGCCACGTTTCCCTACGTTACAATAGTGACTATATTTCAAAAGTAATTAATTGACTGCAGTGCTTTGAGACATCATGAAGTATGTGAAAGTTGTTCTATAAATGCAAGGCCAATCATCAGCCCCAAGACATTGCTGCAGGAGTTCCTCAGAGCAGTGTCCTAAGCCCAACCATCTTCAGCTGCTTCATCAATGACCTTCCCTCCATCATAAGGTCAGAAGTGGGGATGTTCGCTGATGATTGCACAGTGTTCAGTACCATTCGCAACCCCTCAGATAATGAAGCAGTCCATGCCCGCATGCAGCAAGGCCTAAACAACATCCAGGCTTGGGCTGATAAGTGACGAGTAACATTCATGCCATACAAGTGCCAGGCAATGAACCATCATTGGAGATGAGTCTAACCACCTCCCTTTGACATTCAATGGAATTACCATCGCCAAATCCCCCACCATCAACATCCTGGGGGTCACCAGAAACTTAACTGGGCCAGCCACATAAATACTGTGGCTACAAGAGCAGGTCAGAGGCTGGGTATTCTGCGGCGAGTGACTCACCTCCTGACTCCCCAAAGCCTTTCCACCATCTACAAGGCACAAGTCAGGAGCGTAATGGAATACTCTCCACTTGCCTGGATGAGTGCAGCTCCAACAACACTCAAGAAATTCGACACCATCCAGGCAAAGCAGCCTGCTTGATTGGCACCACATCCCCCACCTTAAACATTCACTACCTTCACCACCGGCACACTGTGGCTGCAGTGTGTACCATCTATAGGATGCACTGCAGCAACTCGCCAAGGCTTCTTCGACATCACCTCCCAAACCCATGACCTCTACCACCTAGAAGGGCAAGGGCAGCAGGCACATGGGAGCAACACCACCTGCACGTTCCCCTCCAAGTCACACACCATCCCGACTTGGAAATATATCGCCGTTCCTTCATTGTCGCTGGGTCAAAATCCTGGAACTCCCTTCCTAACAGCACTGTGGGAGAACCTTCACCACACGGACTGCAGCGGTTCAAGGTGGTGGCTCACCACCACCTTCTCAAGGGGCAATTAGGGATGGGCAATAAATGCCAGCCTTGCCGGCGTTGCCCACATCCCATGAACGAATTTTTAAAAAAGTACTTTATTTCTTTTATATGGTATTTCAAATGTATTTATTATATAAAACGGTGCTAACTGGTGCTTTTGTGTGGAAATGTTATGCAATTTAAACTGTTTAAATACCATGGGCTCAATTTTATAAGGGTGGCCGGATGGCAGCGGGGGGGGTCAACGGGCGTGCGGCAAACCCGGATAATAAAAACTTACCATTCCCCACGCGATCGCGACTCAATTAGTGGCCCTTAATGTGGCATCCAGGTTTGCCGTCCGAAAGCTGCGCAGTGGGAGGACTGCGCACCCGCATCACAGGCTGTCAGCTGGAGCGTCTGGATTTAAAGGGCCATTGCTCCAAGATTTAATGATGCCTCACGTCAGGTGTTACTGGCCAGGGTGAGGAGGAGGGAACTGTTTTACCCTGACAGGAGGAAGTACCCTGCCTCTGCCACCAAGAAGGCCTGGTTTGAGATGGCAGAGGAGGTCACCAGCAGGAGCAACGTATCCCGCACCTGGATCCAGAGCAGGAAGCGTTTCAATAACCTAACTAGGTTAGCCAAAGTGAGTACACTTATTGATTCTCCTGCATACCATGGTGCACATCACCTCCCTCCCCACCCCACCCCAACTCATTCTGCACTCCCAAGACTACTCCATCCCATCACTCCTCACACCCACTTAAGGCTCATCTTCAACTTACCAGCACTTCCTCACTTCCCCATTTGTTACCCCACCACTACCACTCACCCCAATCCTGATCCAATGTGATATCTCTGTCTGATACTCACCCTCTGATGCACCTCTTTCATGGTCAGCCTCACCTAAAGCAATGCATTCATCGGCTGACTATTTCACCCTCACTCACTCACATGTCTTTACTTTCTCCCCTTCTAGGAGGAGAGCGCAAAATGCACGCAAGAAGGCGAGGACTGAAGGGGGGCCACAACAAATAGTGGCCCTCACAGACGTGGAGGAGGAGTTGGAGATCAGGCGTACCCTTGAGTACCTGTCCATTGGGGACGCCGAGACTGGCACCCCACAAATGTCTGCTGACACAACTTTAAAATTCATCACACACAACATGAATTGATGTTAACAATAATTGGCATGTTGAACACCTCAGTATGCTCATCAGAACATGAAGGCCATTCAACAACCGCAGTGACAGGAGAGGGCGATTCCTCAGAGGAACCTCTGAAGAATTCTTTCCGGCCTCTGAGGGCGCACCGTCACATCTTAGCGAGCCATCCACCAGTGCAAATACTCGCACCTCACTGGGTCCTAGTAGTCAGTTAGTTGTTTTGGCACCTGGTGAGTCACCACACACAAGTGAACACGAGCAGACACAGGTGCCAAGAGCAGCTGTGGAGAGTCCGTGTCGGTGGGCGCACTCCTTTCCAGGCTCTGCTCAGCTGGACGCAGATGCTGAACCCTGGGAGAATGATTGAGGGACAGCAGCACATTTGCGAGGTACCGGAACAGGTGCCATGCACACTCTCCACAATAGCGCAGAGGATGGAAGAGTCCAACTCCTGTATGAGTGGAATGGTGGCACAGGTACGGCAGGGAATCTCTGAGATAGTGTTACAGGGACGTGAGTAACTGTCTGAGATAGTGTTGCAGGTAAGTGCGGGAATGTCTGTGATGGAGAGAAGGCTGGTCTCCATTGAGCTTCAAGCACGGCTCACAAATGTGTCCATTCAGTCCCTGACAACAGCCGTTCCGATCAGGGTGAACAACATTCTGCCGCCTTAAACATGCTGACAGATACTTTAGAAGTGGCCTTCCAAGGCATCACACATATGTCCTCCAAACTATTGTCCCGCAGGGTGGTAGGAGTGATGTGGGCCTGGGCCAGGAGAGGGATGATGGTGAAAGGGGACATGGAAGTGGGGATGCCATTCAAATCCTCCCACATCTCACCCATTGCCCCCCTCTCAACCAGTACCCGCAATGCTGCCTCCTCTCCAGGTGGCCGAGTCAGCCCCTGCACAGGTGCAGGTGGAGCAGTCTTTGGAGGGGCCCTCACGGGCTCCAAAACCCAGAGGGCGTAAGCATCTAAGCCGTCAGGGCATGAATATGTGCAACCTGCCACTACCTCTGCTGCAGCCACAGGGGATGCACCACGTAGAAGTAGTAGGAAGAGAGAAAGGCTAAGTATTTGTGATTACGAAGGGTTTGCACAAGGGTGTCTGACAGACTGTCATGTTTTTCATTTATATTTGGTTTTTGTTAGTCACATTAAATGTTGTCATTCTCACCACTACTGCCATATTGACTGGCTTTTGTGATAGTGCCCTTTCATGTGCTTCATCATGAACGGCAACACTTGATGCCACCCAGTGGGTCACTTTACAGTGGGTGTATGTGCAGTTGCAGGACTGTTTTGTGCAGTTGAGGAGGGGGGGGTGTTGGCTGCTCTTTCCAGGTGGTGTGAGGACTGGACTCTTCTCACTTTCTGATCTTACGAGAACCATTCACATATGAGTGACTTCTTGCCTCACGAGCAGCCAGGTGAGCTGCTGCTCTGCCAATGGGTTCCTCCTCCTCCTCCTCCTTCTCCTCCTCCTCAATGGGGATTGCAGATGTGGATGATGGATGAGGGGACGGTGCCTCCTCAACCGGTACCCCTCTCTGTTGTGCCATGTTGTGCAGGACACAACACACTATTATAACGTGACCCACTCTCGCTGGTGCGTATTGAAGCACTCCCCCAGAACGATTGAGGTCCGAAATCGCATCTTGAGCAGCCCTATCGCATGTTCAATTACAGACCTGGTGGCGATGTGGCTGTCGTTTTATCAACACCGTTGATGGGGTTCCTCAGAGGTGTCATCAGCCACGGTGTGCAGGGTGTATCCCTTGCCACCGAGGAGTCAGCCCTCAAGGCTGTTCAGTGCGTGGAAGAGGCCCAGGATATTGGATTCCCTCAGAATGAAGGAATCATGGCAGCTGCCAAGGAATCTGGCGCACACGTGAAGGAATCTTTTGCGGTGGTCACAAATGAGCTGTGCGTTGGAGTGATACCCCTTACTGTTGATGAACAGTCCTGGCTCATGTGGAGGTGCTTGGATTGCTATATGCGTGCAATTGATTGCACCCTGCACGCATGGGAAGCCGGCCACGGAGTGGAATCCCACTGCCTCTCCGTCTGGCTGAGGTCGTCCATGGGAAAGTTGACGTATTGCGAGGCCCTGCAAAACAAGCTGTTGGTGACCTGCCTTAAGCACTTGTGTACAGACGACTGAGAGACCCCGCGATGTCACCAATGGCACCCTGGAATGATTCCAAGGCGAAGAATTTGAGGGCAGTGGTGACTTTAACAGTGATGGGTAATGAGATGCCAGCAGGCCCAACAGGGAGCAAATCAGCATGAAGGAGGCTGCAAATGTCTGTGACCATCTGGCGACTCACTCTGAGCGTCCATGTGCACTGCTCCGCAGAGAGATCCAGGAAGCTAAGCCTCGGTTTTTTTTTATTCGTTCACGGGATGTGGGCGTCGCTGGCGAGGCCAGCATTTATTGCCCATCCCTAATTGCCCTCGAGAAGGTGGTGGTGAGCCGCCTTCTTGAACCACTGCAGTCTGTGTGGTGACGGTTCTCCCACAGTGCTGTTAGGAAGGGAGTTCCAGGATTTTGACCCAGCGACAATGAAGGAACGGCGATATATTTCCAAGTCGGAATGGTGTGTGACTTGGAGGGGAACGTGCAGGTGGTGTTGTTCCCATGTGCCTGCTGCTCTTGTCCTTCTAGGTGGTAGAGGTCGCGGGTTTGGGAGGTGCTGTCGAAGAAGCCTTGGCGAGTTGCTGCAGTGCATCCTGTGGATGGTACACACTGCAGCCACAGTGCGCCGGTGGTGAAGGGAGTGAATGTTTAGTGTGGTGGATGGGGTGCCAATCAAGCGGGCTGTTTTATCTTGGATGGTGTCGAGCTTCTTGAGTGTTGTTGGAGCTGCACTCATCCAGGCAAGTGGAGAGTATTCCATCACACTCCTGACTTGTGCCTTGTAGATGGTGGAAAGGCTTTGGGGAGTCAGGAGGTGAGTCACTCGCCGCAGAATACCCAGCCTCTGACCTGCTCTCGTAGCCACAGTATTTATATGGCTGGTCCAGTTAAGTTTCTGGTCAGTGGTGACCCCCAGGATGTTGATGGTGGGGGATTCGGTGATGGTAATGCCGTTGAATGTCAGGGGGAGGTGGTTAGACTCTCTCTTGTTGGAGATCGTCATTGCCTGGCACTTATCTGGCGAGAATGTAGTCTGTAGTGCCTCCTGCGACGTCGCTCTCTGTTGTTCCCCTCTTTGATCTTGTGTAGGTGGTTGTGGAGCTGCAAGTGGCAGAAGTGCACGCCGTGCCTGGTGAGGATGGTGATGTTCCTCGTCCTCAGATGTACTGGTGAATGCAGCCATCGCGCCCCCCATCCTTGTGGTGTCAGTTTGAGGGGGTTCGAAAAGTTGGTAAATATGTTTAAACAGAACAATTCTGAGTGGAAACCAAGAATTTTCAGTCTAAACACAAAGATCTCCCAGCCAAAATTTTGTCTGAGAGAACTGAGTGCCCTGCTGCAATAACTGACCTTTTATCCCCATCTGTCAAACAGGGATTTAAATGTCCAAATAGCTGCCGGCTGAAACATGGCTCCTGCACCATGGTGTGTTTCACACAGCACAGGAAACACGTTGAGGCAGCATTGAAATCACTTGCCTTCATAGTTAATTGGATTGATGTACATTTCAAGTATTTTAAGAACTTGATTTAGTGTTTGAAAAACCAAAGCTAGCGGGACTTCTGGGTTTGGGCACGGGGTCGAGCACGTTCTTCAGCGTGTTGGAGCCGGGTTTCTTGCCTGCAGTAGAAGTTCCCGATTTTCTTTGCCCCCCTGCTCCCAATGCACCCGGACTCTGTTTTAAAATTGAGCCCCATTTAATGCACTTGCTTTCTGATACCCCATTTGCTGCTTAGCTGTTTACAGTAATAGCTGCCACTTAATACCATCTGTCTCTCCTAACTTTTCACCTAGCCAGGTGAGGCCGCTAGGTGTTAAGCAGTGGGTAACCAATGCCTGGTGTTCTAAATCATCAAATATTGTCAATTGACCTCAATGTTCTAATCCTCATTCATTTGACGAATCTCTATGCATTTCACACGGATCCAGAGCTTCTGCACAACCATCTGGTTAAAAACCTGAGATCAGTGGGGGTGCATAATGCCACCGTGTTTCACACTGTTCACATTTCAGATACAGCTGAAAAGTGATGGGATTAGAAGATTGGTGTCATTTTACACATTCAGATACCGAACATCAGTTCTGGGTGCGGGAATACCACGCATTGGTTCCAAGAAGGAAAAGGGTTTGAAAGAAAGAATTTGCATGAGAAGTTATGTAACATCCTCAGGTTGCTTCAAAGGGCTTTACAGCCAATAGATTATTGTACAAGTACAGTCATTGTAGTTATGCAGGTAAAATGGCAGACACTATTTGCACGCAGCAATGTTCCACAGCCAAGAAATCAATGAACGATCAGTTAATCCCATTTTCGTGGTGTTGGTATCATGGTAAGGTACAGCACGGGCGGAGGTCATTCGACCCATTGTGCCTGTGCCAGTTCCTTGAACGAGCTATCCAATTAGTCCCACTCCCCTGCTCTCTCCCCATAGCCTGTAAATTTTTCCCCTTCAAGTATTTATCCAATTCCCTTTTGTAAGATACTATTGAATCTGCTTCCACCACCCTTTTCAGGCAGTGCATTCCAGATCATTACAACTCGTCGCATAAAAAATCTTTTCCTCATGTCACTTCTGGCTCTTTTTCCAATCACCATAAATTTGTGTCCTTTGGTTACCAACCCTGCTGCCGCTGGAAATAATTTCTCCTTATTGACTCCATCACAACCCTTCAAGATTTTGAACACCTCTATCAAATCTGCCATTAGCCTTCTCTGTTCTAAGGAGAGCAACTCCAGCTTCCCCAGTCTCTCTACATAACTGAAGTCCCTCATCCCTGGTACCATCCAAGTAAATCTCTTCAGCATCCTCTCTAAGGCCTTGGTCTCCTTCCTAAAGTGTGGTGCCCAGAATTGAACACAATATTCCAGCTGAGGCCTAACTAGTGTTTTATAAAGGTTCAATATAACTTCCTTGCTTTTGTACTCTAAGCCTCTATTAATAAAGCTGAGGATGTTTTTAACAGGACAAGTTGAGAAGGCTATCACCTTCAAAGATTTGTGTACATACACCTGCAGGTCTCTCTGTTCCTGTACCCCCTTTAAAATTGTACCATTTAGTTTATATTTGCCTCTCCTCATTCTTCCTACCAAAATATATCACTTCACAATTCTCTGCGTTAAATTTCATCTGCCACGTGTCTGCCCATTTCACCAGTCTGCCTATATCCTCCTGAAGTCTGTTACGATCCTTCACATTGTTTACTACATTTCCAAGTTTCGTGTCATCTGCAAACTTTGAAATTATACCCTCTGTACACAAGCCCAGGTCATTAATATATCAAAAAGAGCAGTGGCCCTAATACTGACCCCTGGGGAACACCACTGTATACTTCCCTCCAGTCTGGAAAACAACTGTTCACCTCTACTCTCTACTTTCTGTCCCTTAGCCAATTTGTACCCATGCTGCCACTGTCCCTTTAATCCCAAGGGCTTTAATTTTGCTAACAAGTCTATTATGTGGTACTTTATCAAATGCCTTTTGAAAATCCATATACACAATATCAACTGCATTACCCTTATCAACCCTTTACGTGACTTCATCAAAGAACTCAATCAAATTAGTCAAGCACTATTTTTCCTATAACAAATCTGGGTTTCTCAGAAAGCAAAACTTTGTTCATTGAGGAGTGCTTCCTAAGCTCTTAATTTTTTTAATCTTAAAAGGAAAATCAGTATTTATTCTTTTGCAGACAGAATTTTCACTTAATTGACCGATGATTTCATTAACGACGCGGGAGTAAATTTTCTTTGTCAGTGCTCCTAACGCTGGGTTTCACAGTCTGGACGGCACGTATCAGGATTTCGGGTGCATGCTCCCCCAACCAATTTTCCATGTGCAGTGGAGGATTGAAGAGGATTGTGTATTTGGGACTAGAGATAGCTAGACAGAGATTTGAGAGAACTCCAGAATGCAGGGGCATCGTCGTTGAAAGTTCTGCTAGTGATAGTGGTGCGGAGGGAGCGGGAGACAAACAATAGATCAGAGTAGGAAGAGTAGAGGGCCTGTGCAGGGATGAGATAAAGGGCTGGAGAAGATTGCAGTGGTATCATGGAGGGATTTTAAGTGAATCATAGAGATTTTAAAATCTATATCTTGCGGAATAAGAGAACGTTTGGCAAGGACAGGGGTGAAGGTTATATGGAACCTTGTATGGAATAGGATATGAGTTAGAGTCCTGGATGAGTTGAAAGAAGGGTGGTAGAGAGTGGTGAAAAGTTGAGCCTTGTTGTGATGAAGGTGCAGATGAGGATATCAGCGGTGATGTGGGTAAGTTAAGAGTGTGTGTGGGTGATAGTTGGAGGTGAAACTAGGCAGTCTTGGCGATCAGAGTTTGAAACTCACCTCCGGGTCAAACAGAACACTGAGGTTCTGCATTTTCATCTACAGTCTGAGGGAGCAGCAGAGATGATGATGAATTCAGTGATGGAGAAAACAACAACTTGTATTTATATAGCACCTTATCACATGTCTTGGAAATGCCCCAAATCCCTAATTATTGAATTAATTGCAACATACATTGCTGTTCTTATGTGGGTAAATGTGGCAGCCATTTGTAAACAGCATGGTCCCACAAAAAGCAATGAGATGAATGACCAGTTAATCTGTTTTTGGTGGCGTTTCTTTTGAGTGAGAGCTGAAAAGGATGGCTTCAGTATTGCAAATGTAGAGGAAAGTTTTGGCTCATCCACGACTTGATGTCAGAAAGGCATTCAGACACTAACTGACCTTTTTAAGTATAGAGTTGTGCTGCCCAGTGATTAATAAAATCATTGCCTGCAGTATAGCACAAATTCATTAAGATTTCCCTCTCACAGATTTACATTTAAGGTAATTTAAAAAGACAATTTAAAAACTTACAATTTGCACCAAGATCTACAATCACAATTAATTTAAATTCCTAAAGCTGTGAAATACTAATAGAATCAATTCTGTTTAGCTGGGGCAGATCGAGGGTCCAGATTTGAATCAAATTAGCTGCTTCTATTAATTTCAGACAAATTGGGACCTTTACTTCATTCAACGAGTAGCTAATAACATGGTAGCTAGTGAAGGGTTTGGAATCGACACATGCACTGGCTGGAAACCATGACATTTTATTACATATTTACTTATGTTGGTGTCTGCTGGTTCCCTTGTTGTACAACTACCTGTGTCGCTAATTATACTGTGCACAATTTGGCATTCCTAGTATGGTATTTCCCCAAATGAAGACAAATAATCTGTAGGATATATATAAAATGTAAGTTAAAATAAAATGTATTTCTGCTGGGGGAATGTTGGGAAAAGAATATTTCTCCCCGCTCCATAAAAAAGCTAAGCATTTCCTAGATTAGTTTATTCCTGGATTGTGGAGTGCATATTGAACAGTCTACAAAGAGACTACAGAACAAACATTTGCAGAGAGAATATGTAACACTGCAGAAAGTGTCCCCAAACTTACAAATAGTGCATATTCATATTATTAGCACTACGGCTGACATGTTTATGCTAAGAAATCTCACAGCAGCCAGGGTTAGTAAAGAACAGATGTGCAACTTTATTAATGGAAAAGCATTATCAAAACCTGTCTGCCTTTTTATAGGCAGAAACCTTTTTTTCAATTTTGTTCTATGCTGTATCTACTCCTTACTAAAGTAATGTCAAAACAAAAATGTGAATTTGAGTGCCACTTGACCTGTACTATGCTGTCTAGGTAAATGATACTGTATCATATACAGCCACAATGCCCCATACACTGCAATCACCCTCTTCAGCTACACAAGGGCACTTCACAACATCCATTCACGTTCCATCAGACAGCAAGAAAAAAGACGCAGAATTAATTGTCAGTTTGGGTTGAAATAAAAGCTATTTGCCATTACATTTTCTGTAGAGGCCAAAATTATGATAAGAAATTAACAGATGGTTTATTCTTGCAAGGAACTGGGCAGTATAGTCATAGAGTCATAGAGTTATACAGCACGGATAGAGGCCCTTCGGCCCATCGTGTCTGCGCCGGCCATCAAGCCCTGTCTACTCTAATCCCATATTCCAGCATTTGGTCCGTAGCCTTGTATGCTATGGCATTTCAAGTGCTCATCCAAATGCTTCTTGAATGTTGTGAGGGTTCCTGCCTCCACAACCCTTTCAGGCAGTGAGTTCCAGACTCCAACCACCCTCTGGGTGAAAAAGTTATTTCTCAAATCCCCTCTAAACCTCCCGCCTTTTACCTTGAATCTATGTCCCCTTGTAATAGAACCCTCAACGAAGGGAAAAAGCTCCTTAGTATCCATCCTATCTGTGCCCCTCATAATTTTATGCCCCTCATAATTTTGTACACCTCAATCATGTCCCCCCTCAGCCTCCTCTGCTCCAAGGAAAACAAACCCAATCTTCCCAGTCTCTCTTCATAGCTGAAGCGCTCCAGCCCTGGTAACATCCTGGTGAATCTCCTCTGCACCCTCTCCAAAGCGATCACATCCTTCCTGTAGTGTGGCGACCAGAACTGCACACAGTACTCCAGCTGTGGCCTAACCAGTGTTTTATACAGCTCCATCATAACCTCCTTGCTCTTATATTCTATGCCTCGGCTAATAAAGGCAAGTATCCCATATGCCTTCTTTACCACCTTATCTACCTGTTCCGCCGCCTTCAGGGATCTGTGAACTTGCACACCAAGATCCCTCTGACCCTCTGTCTTGCCTAGGGTCCTCCCATTCATTGTGTATTCCCTTGCCTTGCTAGTCCCTCCAAAGTGCATCACCTCGCACTTTTCCGGGTTAAATTCCATTTGCCACTGTTCCGCCCATCTGACCAACCCATCTATATCGTCCTGCAGACTGAGGCTATCCTCCTCGCTATTTACCACCCTACCAATTTTTGTATCATCAGCGAACTTGCTGATCATACCTTTTACATTCATATCCAAGTCATTAATGTAGACCACAAACAGCAAGGGACCCAGCACCGATCCCTGTGGTACCCCACTGGCCACAGGCTTCCAGTCACAAAAACAACCTTCGACCATCACCCTCTGCCTTCTGCCACTAAGCCAGTTTTGTATCCAAAGTGCCAAGGCACCCTGGATTCCATGGGCTCGTACCTTCTTGACCAGTCTCCTGTGGGGGACTTTATCGAAGGCCTTACTGAAATCCATGTATACCACATCCACTGCATTACCCTCATCCACACGCCTAGTCACCCCCTCAAAAAATTCAATCAAATTAGTCAGACATGATCTTCCCTTGACAAAGCCATGTTGACTATCCCTGATTAATCCTTGCTTCTCCAAGTGATCAGTCATCAGTACACTGTCTTCTCCTGGAATTTAGGTTTCAATCCAGTCCTGATTTTCACTGCCCATCTGCAAAGGGAGCAAGGGAACTTCCGTGTGCAAGAGGAACAAGCTTTGGAAGGTTTTTGTTTTGCAATGTTTAACTTTACGTATCCTTTTAGTGCTACATTCTGGCACTGAAAATTTATGGGGCAGATATCCTGGCATAACTGGGGCTAGTTGCTCAAATGCAAAGGCCGAGTGACAGGCCATGACAAAGTGGGTGCTATCAGCCCCTTTGTAAGGGGATCTGATTTTTCATGTTCCCCATTTCTCTTCAGGGTCTGGACCCACAGGTGGGTCTCACTTGTGCTGCCCAGGACGCCTGTACGCTTCTTCTCACCTAGTGTACCGGCTACCCAGTGGATCCTATACTTGGGATGAGAAAACCCCAGGCCTGGAAGTCCCATCCCTTGGCCACGCCACTCTAATGCAGGTGATCTTATTTTGGGCAGGCAGAGGTTTCACCCGCAGCAAGTCCCTGAAGATGCTGACAGCACAGGCTGAGACCCAGCGTTTCCAGCTTTCAGCCTAGTTGGCAGAAATTCTACCACAATCCCACCTGACTAACGGTGGAAATGTACTAGAAGTATTGAGGAAAACTTGCATTTTTTTTGCATGTTTCTGTCTTTTATTAGTACTTTTGTGAGAACAAATTTGGAACCCATTTTTAAAAACTGATTGAGGTACGTTTGATTTCATAATGCCTCAAATGCAGTAATTCATGGTTGAGGTGGTACAAGGTGAAAGAAGGCATGCCAAGGAGATTAGCAGGTACCAGGCCTCATTTGTAGATTTTGGCACATACTTGCCAATGTCCAAGGACAACTGCCTCAGCTTTTGCAAGGTTTGCAGGAAGCCAGTGGCAGAGCTTTACCACCTGCAGGAAGGACACCCATAGCCATGTGTAACATAGGGACAGTACTGACAGTGATTACCAAGGTCACCATTGCCCTTAATTGTTATGCCTGTAGCTAGCACTGCAATATCAGCTAATTTACTGCTGATACATTTGTCAAACAGATGACTGATGCGTTGGTGATCGTGGTCAGGACTCCCATTTCTTTTCCCACTGACTAGCATGGCGTGGATTCTCAATGTTATCACTGCTGAATTTCCCAAGGGAGCTAAAGTGCAAGAGGTCTCTGATGACTGTCATATGTCAAACTTGAAGCCCTTTCTGGGTATCAGTAAGTGACATGTTTGTGATTCAATGGTTTCATGTGTGAAGCCTTTGGAAGATGTATGTGTGTGGGGCAAGGCTTCACAATTGTAAATTGCAGCTTGAGTGTGTGCCCTGTTGAGGTATTTAGTATGCATGAGATGCACTGAAAGAGCTGTAAGGCTGTTAAGGCTTTGCATGGTCAACCAATAACAGGTATCATTTTATGGCATGCAGTCTTGGGCCATCTACTTGATATATGTTAGTGTTGGGTAGTTTTACCTTGCCAGGACCTATAAAGTGTGCCGTCTTTTCCTGCATCTATTCCCAGTTACAATAGTGTTGAAGCTGCCCACCACCTATTGCCAGACATAGTTCACTTTTGTCTTCTGGAGAGAATGTCTTGGAGGACAAATGGGGCATGTCTTCTTTGTACCCCTCTCCGTGCAACAGCACATCCATTTTACCAGCCATTAAATGGGGAATTAGAGCTGCAACGCACTGCCACTTGCCCATAGATGCTGGTTTTTTACCTCGACATTGGGTTAATTTTTCTTTGTTTTCTGCTTGCCACTTCTTACTCCCCCATAAAGCCTTTGGAAAGGTTAACAAATATTTTTAAACAATTTTTAACCTTTCTAAAGGCTGGAAGAACTTTTGCCTCCCTTTAAATTTTGTTAGTTGTGGAGTGACTGGATAGCACAATGGGTTGAGCACTGGCCTTTTGGGAGCTGGGTTCAAATCCAGTCCAAAGTGATGGGGTAAAAGTTTTCTGTGCCTTCCAGCTCTTATGGGTTCTATGTAAAATGAGTTTGGGCCATCTCAATTCACTGTGTAAATTGGACTTTCAGTACTGGATGAGCAGAAATTTCCTCCAACTAAATATTGGGAAGACCAAAGCCATTGTCTTCGGTCCCCACCACAAACTCCATTCCCTAGCCACCAACTCCATCCCTCTCCCTGGTCATTGTCTGAGGCTGAACCAGACCATTCACAACTTTGGCGTCCTATTTGACCTTGAGATGAGCTTCCAACCACATATCTGCTCCATCACCAAGACCGCCTACTTTCACCTCCTTAACACCATCCATCTCCATCCCTGCCTCAGCTCATCTGCTGCTGAAATCCTCATCCATGCCTTTGTTACCTCTAGACTTGACTATTCCAATGCTCTCCTGGCTGGCCTCCTATATTCTATCCTCCATAAACTTGGGCTCATCCAAAGCTCTGCTGCCTGTATTCTAACTCGCACTAAGTCCCATTCACCCATCACCCCTGTGCTCGCTGACATACATTATCTCCTAGTTCAGCAACACCTTGATTTTAAAAATTATCATCCTTCTTTTCAAATCCCTCCATGGCCTCGCCCCTCCCTATCTCTGTAACCACCTCCAGCCCTACAACCTTCCAAGATCTTTGAGCTCCTCCAATTCTTCCCTCTTTCACATGTCCAATTTTCATCGCTCCACCATTGGAGGCCATGCCTTCAGCTACCTAGGCCCTAAGCTCTAGAACTCCCTCTCCACCTCTCTAACTCTCTCTCCTCCTTTAAGACACTCCTTAAAACCTACCTCTTTGACCTAGCTTTTGGTCACCTGTCCTGATATCTCCTTATGTGGCTCGGTGTCAAATTTTGATAACGCTCCTGTGGAGTGCCTTGGGATGTTTCCTACGTTAAAGGTGCTATATAAATGCAAGTTGTTATTGCCTACATAACAACAGTCACTACACTTCATAAGGAATTAATTCAATATGAAGCTCTTTGGAACACCTTGAGGACAAGATATGTAATGCAGAATGTATTATTTTGCTGCCATGGTTTAATCCAAGTTTCTCTAAAGCCATAAAATCTGTTTGTTGTAAACAGAGCCTCAGACCAATCACAGTTTAATTGTTTGGTGAGAGAACTGTGATTGGTGAGGTCAGAGTTTATTTGCTTTTCCGGCTGCACTTAAGAACTTAGGAAGAAATGTCTAGCTTTGTTTTCTTTACCTGTGATTGCCAATGTTATTTTTGAAGTCACATTCTAAAAACATTCTGACTCCTGTGTAATGAAGCTTTTCTGTATAGGTGGGGGAGTTCCTTTGTATTTTCCAGCTGACCAGCTTTTTTTGAAAGATCATTGGAAAAAATGTTGCAAGTCATTTGCCTAGAATGAAATTGCATATCTTTAAGTGTAACAGAGACATGTGGCACGGAGTATAACGTGACAGACAGCAAATGCGAGTGCATGCATTGTTTTTTGTGTTTAAGCATTTAGGATATTAGTAGGAGAACTGGTTTGGAGATGTATGGCAGCTGAACTAATAACAACAGGGATATAAGGATGGAATTAAAGAAAGACTTGCATTTATATAGTGCCTTTTATGACCTCAGGACGTCCCAAAGTGCTTTACAGCCAATGAAGTACTTTTGAAGTGTAGTCACTGTTGTAATGTAGGGAAACACGGCAGCCAATTTGCACACAGCAAAGTCCCACAAACAGCAATGAGATAATGACCAGATAATCTGTTTTAGTGATGTTGGTTGAGGGATAAATATTGGCCAGGACACCAAGGAGAGCACCCCTGCTCTTCTTCAAAACAGTGCTGTGGGATCTTTTACGTCCACGCTGAGAGGGCAGATGGGGCCTTGGTTTAACGTCTCATCCAAAAGACGAATTACTTTCATCAAGGTAATCTTGCAAATACTTAATGTGCTCATATTAACAACTCCTGTTTTAACAGAGGCACTGACCCATTTATTTTAATGGAGCTGTTAACCCATTTTGTTTAAATTTGTTTTAAATAGGTTAATATCACTAATATAGCTGAAAGAGGAATTTGGTAATAAAGTATGCTAAACTTTCATGCAATAAAATTGCCAACAATAATTTCTACCCTATAATTATTAACCTAATTACATCTGTGCTGCAGTCAGTCTAAGAACATAAGAAATAGGAGCAGGAGTAGGCCAGTCGGCCCCTCGAGCCTGCTCCGCCATTCAATAAGATCATGGCTGATCTGATCCTAACCTCAAATCTAAATTCATGTCCAATTTCCTGCCCGCTCCCCGTAACCCCTAATTCCCTTTACTTCTAGGAAACTGTCTATTTTTGTTTTAAATTTATTTAATGTAGCATCAGATTTCTCTGTATCTTCTTGCACTATACCTGACCTGAGAGTGCCAAAAGTGGGAAAGTTTTCAGTTCCCCAATGATAACATCCCTTACCCTGACGCATCAAAATATAAAAAGTTAATGAGAATTTTTTGTAACTGACATTTAACAAGAGTACTGATGGTGAAACTCACTTGTAAATCTTTAGATTGTAACTGTCATAGGTGCTAATATTTCATCGCGGATTGCTTTAAAATTTACAAATTGATTCTGACTGTGGCAATCCCCGTGTCAGCTGTTAGCAAGGACCATGCACAAGCAGGAGTAATTAAATGAGAACTTTTGGATTAAAGTGCTTGAAGTGACTGATCGATTTCAACTGAGGTGGAACGTGTTGAAAGGAAGGTGCAATCAGAGTCAAGCGGGCCGGTTGATGGAATTATCAAATATATCAGAACAGTAAAGATGGCAGCTGTATCTTTCTATATTGTACTAAGCGTTAAAAATGCAGAAAATTTGTCCCTGCTCAGTGGAACGTCAGTCAGCGGCAATGCCATCAAAGTCGACAAATAAAAGGTGTCATTACATGATTCGCAATGTAATGACATTGTTGCATCATTAACTGGGATTACTGCCATGAATTTTATTTTAATTTTTAATAACTTGGAAAAATTCACACAAAGAAATTCACACAAGGTAAATTCACCTTTGGCATTGTAGGCACGGAGCTTCACCTGCAGGGATTGCATATCAGGAATTTGGGTTTTGTGAATTTAAAGGAACATTGTTTTCATGGTAAAACAAAAAAGTTCACTAATTTGCGAAAAATGTTTCAATTTAGCCATAAGGTGTCCTAACTCCTGTGGAAATGTGTCCAATTGCCCCTTGAGGCTTAACCTATCTCAGGAAGTGGGGTTTGAATTTTGCACTCATGCACACATTACAAATGTAACTGAACCTTGCTGGTTCTGCAGACGACTGTGTGGGAAGTTTGAAATCAGTTGATTTTCATTCTCTTATGTGGACAGGGGTTCAACTATTGCTGGCCACATAAAATGTGAATGATTGTCCTGGACGTGAAGGGACGACATGTAAACCCCAGCTCCCTTTCAATCAGGGATGTCCATCAGATATTCTTGTGCCTGGGATTTTAAAGAGTAAAATTTAACAAACTGTATGTGTTGCTTACTAATATCGTACAACACACTTTCCACCTTGGAGGGTCAAGCCATGAAGAAGTACGTGATGTTTTGATTTCAGAGTTCAACATGAAAGTAATTTACTTGTAGCTTGTGGCATCAATAGCAGGTTAGGAATAAAAACTAAACATCATTTTTCAGATTGTCAACAAGTCTCAGTATTTGAGTGCCTCTTTAAAAAGAATAGCTGATGAAGACATGGGCCTGGAAATTCCTGGGGGCCCGTTCCGCCACACTTACATATGCCCGCTGACACCATAAGCAATTCCAGGGTTAGCTAATTTAAATAATGCTGGCGGGACAAAGGCGGCAGGGGGCCAAATATGCCATGTGAGCTGGGAATATTCGGTATTGGGGCGGTAAGGGCTGCATACAGTTAAAAGTCTGAGCAGGCTCTTGGAAGAGGGACCAAACTGACTGAAGCTAAATCACAAAAAAGGCGAGTTTCTAATTTTTCAGAGGTTGATGTGAAAGGGTTGCTGGTGCAAATGGAGCAGGGGAGTGAGAGTAGTCAGATAGCTCTTCCAAAGAGCCCGCACAGGCATGACAGGCTGAATGGCCACCTTCTGTGGTGCATGATTCTATGAAATTAGAAAACCGAGGGATGTGATCGATGGAATAATGGAGGAGGCCATTACATGGACCATGTGGAAGAAGGTAGCTTTGAGTTGAACCTTCACTTGCAGTGTCAGAAGTTGCTTAATGAACTCCCCAGGTCAGCAAGGGTAAAATTCAGCTTTTAAAAACATTCCTTTTCTAGCATGCCCAAGTGTTGTGTTGTGTAATGGTTTGTTTTATTTCTAAACTAGTTGCAGCCTAGTTGAGATAAGTAGGTTTTTTACTGACGTGAATGAATTATTTGAGCATTCCAGCCACTGCACCTGTTCAATTGCACTGTGATTCGCAGATTTAGGTATTTTACTACAGTGTGCTGCTGTGATTTGTGATGGCAATGTTGAACTGTTTACAGGTCAGTTGTAGCACATTGATACTTCGGAACTTGGAAACCGGTTTTCAATGTGTTTTCAAGTACATGTAGGAGATTCCTTTGTTACCATGCAGTAACGGGGAGAGAACCTATACCATCGGTATTAGAGAGGTCGATCTCAATGGGGAAATGTGAGAAGTGACGTGAAGAATGATAAGAATATAATAGATTGCAAACCCCAGACTGAAGGCACAAATTGAGCTCCTGTGCCTGCTCCTACTAATCACATTTTTGTGCACTGTAGTTTTTTTTTCTCAATGATTGCAGTGTAATCATTTTCATTTTCAGTATAAGTCCAGTTAAAAAACTTACTGACAGGGTCAAAAGTGCAACATGGCTGAAAATTGCTATTGACGAGATGAATGCTTAACACGTTCCTCTACCTGTTATTTTAATAAAGGCATTAACCCATTTATCATCAAGTTGATTGGAGTCCATACAGCTACATTATTTTTATATATTTAAAATATCTGCAACCCTTCCAGGGTTAATTATTTTTGGCTCGAGAGCCAGATTTACAGTAGGCTGCAAATAGTGGGAAATGCATTATATAAGGGTGCATTATATAAGGGTACATTTTGCTAGGCTCATGCTCCAATGCCCTAGCTGCAAGCAGTACCCTGCTGGCAATGTGGAACCCCACAAAATTTACCCAATGTGCCAAAAACCAAAATTTGGGGAGGGACATGCCCCTCAACCCTTCTAGAAAATAAATCTCATGTCTCCTGCACTGACATCCCACTTCAGTCATTTCTAAGTTCACCACTGCTGCAAACTGCACTTTTATACACTAAGTTCTCTCCTTGCAATAAAAGTGATCAAGCATTGGGTATATCAAATGTTTAGGTTATGACAAGTTTGTCTTCACCTATAATGAGTCTATATTCAAGTCTATTTTCTGAGCTGTCAGTTTTTGCTGTTTTTCTAGTATGCTGCTAAAGAAAGAGGGATTGGATGATGCAGTGAGAAGCCAGGAAGGAGAGGTTGAGATCAAACAAAAATGATCAGATTTTCTGGGCCGAATACTCTATTTCAATTCCTAAAGTTTCCTATATTCCTAACCCATGTGGACACAAATTGTTCAAAATAACTTTAAATGTAGCGATGATTCCACAATCTGGTGCTGTCGGGAGGGA
Organism: Heptranchias perlo; assembly: GCF_035084215.1. Classification (NCBI taxonomy): domain Eukaryota; kingdom Metazoa; phylum Chordata; class Chondrichthyes; order Hexanchiformes; family Hexanchidae; genus Heptranchias; species Heptranchias perlo. The sequence goes on along the minus strand of NC_090325.1, from coordinate 95,055,815 downwards.
GCGCGACTTAGGAAATCACGGATGTGCAGCCAGAGATTTTCCATCCACTTTTCATCTGCCTTTTCAGGTGGATGTGAAAGATCCCATTGCACTATTTAAAGAAGAGCAGAGTTTACCCAGTGACCAGGTCAACATTCATCCCTCAACCAACACCTCCAAAATCAATTTAACTGGTCATTTCATCTCCCTTGCGGTTTGTGGGACTTTGTTGTGTGCAAACTAGTTGCTATGTTCGCGTATACAACAATGACTGCATTTCAAAAGTAATTCATTGGGTGTGAAGTGCTTTGGGACATCCTGAGAATGTGATATGGTGCTGTATAAATGCAGTGCAAGGGGAAAATAGCATCTTTGGGCAGCACTTGTTTCCCTCTCCCCACCCCCCTCCTCGTTGTCAACATGATGGATTTTAGCAAGGCTTTTGACAAGGTCCCACATGGCAGACTGGTCAGGAAAGTAAAAGCCCATGGGATCCAAGGGACAGTGGCAAGTTGGATCCAAAATTGGCTCAGTGGCAGGAAGCAAAGGGTAATGGTCAACGGGTGTTTTTGTGACTGGAAAGCTGTTTCCAGTGGAGTTCCGCAGGGCTCAGCACTAGCTCCCTTGCTTTTTGTGGTATATATTAATGATTTAGACTTAAATGTAGGGGGTATGATTAAGAAGTTTGCAGATGATACAAAAATTGTCCATGTGGTTGATAGTGAGGAGGAAAGCTGTAGACTGCAAGAAGATATTGATGGACTGGTCAGGTGGGCAGAAAAGTGGCAAATGGAATTCAATCCGGAGAAGTGTGAGCTAATGCATTTGGGGAGGGCAAACAAAACAAGGGAATACACAATAAATGGAAGGATACTGAGAGGTGTAAAGGAACTAAGGGATCTTGGAGTGCATGTCCACAGATCCCTAAAAGTAGCAGAACAGGTAGATAAGGTGGTTAAGAAGGTATATGGAATACTTTCCTTAGCCGAGGCACAGAATATAAGAGCAGGGAGGTTATGCTAGAACTGAATAAAACACTAGTTAGGCCACAGCTTGAGTACTGTGTACAGTTCTGGTCATCACATTACAGGAAAGATGTAATTGCACTAGAGAGGGTACAGAGGAGATTTACAAGGATGTTGCCAGGACTGAAGAATTTTAGCTATGAAGAAAGATTGGATAGGTTGGGTTTTTTTTCTTTGGAACAGAGGAGACTGAAGGGAGATTTAATTGAGGTGTATAAAATTATGAGGTGCCTAGATAAAGTGGACAGGAAGGACCTATTTTCCTTAGCAGAGAGGTCAATAACCAGGAGGCATAGCTTTAAAGTAATTGGGGAGTGGGGAGCTGAGGAGAAAACTTTTCACCCAGAGGGTGGTAGGGGTCTGGAACTCACTGTCTGAAAGGGTGGTAGAGGCAGAAACCCTCATTGCATTTAAAAAGTACTTGGATATGCACTTGAAGTGCCCTAACCTACAGTGCTACGGACCAAGTGCTGGAAAGTGCGATTAGGCTGGATAGCTCTTTTTTCAGCCGGCACAGACATGATGGGCCAAATGGCCTCCTTCTGTGCCATGAATTTCTATGATTCTATTCCCTCCACAGCCACCCCCTCCCTCTCCCCAACCCTCTCTCTGCTAAAGGCATTGACTCCTTGCTGGGTATGGTCCCAAGTGTGCCAGTTGCCTTTCAGTACCTTATCCAAGTGGCCATTATTCATGTGTGAGCCTTAACAATGACAGAGTAGTCGACCACGGAAGGCATCATTGTTCAGCCCAACCCTCTCTTTACCTAATACTCAAGCACATGTCGAGCAAGGGTGGCTGGATGGCACCAAAGAGTGAGACCTCTGGCTCATTTGATTCCCCCCCCCTAACCCAGGTGCATTGTAGCCAATTATAGGTGCCACATCCCCTGAGACCTGTTAACTTTCCTGGTCTGTATACCACAGCGACTCACTGAATAAACTTGTTGAGCCATCAAGGAATTTCTACCTATTTTAGTTTCTCCTCTTACATCCTGTATCTCTGTCCTGACTCTTGTGGTCACTCAACTCCAGCAAGAAGGATGAATGAATGAAATGTGTAACAGTGGACAGCTAAGAGGTAACTTGTCCTCAATGGGTTAATCTTTGCATTTCTTGTCATCCTACAAGTGTAGGCTGTAAAACAAGCATCTGTAGCTGTGACACTGCTGGGCTGCACTGTAAAACATAAACTGTTTTACAAAATTATCACCAAGCATTGTTCTGTGAATTATAAATGCGACTTCATTTCGAGGATTTCATTTCCACATCGTTCACCTGAGGAAGGAGGTAGCCTCCGAAAGCTTGTGAATTTAAAATAAAATTGCTGGACTATAACTTGGTGTTGTAAAATTGTTTACAATTGTCAACCTCAGTCCATCACCGGCATCTCCACATCATTACAAAATTAAATATGAGTTTAAATCATTAGTGAAGAACTCCATTTGACAGATAAGCACTGTTATTGCTCTTCGATCACAAGTTAATGGTTCTTGCTTTTCAGTTAGTTTTTCATTAATAACAGAAGATTTTTGTAATGCTGTTACAGGGGCTATTTCAGGTGGCTTCTGTGTTAGTGGGAGAACCTTCAAAATCTTTTTTGTATCAATGGTCATAGTACTTCCAGGCCTGCTGTAGTGAGGAGCTCTGCATTTTGTTCTTTGTTTACCAGTTGAGTTGTTTATGTGAAACTTAACATCCCTTTTCCCACCCCTGCCCAAAGTGCTGACCTAAGTTCTTATTAAAGTTCTGCTAAGCTTGCTGCTGTTTTGAACGCAAACATGCCTTTACACAGCATTCATTATCTGTAGCGGGCCTATCTCATTGCAGGAGACACTCTAGCTATTGCTGAATTTCCAGCATTCAAATGAAGTGTGATTGAAGCTTTTTTGTGTACCCTCCCATTATAAAGATATTTTATTAAAGGAAAATGGCTGGTATTTAAAAAAAGAATCTTAAGTATTGTTCACCTGGCCCTTATCCCATGGAACTGTTCCATGGTGCTAAATAAGGATTCCACTTCAGCAACAAAAAAGGTGTCCTTGAATAATGTAAAAACAGCTGTTTACCACTTAAAGTGAAATTAATTTGTGAAAATCTACTAGCTTGTGTGAATTACACCTAAAAACAGATGGTTTGTGGCTTCACTGCATATGAATGAAGACAGCAATTGCGGTAGAATGCACACGAACCTGCATGGAGTATTCCCCTTTGCATAGACACCAAGGCAGAACAGATTGATCTAGGTAACCAGTTTTCTTTTATTGAAGAGTATTGTTTATGTAGATTCATATCAACAACCTGACAGCCTCAGTCCCCCTTGGATCTAGCATAAACTTGTTCTGCAATGTTATACTGGGATTTTCACACCAAATGTACTCTGTTAGTGACAGGCTGGTCGAGATGAATTTGGGGACTTAGTATATCTTCTGCATCGGAGCCCAACCCCACACACTGAGCTTTGTTGCCAATGAGTTTGATTTCAAAATCTGTAATAGATTATAATCCAATGGAATTTAGGGAACAGGTTTTGTAATTTTCATTATATAATATTAATTTATTAAAAGATTTTTTAAAAGTTTATTTAACAGAAAACAGAAAAGCACAGGGATAGCCGAGATACCGATTGGAAAATATAGGCCCAGAAATTACTCACCTCCAGACGTCGTATTGAAATGGCGTCCTCTCCAACCGCCGGCAAAGACACAGAGCAAGTTCACGAGTGCGCACTAAGACCTGGAAATCGGAAACTTGCTCCCATTGGTGCATTGGCAGTTTGAGAGGGCCGAATTAAAGGGCCGTGCCACACTACAATGAATAAAATTACTAAACATTCGTAAACTTATCCATCTGCCCAGCTGGAACTAAGGTACTTACGCCACCAAAGGGTACGCTGGAAAATACCAGCTCTGCACTACTTTTTAAAAGACTGTTAATGACTGAGAAACAACAAAAAATTAAATTTTAAAAATGTGGAATGTCATATTACTCTTTATATTTTTTGATCATTAAAACATTTTTGTACTAACATACAGAAGTTAACTGTAAAGGAATGAGCTCTACTTGCCTGCTTGTGGGTGTGACTTCTCTTGACCGGTTCTGTGGGCGTGGTTTCCATTCCTACGGGTCTGTATCGATACGAAGGAACCTGTGCTGATTTCACAGTGCTGAACTTTAAAAAAAAATTGAAGAGGGGAGCAAGTGGACGTCAGAGACCACGAGGTAAGTATTTTTGTGGTGTTTGTCTGCAGGATGTGTGGACAGCCTTGCCACGCTGGTCGGTGCAATTTCCGGCCCAATAAATTCTGCGCGCTATATTACTGCTGTGGATTCATAGAGTAGCTTAATTAAGCCTATATAAGACATACCTGACATTGGTCTCCCCTCGTTCATTTTATGCCTTGAAAGCGGACGAAACAATGCTGAATTTCATCCCCCATAGTACAGTGACAGAAAGAAACTTCATGGATAAAAATATTTAATTCTTGTCACAGTGACTACTATAATCTTCTCCAGTACATCAGTGCTCACTGGTGCTGTCACCTTTAATCTAACATGGGGCCAGTTTCAGATAGATATTGTGATTTACCTCCAGTTATTTTCAAATTAATTTTATTACCAATATAGAGCCAATGTAACATAAACAAACAAAGTAGAACATAGAGCATAAATAAAATGGTTACAAACCCATAATAAATCATTAATGGTAGCAACAAAACCAACAATAAAACTAAAAAGGTGAGCTAAAGGTCCAATCCTGTGCTCCAGGCAGGGAGTCGAACTTGTAGGGAGCGCATTGTGAGAAATTGTAGGGGCGCAGCCCATGATTTTAATAGGTAGTAAATCATAGACTGTGCATCCATGATGACCTGCAATGTGCTTGCTGTGATCTTGGCTTTCCACTGGAAGCACAGGATCAAAGAATTGGCTCTTAGACTCCCCACCAAATATAAATAGAATTTACAGCACAGAAACAGGCAGTTCGGCCCTGTGGTCTATGTTTATGCTCCATACGTGCCTCCATCCATTCTACTTCACCTAACCCTATCAGCATATCCTTCTATTCCTTTCTCCCTCGTGTATATGGAAACCTATCGCTGCTTTAACCAGATTTTCCCGTCCAGTTTTTTTTTCTTCTTTTCTCCGGTACTGTCCTGAATCCGGTGGCTCATGCTGGAGTTTTATTTCATGGATGGTGGCAGCCTGAAGCAAAACAGTGACTGTTGGCATGCCACTCAACCTTGTAAAGATCGCAGCTAACCCCAAATCCTGTTGTCGCCCGGGGAAAGATTTTGTCTGTGGGCCGTGTGTAATGAAGAAATAAATCCATTTATAAAGGACAGACATCTGTGCAGGCACTTTACAGCATGGCTCATAGGAAAGAGATCAGGTGCAAGAAACTTTTAGTGCCTCCATTTCCGCCCGAGCTAAGATCAACTAATTCCAGACAGATTAATCCTGGGAACTTATCATTAGTTTAAGTTCTTACTCATGAACAAAATGCTGTGTTAAGTGTGAACAATGTGTCTGGTACTGTGCAAAATCCAGCTGATAACTATGCACCTTAGGGATGCTAGTTCAGCTTTGTCAATGCATTTTGGTTAATAGCTCACTGTGCCATTTTGCCATCTGTAGTTGTACTTCCCATAGTATATTGGCCATTAAGATGAATATAAATCAATGAGTAACATATCATTAGAACTGCTTGCTGTACATTATTCTCACCATCTTGTTCTGTGGTAAATATCTATCTTATTTTCAGATATGCTCAGGGCACAGACTCACACTCCTGGCCATTCTTTACATTTGTTATTTTCTTTTTTTTTGCTTGTCCTGTGATATTAGCTCTTTAAGGAGTAAACTCAGAGATGTAACTTATTTCGGTGGATTTTCTGAGTCCTTTTCTCAGTCCTTCCTGAGTCTGATGCATGCTTGCAGTGAGGACTCGAAAATTCACCAGATTATTTGTTGGCAGCCGAGAGAATACGCTCTCTGAGAGAGGCATTCCAGAGAGATCAAGAAAAGAAGGGACAATCCGAAAACATCTTCAAATAATAAAGTTTTTGTCAACTTGTGGCCCATTATAGAAATCGGCTAATTTTCATTTCCATTTAAATCAATTTTATGCTTGGACGGCAAGTTGTAAATCTATCCCTAAATGTCATAAAATCTCAACTTGCAGTGGTGTTATGTTGGTGCAATAAATTGAAACCTCCAATATACTCTGCTACAAAGTCCTGGGATGTAGGATAACGCCTGGATTACTCCACATCGTTCCTGATTTTAGTTCCGTCGTTTGGGGCATTAAATAGCAGATAGGTGTTTTCTCCACAGTAAAAGACAGACTTGCATTATATAGTGCTTTTCACAACCTCTGGACATCCCAATGCGCTTTACAGCCAATAAAGTACATTTTGAAGTGTAGTCACTGTTGTAATGTAAGAAACATGGCAGCCAATTTGTGCACAGCAAGCTCCCACAAATAGCAATGTGAAAATGGCCAGATCATCGTTTTATTTTTGTGATGTTGGTTAAGGGATAAATATTGTCCAGGATACCAGGGAGAATTCCTCTGCTCTTCTTCAAATAGTGCCATGGGATCTTTAGGATAAATTTTAACCCCGAAGAACGGGTGAGTCGTGAAAATTCTCCGCTTTCGGAATGGGAATGCACCCTGCTCCAATGTGCCAACTTCTGGGTTTGACCCAGACGCGTCTGGGTGCGCACACACTTCTAAAACCCGGAAGTCCCGTCGGCAATTAAAGCCAGTGGGATGATATTTAAAGGGTTAATTGAGGCGCTTAAATATATTACATTTTTGTGGTTTGAATCAAACAAGCCCTTTTAACTGGTCCTGAACATGTCTCCCGTGGCTTCTGAAACATGCCATGGAAACAGAGGCGAGTTACAGCTGGCCCTCATTTGGACCTTTAAACCAGTGATTGACACATGTGAAGAAAAGGTGAGTTTTTGCAGCAGGGCAATCAGTTCTCAGACAAACCTTTAGCTGGGATTTCTTTGTGTTGAGATTTCTTGGTTCACACTCAGAATTCTTATGTTTAGACATATTTACCTACATTTTGGACCCCCTCAAACTGACACCATCAGGATGGGGGGTGCAATGTATTTACTCCACGGTACCTCTGAGGAGGAGGCACCTCACCATTTGCACCAGGCAAAACGTGCCATTCTGGGAGTTGCAAGTCCACCAGACAGTGGTGTGCTGCAAGGCCCTGAAGAGCAGAGAGGGGACCAGCGGAGGGGCCAAGGTCGCAGGAGGCACTACCCACGTGAGAGCGTCTACAGGCAAAGGCTGAGCTTCCTGGACCTCTCTGAGGTGGCCACGCATTGCCCGTCACAGTTAAAGTCACCACTGCTCTCAATTTCTTTGCTTCCGGATCTTTCCAGGGCGCCACTGTTGACATCACCGGGTCTCTCAGTCGTGTATACGATAGGTCACGGATGGCTTGTTTTCCAGGGCATCTGATTACGTCAACTTCCCCTGCGACAACATCAGCCCGACTGAGAGGGCAATGGGTTTCCACTCTCTGGCTGGCTTCCCATGGGTAGAGGGCACAATTGATTGCACACATGTAAAATCCGAGGACCTCCACGTGAGCCAGGATTATTCATCAACCGACAGGGATATCACAATGGGCAGCTGGTTTGCGACCACCAGAAGAGATTTCTGCAGGTGTGTGCCTAATTCCCTGGCAGGTGCCATGATTCCTTCATTCTGCACGAGTGCATCATCCCGGCCCTCTTCCACGCACAAGACAGACTTAAGGGTTGGCTCATTGGAGACAAGGGACACCCCCTGCAGACGTGACTCATGACACCTCTAAGAAACCCCACCAACGAGGCACAGCAGCGGTACAACGAGTCACATCACCACGGGGTCTGTCATTGAGCAAGCCATTGGGATTCTCAAGATGCAATTCAGGTGCCTGGATCGATCTGGGGGATCCCTTCAGTTCTCACCGGCGAGGGTGTGTAGAATGATAGTCGTGTGTTGTGTCCTGCACAACATCACTGAACAGAGAGGGTTTCAGGTGGAGGATCTCCCATGTGGGCATGAGGCATATGGGTGGATGGATGGCAGACACCACCACCCCAGTGGCAGAGCAGCGGTACACCTGGCTGCTCATGATACCGGGGAGTCACTCATATCTAATAGATTCTCATAAGGAAATCTGCAAAGGGGAGATAGTGAAGTAGTCAGACCATCTGGAACAACCACCACCAGCACCAACCCCCCACCCTCCGCTTGCACAACACAGTCCTTCAACCACACATACACCCATTGGGCGTGTTTGGGTGTATTACGTCTTGCCGTTCATGATGAAGCACATGCAAGGGCGTTTTCACGATAGGGACTCAAGAATGGACAAGACGTGGCAGTGGTGGTGACAATTATAACATTTAAGGTGAATGTAACAAAAAACAAATATAAATGAAAAACATGACATTTAGTCAGACATCCTCGTGTATACCCATGGTGATCACAAAACCTTCGCCTTCCTTTTCCTACTACTTCTACATGGTGCATGGCCTGTGGCTTCAGCAGAGGTAGTGGTAAGTTGCTCAAGTCTCTGCTCTGACTGCTGAGATGCTCTCAGCCTACACCCTCTGGGTTTTGGAGCTCTACCTGCACCTGTGCAGGGGCAGACTTTGGCCATCGGGAGAGGAGGCAGCATTGCGGGTACTGGTTGAGGGGGGTAATGGGTGTGAGGTGGGAGCGCTTTGAGTGGAGTCCCCACTTCCATGTTCCCTTTCGCCATCATCCCACTCCAGGGCCAGGGTCTCATCACTCCTACCACTCTCCTGGACAACAGCTTGGAGGACATTTGTAATGCCTTGTAAGGCCACTGTTAAAGTATCTGTCTGCCTGTTTAAAGCAGCAGAATGTTGGTCACCTTGAGTCTACTCGGCCATCGTCAGGGCCTGAATGGATTCATTTGTGAGCCGTGCTTGAAGCTCAATGGAGGTTAGCCTTCTCTCCATCGCAGACATTCCCACTTTTATCTGCGCCACCAGTCCACTAATGCTGGAGGTGGACTCCTCCATCCTCTCTGCTATTGTGGACAGTGTGCATGGCACATTTTCCAGTACATCACAAAGGTGCATCTCTACCTCAATCATTCTCCTTCTCGAGGATGGCCCCCGGGGTTCAGCATCTGCATCCAGCTGAGCAGAGTTTGGAGAGGAGTGCGCCCCCTGACACGGACTCTCCACAGCTGCCTGTCACCAGTATCTGCTCGTGCTCACTTGTGTGTGGTGAATCACCAGGTGACAACCCAATTAACTGTCTAACAGGATCCACCGAGGTGTGAGTATCTGCGCTGGTGCCTGGCTCGCTTTGATGTGATGGTGCGCCCTCAGAGGCACGGAGCTCCTCTGAGGAATTGCCCTCGTCCAGGTTGTGTAGTCTTTCAGCAATTCTGGAGGGCTCTGGAAGAGAACATACAGCAATATTAGGATTCATCGCTGAAGAAATGTTGTGATGACCATACTGAGGTGTGCAACAGGTCAATCATTGATAATATCAGTTCATGTTGTGTGTGAGGGATGTTAAAAGTTCTGTCACCAGACATTTGCGAGGTGCCAGTCTCGGCATTTCCGACAGCCAGGCATTCGAGTGTTCGGCTCAGCTCCGAGGCCGCCTCCTCCGTCTCTCAGGGCCACTTTTGTGCTGGCGCCCCTCCAGTACGCCTCCTACCCACCGTTTCGACTGAGGAATGATATATGATACTTGGAAACTTAAGAGGAAAACACAAAATAATTTGCCATCAAAAAATTAATTTCAGCCTGAATCATATGAGACATGACTAGGGTTCCACACTAACATTATTGACCATTTGTCCTTCAACAGGTGATCATCAGATTTTACATGTCCAAACGCTTGTTTTAATATGCCTGAATTAATAAATAAAATTGGATAATTTTATTTTTTCCATTTCTTGCTGGAGGTATACCTCGCAGCAATGGTGTATGTACCACTAAGCTGCAGCTGATTTATTTTTATCGCCTGTCATGGAGCCCACGTGATATTCCATCCATTTAACTCAATGGAAGGAAAATTGGGCAGCTTGGTCATGGGCGTGTGATCCTTCCTGTCCAATTATCCTCTTTGTGCCCTATCAATACTTTACTCCAGGTGGTAAAGATGAAAATCTACCCCATAAGTTTAAATGACTTTGCAATCAGTCTTGCTGCTTTTAATCATAATTCTCATTCCAGATATTTCCCTGCTGTTTAAAAGATACATTCCATGCTTGAAAGGAATGCAGACCCGAGAGAGGGCTACAACGCTGAGTCACCAATTCTCCGACTCGCACTCCCCTTAAGCACAGCTCTCTGCTAGATCAGTGACATTACTCTTAACTCTCAGTTCTGACAATGTGCTGTGTAGGATTCAAACCTTGTCTAACTAAGATCCAGCCCTCAATAATATACAGATGTAAAAATGTTTATGTGTACAGGGAGTAAAGGACTCGTGGGAATGGCTTACTTAGTAGAACTCACTGAGTGATAGTAACCCAAAATCCTGTGCCTTTTGTAGCCTTATATGAGCTACTTTTCAATAAACGGTACTATGCAGCGTTACTTATTTGATTTTTATCCTAAATATTTATATTTTTGTGAAATTTAAAAAAAACAAATCTATTGTTGCACAAAACTCGTGAGTTAGTAAAGCCCCAACATTGTCCTGATTACTGACTGTTTTTGAAATGAGGCTTCAATTTAAACTCAGCAGTAAAGCAATGCAGTTTGGAGGAGTCATGTGTAGCGATAGGCAGACAGACAGAAAGAGAAGGGGCCCCTAAAGAGAAAGAAGTGCTAAGATGAATAGTTCAACAGCAGTGAAAGTGGGGGAAGGTGGTAAAAAAAATAATGAGCAGTGCAGCAACAAAGGAACTGTCAGGACAGACGTGTCAAAGTGCTGTAAAAACAAGGACTGGAAAAACAGATGGAGTGAAAAAAATGAGGATGAGGTGCAACAAACAGTATTTGATAACAGAGCGCTGGGAAGTAGATATCAGAGAAATGAAGATTGAGAACAGCAAAGTGAGAGGCGTGGTGGAAGAAACAGATCTCGGAGATGGAATACTGAGATAGGTTTAAATGAATAAAGGACAGCATCTTGATGCCGTGGGGAGTAAAGTTATAAAGGCCTTATGCTAAGGTAGGAGAGGAAAATGGTCTGAGCAAGTCTTGAACATGGATCTAAACAGTGGGGCAGGACAGAGGGGCTGAGTGGCCTTTGTTGCTCTTACTATCCTCTGTTCTTTTGCTAATATGGAGAGGCAGGCAGATGGATAGACACAAGATCCTGATTGGAGAAACATCATGAGAGGTTCAGCCAGCCAGGCAGGCATACAGTTGTTGCAGCTGCACCTCAACATTATCTATCATTTCAAGTGTCTGAACGGAACACCAGCAGCAAAACATTACACACAGCTTTTGAATAAGGAAATCATGCCCAAATCATACCTGGGATCTGGTTCATTGTGTGACTACGTTTAAAAGCAGAGTTAACGATCACCACCAGTAGAATTGCTGCAGAATAGATTTAACCATAGAAAGGGTTAATGCTTGCTTGCTTGCATCCACCCCAGCACAATTCTTAGGTGTTTTTCATGTTCTCAGCAGTTAACAGGATAAGTTTAGTAAAGCATTTCCATTTATCACCATATTTTTTAACTGCCTAACATACAAAGAGAAAGAGTAAGGTAATTGGCAAAAGAACCAGAGGCAAGATGAGGAGACTTTTTGTTACACAGTGAGTTGTAACGTTCTGGAATGCGCTGCCTGAAAGGGTAGTGGAGGCAGATTCAAAAGGGAATTGGATAAATACTCGAAGGGGAAAAATTTACAGGGCTACGGGGAAAGAGCAGGGGAATGGGACTAATTGGATTGCTTTTTCAAAGAGCCGGCACAGGCACGATGGGCCAAATGTCCTCCTTCTGTGATAAGTTCTACAACCAATTGTACTGAGTTAATGCTGTTCAGCAGGTCACCGTGCCCTGTCTGGCATAAATATTGAATAATAAATAGCTGGCAGTGAGAGGCATGGCTGTAATTGAAACAAACAGAATGAACGACATCATGATCACGAGAGCGAAACTGGAGCGATTTATAAGTATCAGCAAAACTCAGATCCAATTAGTGCCTTAAGCTCACTGCCACATGTTTGTCATTGTGTGCGATACAGATCTCACATTTGTTTTCTACTTTTCTTACTGTTATGCCGTAGGGGTAGCAGGCTAAAAGATGGTAAGACTGATTATGTAGGACCTAAAGACTCTCGGTATTATATCATTTAGGTTTCCAGTTTATGGTATTTATTTTTCTCTGTGCTTATTTTTTAAGCCACATTTTGTTTTCACTAAGTTTTGAAAACTGAGCTTTCTGTCACCTTTCAATTTTTTACAAAAAGTTAAAATCAAATTGAAATCAGGAAAACCTAAAAGAACTGAGGATGAATTGCTTGTTCACGAGTTTATTGGTGTGAGCGTGCAGACTAGAAATTCTTTTAAATGTGTGATCAAATTGCTGGACGAATGTTGAGCTTTTACTGTTCAAATATTATCATCTTTTCAACACTGTATTAGCAGTAACTGAAATATTCAGGACATATGAAGGGTAATTTTATGAACTTGTATATCTGACTCGGAGCTTCTCCTGGTAGGAGTACATGTCAGCAATCTGGGTATGCACCTTCCATGATATTCTATCAATTAAAAAACACCACAAATTCATCAAACTACCTCTATGGAGTAATGGGTCTATTCTGAAGGTAAAACGCAGTAATTTAATGTTAGGAGTCGCACAACACCAGGTTATAATCCAACAGCTTTATTTGAAATCACAAGCTTTCGGAGTTTTGCTCCTTCGTCAGGTGAAGTGAAGAGTTACATAAAGGCACAACATATATAGTCAGAGAACAATGCCTGGTGATTACAGATAATCTTTCTAACTGCCCTTTATCACACCTCGGCAGGGAGATGATCACAGCAATCAAGGGAGTGTTCAAACAGGTTAGTCAGGGAAACATTACATCCAAGAATACTGAGGTGGGGTCACCAGGGGTCAAATGTCGCAGATGCTGGGGTTTGTATTAAAAACAGATAACTTTTTTTGCTGGAAATCGCAGCATGTCCGGCCGCATCTGTGTATGGAGAACAAGCCAACTACGATTTGAGTCTGGATGACTCTACGTCAGGTGGGGTTACATGTAGCGTGACATGAACCCAAGATCCCGGTTGAGGCCGTCCTCATGGGTGCGGAACTTGGCTATCAATTTCTGCTCGACGATTTTGCATTGTCGTGTGTCTCGAAGGCCGCCTTGGAGAACGCTTACCTGAAGATCGGAGGCTGAATGTCCTTGACTGCTGAAGTGTTCCCCGACTGGGAGGGAACCCTCCTGTCTGGCAATTGTTGCGCGGTGTCCGTTCATCCGTTGTCGCAGTGTCTGCATGGTCTTGCCGATGTACCATACTCCGGGGCATCCTTTCCTGCAATGTATGAGGTAGACAACGTTGGCCGAGTCACAGGAGTATGAACCATGTACCTGGTGGGTGGTGTCCTCTCGTGTGATGGTGGTATCTGTGTCGATGATCTGGCATGTCTTGCAGAGGTTGCCGTGGCAGGGTTGTGTGGTGTCGTGGACGCTGTTCTCCTGAGAGCGAGACCATGCAGACACTGCGACAACGGATGAACGGACACCACACAACAATCGCCAGACAGGAGGGTTCCCTCCCAGTCGGGGAACACTTCAGCAGTCAAGGACACTCAGCCTCCGATCTTCGGGTAAGCATTCTCCAAGGCGGCCTTCGAGACACACGACAACGCAAAATCGTCGAGCAGAAATTGATAGCCAAGTTCCGCACCCATGAGGATGGCCTCAACCGGGATCTTGGGTTCATGTCACGCTACATGTAACCCCACCAGGGGGGGAAAAATAAGTTATCTGTTTTTAATACAACTGGCCATTCTTTGTCTCTCTCTCTCTGTCTTTGTAATCTGACCGCTTGCGTATTCAGTGGTCTTAGGCGTAATGTTCCCCTGTCTGAACACCATCCATGCAGAGGTGTGATAACAGGCAGTTGGAAAGATTATCTGTAATCACCAGGCATTGTTCTGTGACTATATATGCGATACTTTGATGGAAACCTTCACACACCTGACTAAGGACGAAAGCTCCGAAAGCTTGTGATTTTCAAATAAAATTGTTGGACTATAACCTGGTGTTGTGCGACTCCTTACATTTGTCCACCCCAGTCCATCACTGGCATCTCCACACTGCAGTAATTTAAACCCCAGAACCAAGGCAAGCCCACAGACGAATGAATGATACATCTCCCAAGATACTTCTATTGTTTGCTAATATATATTTTGTTACTTGCCTTCGAGCAAGGAGATTAGGTTCTATTCAGAGCGAGATGATGACAACAGAATGTGATAGTTTGGACTGAGGAATGGGTGGTGGTGTAGGTGCAAAAATAAAGGAAACTTGTTCTAACATCAAACCAAACAACATAACAGCTTTTTATTAATGGGAAGAGGTTTTGGAAACTTTGGGGAGTGTTTGTTTTAAACAAAATAATTTAGGAAGCTGTAGAAAATGAAGAGCATGACTAAACTAATAAAGCCTTAGATTGTAACACCTACAATAAGGGAGTATACCTGGAATCTACGACCTGCTTTGAGTTCAAAATAGGTCCCATGGGTAAGTTCATGTTAAGATTTCAAAAGTGACAAAGTCCATGGCAGCATTCATGAATTCTATCCGCATTCTCTTACAGACTGAAACAAGCATAGAAATTACCTTGTAGGTTATCTGCAGTTGTATTTTCATCTTTTCATATTTCCCAAATGTATGAAGACACGAGTGATGCAATGTTTCTGTGTGTGGTTTTACCAACAGCTGAATGTGAGGGTTTCTTTTTGTTTTCCCTGTAAGATTGCACGTTGTCAATGACCAATTAACAAAAATGTGCACGTTTTTTTTTCTGCAAGGAGAAGTACCTCTCTTTCTGATGTAAGGATACGGGATAACTCCATGACATTTTGATGCTTATTATTTCCTCACAGATACAGAAGCAGAAAGGAAGTCGCTGAAGGAGCATGTATACCCCAAGTTGCGGGAATTCTGCAGGGAAAACTATGGACTTGAATTCCAGGTAATGGCACCTCTCGGGCAGCGTCTTTGACCGCCAGCCGGCCCATCCGATACTACCAGTTTTCTGCATCCTCCTGGCCGAAGTTGAAAGTTACCCCCCCCCCCCCCCCCCCCCGCCTTGTTTCTGCATAAACAGGTTTTCTGCCGCACTTCTGGCCAAATTATGGTGGCGGAGGGGAGGAATTCCGAGGAAAATCTGGACCAGTATGTTAATGTGCTTGAATTCAGAGGTACCACTCTGTGGACACATAAACCCTTAAATTCTATGGTCGCACTGATCTGCACCTGATATTCTGATCTGCATTCCTATCAAGTGAGATTCTGCAATAGGACTGTAGTCTCACAATTTTAGTACTAGATTATTCCGTGGGAAATCAGTGTACGGTAGTAGGAAGCATTAATTTCAATAAGTGGCCTGACTTCCTAAGTTCTTTTTAAATAACTCCTACATTTTTAGTTATTTCTGCCCCCAATTAAGTTTATCCTCCCATCCCCCCCATTATATGAGATACATTGTGCTACTTCTGAAAGCAACTGCTAACAAATGCGCATGAGTAATGATTCACTCTTGCAGCTTCCCTTCCTGTTGAAACGTGGCATTCCTCCACTAGGTACTTCCGCTTGACACATTCCAACAAGGCAGGGATCTAACGGCAGGGATCTAACAGCTAGAATTCTTGCAGGGGTTCTCCTGATCCCCTGCCTTAGCTTTGTCAGAAGATTGGCAGAAACCCCAGAGAAACGCCGTAAACGGCAATCAGCAGAACCCCTGTGGAAGTTCTGTCCCCACATGAGGAGAATACAGGCCGCAAACCAATATGCTGCCATTCCACAGTGAAGTGCATTATTACACTAACATGTTCACAGCTGGCTAATGTTTCTCGAAATGAATCTCAGTGTAGTGCAAAAATACAAGACCCAATTTTTGGGCTTGTGATGGGGACAGGAGTTGGATCATTGAAACATACGGACTGCAGCGGTTCAAGAAGGCGGCTCATCACCACCTTCTCAAGGGATGGGCAATAAATGCCAGCCTTGCCAGCGATGCCCACATCTCATGAACAAATAAATAATGACATTTTAATTTAACTAAGCAAAACAAAAAAAAACCTTTGCACAAAGATGAAGCCTGGATAGAGGAAGCTTTTAATCTGTACTTTTTTTGAATCCATAAGAAACAGAAGAAAACATGCCAAACTGCAAACAGCGTAGGGATACCCTGACTAGAACTGGCATATTCCTTTGTATATCTCAGACACCGGCAACCTATAACTATTACTACTTTGAAAGCAAAAGTTTGAAAACATGTGTAAATTGTGTCTGTGTCATTTTCACCAAGTATCTCCTTCCTGCTGCAGTCAGTATTCATTGGGGTAAAACTCAGTCACTGATGGCTGCTCAGCACTGACAACTTTCAGTGTATTTTTATATTATTAAACACTGGAATCTTTAGAGAATTATCTAGGTAGAGATTCCCTAAATGACTACTCGTATCTTAAAAAACAACCTCCATTTTCTAGTTACTTAATGCTAATGAGATAAATTGGGATGGATTTTGAACTATTGACTGTATTTAAGCAGTGGAGATTGCTGGGAGTGTTTAGCCAGGGATTGAGACATCATATTCCAGAGCTTACAGTCTCTTGAGATCCTAGAAGCGATGGGTTAGATTTTAATTTGCTGCTTGAGCGTGGAATTATGTTGTGGAGATATTAATTATTGAGGGTGTAGTTTTCAATGATTTTTTTATCAACAGCAAATCAACCATTAGAATTCAAGCCATGATTAAACCCCCTGTCCAGTTTTGAATGTGGCTCAGAGCTGACTCTTGCCTCTGAGTCAGAAGGTTGTAGGTTTAAACCCTACTGCAGAGACTTGTACACATAATCTAGGCTGACACTTCAGTGCAATACTGTCAGAGGTGCTGACTTTTGGATGAGATGTTAAACCATGGTCCCGTTTGCCCTCTCAGGTGGATGTATAAAATCCCATAGCACTATTTAAAGACAAGCAGGGGAGTTCTTCTGGTTGTCCAGGCCAACATTTATCCCTCATCCAAGACCAAAGACAGATGATCTGGTCTTTATCTCGATGTTGCTGTGTGCAAATTGTCTGCTGCATTTCCCTACATTACAACAGTAACTACACTTCATTGGTTGTGGTTTGGGACGTCGTGAGGTCATGAAAGCCGCTATATCAATGCAAGTTCTTTTTTTTTCTTTGCGATTGCCTGCATACATGCATCTTGTAGGTGACAGCCATGTCCAATTTTTACACTAAAAGATGAAGGAACATTCATTCTCATTCAAAACTTGGGGGTTGTTTCATTGTATATGCATGAGTTCCATCATCGTCAGTTGGTGATATTCAGCATGTTTCAGAGGGCAGCTGTTGCACAGTTGTTTACTCACCTTGCCATCTGTTCTAAAGTGTTTGGGATTCTGCTGTGAAGTAATCCAGGGTGCAATGTCACACTTTCAGTCCATATTGTGCTGCAGTTCATTCTTTGTGGGATGACAGCAAAACCATATGATTTTTTTTCCACCAAGAAAATAATAGTGAGTAAATACATACAGGCCTCAAATGACAATGTGGGGTGTACATATGAATGCTTAAAATCTTCATCTGAAATTTTTCACTTTGCTATTTTAATGAAGGCATTTAGCTGTTTAAAATAAATGGTTAATGTCTCCACATTAGCATCTGATGGTGTAATTTCAGGGCCATAGGATAAGTTTACATCTACAGCGGCTGGGTGGTGATCTGGCAGAGTGGATCGTCTGCCTGTTTTAGAATCTGCCTAATTTTCATTCAATTGAAATCAGTGGATGAAAATTTACCCCATAATGTTTACGGTGAACATTAATTTTTTTTTGCTAGATTTTACCTTTTTTTGGGGGACATTATCTAATTGCTTCACTTTTCCTTCATAAATCACTTTTTGTATTTTCATTCTGTCTAATTGTAGTTTACTTTATGCCTTTTCCCAACATGAACATTGTAGTAAAATGAATGTCCTCTTACAGTATAAACATGGCTTTAGCGATGGGTTATGGGAACAAGTTAATCCAAGCTGAGAGTAACTAGTTCTCAGGCTCCTATTAGCTTCAAACATATCCTTTAGCCACCTGCAGCCAGTGGTTTCCCCTCAAGAAAGTTAGGAGCTGCTGCCTATATGGGGAGCCTGAACTAAACAGCTTCTTTTCATTTTATCTGTTGATGTGCATTGGTGTGGAAAAGCAAATTGGGCATCAGTGTGGAAAAACAATTTTCATCACAGTATGTTCACTTATTAAATCCATACTGTCATTAAATGTGTGCTTCCATAATGATGTGTGAAGTGGGGTTTGAATTTCACAGTATCTTGGGCACATTGAATTGGAGCACCATGTACTATGTTGCTATTCCATTCAGCTCACCAAACAATCCTGCTGCAGCCCTTCAATACTATTGACTCCAAGTATTGCATCCACTTCTCCTGCTGGTTTCAAGGTCTTTAACATGGCCTCTTGGAGGATCAAAGTTGGCACTAGAAGGGCAGAAGGATGGGTCTAAGGGAGTTTGTGAATTGTATAACAAGCAGTATGTAATCACACTTGCTATAGTCATCAACAGTTCTAGATCCTCTTTAATTAATCTTTACTATTTTCACAGCCTTTCTCGGTTCCTTGTCAGTTGGCAGCAACAGCAGATATTTAGGCCAAGTACCAGAATGTGAGATTTTAATATTTCTTCTTGTGTACCAAGCTCACCAGGTTCAGCTTTAACCCCACTGAGTATGAATTTTAGCACATAAATATCCGTGGCGATCTTGCAGTTCAGAACGTGATGTGGCCAACTGCTGGAGCATTATCTTAACACAGAGGTGTTATTCTCCTCTATTGGTAATTCTTGCATAGTAAAGATCACACACTCATTTAACTGTCTTGTCTGCTTGAAATAATGAGGTTGTGCTAACAGATTGTGAACACCAGCAACTAAAGTTCCTCTCCACCACCACAGCCCATCAGCTAACTTTCGACTGTATGTTTTTCCACCGAGTATGTATATGGTACCTAGCACTTTGAGCAGGTGTGGGGAGGCGATTTGCCAGTTTAACAGTGGGAAAAAACATGATGGAGGGGAAATTTATTGTCCATAGAGGAGAATGAAATAAAGTAAATTGTGTTTATATAACATCTTATCACATGAAATCATCTCAAAGGGATTCAGACAATGAATTATTTTTGGAGCGCAGTGATTATTATTAATGTACATAGGAAGGTTTTATGTAGTACAAAGCAATTTGAGGAAGGGAAGGTGGAAATTTTATTGTATGAATGTAACTCCACAGAAGAGTTCAGTTCTGAGATTTATTATAATTGGCCCATACTTCCCCCATTAGCCTAGTTCATCTCACCCCACAGTCTCTGAAACTCTTTCCCCGTGACTTTCCACGTTCCAATGCAAGTTTTTTTTGTGCAAATGTAATTAAAAGTTTAAATTATGTCACAGATCCAGTCAAACATAAAGATAATTAAGAATTATGTGCAACCCTAATGTACCACATCAATACCAAATATTTTGCCAGAAATTAACTGGTGAATTTTCACACACAGCCTCACCTGTTCTCTCTCAGTGTCGATATCTGGTACTTTGTCCTTTTTGAATTCAGAGGTTGAAATGATGGACGAGTCATTATCTGCAGAACCAGAATTGTTGAAGTACGCATTAGGCCAATGGAAGTCTTTGGGGTTGTTCGTTGATGCGGCAGTACAGATTCTCTTAGTCTTTCTGTGCATTTAAGAGTCACCAAGCTCCATTTTGCCAGATATCTTTCCTCTGCACTTGTTTTCTGCTGTACTCTATTGTACCACCACTTAATATATATTTTTTAAAGTCTAAAATAATTACTATTTGTACATTTAAATTACAGGTGATAGATGCTTACTGGGGACTGGATTCGGAAGAATGGGACAGCCCAGAGCTCCATAGGATTCGAATGAGGCTCTTAGAAGATTGCCTGAAAACGTCTGCTGGTCCATGTTTTGTTGTGGGTATATAACTATTTACCTATAGCCCTAGAAATTCTATGTATGTTTCATGGCTTAAAACATTTTCAGTGATTGTGTTTAATCTTCTATCTCCAGGCTATTATACAACGGCAGTGTCTCTGGGTTTGCATTATGAAGTTGTTCAGTTTAGAGAGGGCAGTTAAAACACTGGTGCAGCAGAATGAAAAAGAAAGAAAATATTTGAGATGAACTTCCAAAGCTCAGTGGGAGATTCAGGTGTAATTTCTATGATATGATCCACACTCTTTCTTTCCTCAGTTGAACTTGACCGATGAAGCTCAATTTTGACCACAAATTTGGGAGCTGAAGCTGAAACCAAGGTCCTAAAAGCTCAGAACAAGTCAGCTCCTTGGACACACCAGTAGGGCCTCACGTGCAGCAGGTGACTTATCTGATAATTGTGGGTGGATTGACAATGGATGGAAAATCATGGGCAGTACACCTGTGATTTTCCAATAAGCCACCCACTGCATGTAGGGTTGCCAACTCTGGTTGGATGTATTCCGCGAGGTGTGATGACGTGACACACGATTCCTGCAGTTTGCAAATATTATTGCACTTTCCCTATAAAGGTTGGGTCCCCTGTAGTCCAGTGGCTTTGCTCACGGTTTCTTGCTTCTTAAACCGATAGTTACATTGGTTACAAGGTGACCGGCCACGAGGAGATTCCAACGTGGAACGAACAGGCTGATTGGCTGAAACCAAAGATGGGAAACACCTCGAGCACCTGGGAGACGACCAGAATGATGAGGGGCAGGAATTGAGAGTCCGGGCCACGGAGGCTCACAGGAACGAACCGCGCAAACAAAACTATTGGGAGATTAATTGCCGATCCCAGGACACTCCCAGGAAATCCGGGATGGATGGCCACTCTAAATTACTACAACAACAAAGAAAGATAAACCCATTTAATATCCATTAATTTCTTTAACTCATGTTTAAAAAAAAATTGATATTCCTCCCAAGTTAAAGATAATCGGAATGAAATTGCAAAAGGCAGAGGATGGGTAGTTTCTTTCCCTCTGGACTGGCTACATGCAGTGCGCAGATGTTTTTCTCTACCTTCCAGGCACTCCTGGCTCAGGTCCTTGCAATCATCCCTTGATTCTCTCTTTCTTCAAAATTCCGATTCCTCTTACTCTCTGCAAGCAGCTCCTCCACCACCACTGTAATTTCACTGAAAGTTCAGCAGCATACATTGGACATCTGACATTTCGGAAGGCTAGGAAGAAAGGTAAAGGCGGTGGTGTAGTTTTGTTAATAAAGGATGAAATTAGTACAATAGTGAGAAATGATCTTGGCTCAGAAGATCAAGATGTAGAATCAATTTGGGTGGAGGTAAGAAATAGCAAGGGTAAGAAATCATTGGTGGGAGCACCCTATAGGCCCCCTAACAGTAGCTACACTGTAGGGCAAAATATAAATCAGGAAATAATGGAGGCTTGTAAAAAAGATAAGGCAATAATCATGGGCGATTTTAACTTTCATATAGATTGGACAAATCAAATTGGCAAAAGTAGCCGTGAGGATAAGTTCATAGATTGTATGCAGGACTGTTTCTTAGAACAATACATTGTGGTACTAACCAGGGAACAGACCATATTAGATCCAGTAATGGGTAATGAGACAGGATTAATTAATGACCTCAAAGTAAAGGATCCCTTAGGAAACAGTGATCATAATATGATGGAATTTCACATCCAGTTTGAGAGTGAGGATCTTGGATCTGAAACTACTGTATTAATCCTAAATAAGGGCAATTACAATGGCATGAGGACAGAGTTGGCTAAAGTGGACTGGGAAAACAGATTAGAGGGTGTGACAGTGCATAAGCAGTGGCAGACATTTAAAAAGATATTTTATGACTCTCAACAAAAATACATCCCAGTAAGGAGGAAAGACTCCATGAGAAGGGTGTACCAACCATGGCTTACTAAGGAAGTTAAGGATGGTATCAAGTTAAAAGAAAAGGCATACAACATGGTAAAGATTAGTGGTAAGCCTGAAGATTGGAAAAATGTAGAAACCAGTAAAGGAGGACTAAAAAAATAAAAGAGGGAGAAAATAGATTGATAGTCAGTTTTTATATTTCTTGCTAGTTTACTAAGAGCTTTTACAAATATATAAAAAGGAAGAGAGTAGCTAAAGTAAATACAGGTCCCTTAGAGGATGAGACTGGGGAAATAATAATGGAAAACAAGGAAACGGTAGAGGCATTGAACAGATATTTAATATCTGTCTTCACAGTAGAAGACACTAATAACATACCAATAATAGTAGATAATTAAGGAGCAAAGGGGAGGGAGGATCTAAAAACAATCACTATCACTAGAGAAAAAGTACTAGGCAAATTAATGGATCTGCAGGCTGACAAATCCCCTGGACCCGGTGACTTACATCTGAGGGTCTTAAAAGAAGTGGCTACAGAAATGGTGGATGCATTGGTTGTAATCTTCCAAAATTCACTAGATTCTGGAAAGGTCCCAGTGGATTGGAAAACCACAAATGTAACGCCCTTATTCAAGAAAGGAGGGAGACAGAAAGCAGGTAACTATTGGCCAATTAGCCTAACATCTGTCATTGGGAAAATGCTAGAATCCATTATTAAGGCAGTAGTAGCAGGACATTTAGAGACTCAATATAAAATCAAGGCGAGTCAACAGAGTTTTATGAAAGGGAAATTCGTGTTTGACAAATTTATTAGAGTTCTTTGAGGAAGTAATGAGCAGGGTGGAAAAAGGGGAACCAGTAGATGTAGTGTATTTGGATTTCTAAAAGGCATTCGATAAGGGCCACATAAAAGGTTAAGGCACAAGGTAAGAGCTCGTGGTGTTGGGGGTAATATATTAGCATGGATAGAGGATTGGCTAACTAACAGTAAAAAGAGAGTCGGGATAAAGGGGTCATTTTCAGAATGGCAATCTGTAACTAGTGGGGTGCCACAGGGATCAGTGCTGGGGCCTCAACTATTTACAATCTACTATCAATGACTTGATGAAGGAAACGAATGAACTGTGGCCAAATTTGCAGATGATACAAAGATAGGTGGAAAAGTAAGTTGTGAGGAGGACACAAAGTGTCTCCAAAGGGATATTGACAGGTTAAGCGAGTGAGCAAAAATTTGGCAGTTGGAGTATGATGTGGGAAAATGTGAAGTCATCCACTTTGTTAGGAAGAATAAAAAAGCAAAATATTATAGAAATGAAGAAAGACTACAGAATTCTGCGGTACAGAGGGATTTGGGTGTCCTCGTACACAAAACACAAAAAGTTAGATTACAGGTGTAGCAGGTAATTGGGAAGGCAAATGGAATATTGGCCTTTATTTCAAGGGGGATGGAGTATAAAAGCAGGGAAGTCATGCTACAACTGTACAGGGTGCTGGTGAGACCACACCTGGAGTACTGCGTACAGTTTTGATCCCCTTATTTAAGGAAGGATATACTTGCATTGGAGGCAGTTCAGAGAAGGTTCACTAGGTCGATTCCGGGTATGGAAGGATTTTCTTATGAGGAAAGATTGAGCAGGTTGGGCCTATACTCACTGGAGTTTAGAAGAATGAGAGGAAATCTTATTGAAACATAAAAGATTCTGAGGGGGCTTGACAGGGTAAATGTTTCCCCTCATAGGGGAATCTAGAACCAGGGGGCATAGTCTCAGAATAAGGGGTCACCCATTTAAGAGGGAGATGAGGAAAAATTTCTTCTCCCAGAGGGTTGTGAATCTTTGGAATTCTTTACCCCAAAGAGCATTGAAGGCTGAATCATTGAATATATTCAAGGCTGAGTTAGACAAATTTTTGATCAGCAAGGGAGTCAAAGGATATGGAGAAAGTGGAGTTGAGGTAAAAATCAGATCAGCCATGATCTTATTGAATGGCAGAGCAGTCTAGAAGGGCCAAATGGCCTACTCCTGCTCCTATCTCTTACGTTCTTATGTTCAGATGACCAGCAGGGGACAGGGAATGCATTGCTAATTGACTGGACAGTAAAGACAACCAGAATAGCGTGCAGGCACGAACCGTGCATACAAGGAACTTTTCTCCCGGGTCGCCAGTAGCGGCTTCCTGGGAGACTCTTGGGCTATGCGGGAGGGTTGGTAACTTTATGCAAGGTCCTGTTTGTGGGGGAGGGCCGTGGAAATTTCCTCCCATCAACTCTAGAGGTGACAAAAATGTGAATAGTGGTAATGGTGTGAGTCCGAGTGCAGACTTGGGCATTTCATATATATGTGTTAGATGTAGGCTTATGTAATGTGAAATAATGCAGTTTTAGATACTTCCTTTCTCATTTTAAATTCAGGAATTTTTATCTTCAAAATCCAGGAAAGAACACTGATATCATCTACCTAACAGAACAAAAGAATTGTCCCTTTAGGACCTTGTATTACAGTTCAGTGTCTGCTACAAATTAGCTAAGGACTCAGTTTTTTCAAGCTTAGAAACCAATTAAATTCAACCTTTGCAATACTGTACATGCTTTCCCTGATCATATAATAAACTTCAGCATCACCTTCAACAAACAGCTCCTCACTGTGCAGTAATTGCTCACTGTTCCTAGCAACACAAACAGTACTGATTAATGCTCACGCAGCATTTAATATTAACTCATTCAGAGGGCACTGTTGGGATTTCACATGCCTGAGTCCCTTCTACACAGCTCTGACATCTCTCCAGGAACTGCACCAGGAATGATACTAAATGGTGTATTTAGGAGTGATGGAGTTAATTGTCACTATCAATACAGTACAATAATCAAACACAAAAGCCCATTATAAAAGAAACAAACACGCTTGTCTGTGAAATTACCTTTTAAGAATAAATGCTACTGCATTTTACAATAATCGTTGAACACTATGATAGTTTAATGAACTGTATTCCCTAGTGTTCACCTGCCTTTGCTTATAAAAGGGAATTAAATATAATGCTAATAAAGTGCAGGATAGTGACAATTACACTTGGGCAGCTGAAGCCTTGAGTCCACTCATTCCATTGTAGTGCAGTTCAAAGCTGAATATTTAACTTTTGAAGCCTGACTCCAGCTCTATTGCTTTTCTTCCAGGCTTGATCATATATTCCATTCCTGACCCCCAGCCCTGGTTTCACTTGCTCTGATCCTGGTCTTAGCAGGCTGTAATCACTATTCCCTGATACTGATCTCACTTCTGCCCTGCTGATCTTGCTTTCCCTGTCCTTGATGTCACTTTACATTCCTGTTTTGTTGTTGCTGATCAGTTTCATTTCCCAACCCCCACACCCCCCCCCCCCATATCCTGATCTTGTTTCTCACCTTCTCCTGGTCCCAAACTTGTCTCACTCATCTTGTTTAACGTCTCCCGACCCTAAATTTAGCTCTGATCTAGGTTCCATGTACACTCCACAACACTTTCCCTGGTCCAGATTTCACTCCACCAGCTGTGAGGTAGTTTCTTTCAATAACTAACTCTCATTCCCCAGCTTCAGCAGTTTAATCCAAAATGGTAGCAGTTCTGTGCAGCTTTGAATAGAATAGTGTCTTAGAAATGAAAGCCCTGCAGAAGTTTATGTAGCAGTGTTTATCTGGAAGCTGACTGTCATTAACATATTTGACCTGTTAATCAAAACCAGTCCAGAGATCCATTAACTACAATGCAGCACTCATATTTCACTATCAACTGGGAGACCACAAGTTCAAATCTCAATTTTAACTGACATATGTACTCATCACTCATAGGTTTTGCCAATCTGTTTGAGAAGAAGGGGAAATAATCTGGGAGGTTCCCTTCACACATTACTGAAGCTCACCTCCTGACCTCAATTCCCTCAGCCCTGACTAAGTAGCAGCATTGCCATGAGCACTTCTTCAGTGTTAATTAAGCCTTGCACCAGTGGACTCAACTCCTCATCGCCTGGTCAGCTGAAATAGGTCATTAGCACTTAACAGGGATAAATTTCATCTTCAACGTTCCTGGAGCAGGAATCTCCGTACTGAAGAACAGGTTAAACAAAAATATTCTAAAAACAAAAGGGTAATTATAATTATCATTATTATTATATCTTTAATTTTGAATTTAGTGCTGGGATTGAGACTGTCCCTTCAAGCCAAATTTCAGCTTCTACACGAGATTTAATTTAATGCTTGACTAAAAGGATATGGTGTCACGGTCTGAATTTCTCCCTGTCCAAGATAACACTACAGTCACATGGCACAAAATGTTTAAATTTGGCTTGCTTGGTGTTTGTTAGGCATTTGAACAACTTTTATATTTTAAACTATTGGATCTTTTCTGGAATTTCATCAAACAGAATGCCCTGACAAAGGTCATAGATAATCATATTGGATTTTACCTGACAGAACAATCGACCTTCACTGATCCCTGCTGCCTGCATCTAGTTTGATGAATGATAGTCCCCAGCTCCTGGAGATTTTCATCACACTGTACGTTAATACATGCATTTCACCAGGCCTTTTACCATGCACTTCAATCTACATTTTCCTTGTTCGAGCAGGATTCAATGTACAATTAATGTCTGGTTAGACTGCCATCTAGTGGAATGTTTGTAGAGTGTCATTTTTTTATCACAGGAAAGGCCTTTGACCGATTTGTGGTTTTACATAAGCATTGATGGATTTGCAGAATATGATGTCAAAAACACTGGTTAAAAATCCCAGAATATCCCGTAATCCCTCATAGAATAGAAACAGACTTTGAATTATTCAGTCACCAAAACCACTGGGCCTAATTAAAAGAGCCTGAATCATGGAATGGGATCGCCAAAACATCAATAACTAATCCCATAATTCGACATATTAATAGTGGAACTTGAACTATTGAGTTACCATAAATCAGATGCTCTGCTGATAGAGTTTGAGTTGGGAAAACATTGTCCAATATATAGTAGGATGCCATATGCTTGAACAACTTGTGAAACATCTATAATTCAGATAACAGTTTACGAATTCTCATTGTCCTGTATTGAATTATATTAATTCAGCACGGAAAGCAATATATAGCACAATAAAATAATTCAACGTACGTGCAATGGACTAACTGGTCAGTTCAGACAGGTGGAATTTCGCTGGAAGCGCAGGGAATGTGACTTCTGGCGACTTGTTAGTTGCGCCTCAGGGTCAGAGTCATTAGCATAATGTGGGTAGGTGTGGGAGCCATTTGTGGTGCTTAGATGCCCATCTCAAGTGGGAGGGAAGGATGTTGTTGTGACTCCTTGCAGCAGCATAGTGTGGCCAGCAGACCCAACTGAAGAGTCAAACTTATTTTCAAAGTGTTATGGCTTTGAAATTCCCACTTTGAATAATTTAGCCATTCTCCCCCCCCCCGGCCCAACTGCCCATGACCATTAGTGATACCAGATACCGGAATCTTATCAGCGCTTCTTGCACACAGCGTTGTTAGACTGAAAATGATGTGAAATATGTTGCATGATGTTATCCTGTCATTTGCCTCCCATTATAATCAACTATATAATATAATATTTGGGCAAACATGTTATACACTCATCACTTATGCCAGCAGTGGCTGGAAGAACAACCTGATCTTCCTCCCCCACCCTCGAGGAAATTCAGGACCGTGGTGTTCAAGTGAATCCTTTCTGACGGTAGATTTAGACAGTGCTGATCTTTGACAGACGTACAGAGAGAACGCTATAAAGGATTTTTTTTATTAATAAGGGGGCCACCAGCTGAACACATTGAGGTAGATTTTTGTCCTCACCGCCTGGGCAGTAATCTGGGGGAGCGGATCAACTGCCCGTTACAGAGCCCACCCGATTTTCATCCCATTGACTCCATTGGAATGAAAATCAGACGGTTCTATAATGGCCGAGCGATCCATTCCCCCAGATTACTGCCAAGGCGGTGAGGACAAAAATCTACACCATTGTATCAGAACTTGAATATGGCAGAGTCTTACATTGGAGATTGTATTTAAATCTAGGCAGATGCATTTACATTTTTTTTGGGGTGGGAACTATTAAGATTCTGACTCACCCCTGTAAACCTACATCAATACATTATTTAATTCATAGCTCTATTTGATTTGCTAATTAAAATATCTTGCAATTCAGTATGACCAAGCTGTTCAGACCTTCCTTTCCTTTCACCAAAAAGATGCCATGCTCTCCTTTCCTCTCAGAAGCGATGCTATTTAATGGACATATCAGGTTGGATTCTTCTCCAGGATCCTGCCTGAAATGGGGCAGATTAGCAGTGGAGAATGAGGCAAAATTTTTTGGTGAGGCCCGCTGCTGCCTCACCACCCCAACCTGGATTCCCGTCCTCTACCCCCACAAAGACCATTGCTGGTATCTCTCTCTCTGCCTCTTTATGCAAATAGTGGTTTGGGGGGGGGGGGTAGCAGTCTGTTCCTCGACACATTTTCCTGGCAACCATCTGTGTAACCATCACTTCCGATATTGCTGATTCAAGCTCCCATTGGCCAATGGAGAATAACCATCAATTAGGCAGCTGAGCATCAGTTAAATAAGTTATTTAACCCCCTTTGCTGTAAAATGGAGGCATCTCAGGTGAGAACAGCTTGTTTTACTGATGCAGCGCTGGCGCTCCTAATCGAGGAAGTGCAGAGAAGGAGGACTGTCTCGGACGGACCCCTTCCTCAACAGCGCTGATACAGCAAACATGACGGCGGATTCAATGCTGTTTGCCTAAACAAGCGGACCTGCGTATACGTCAGGAAGAATTTGGCTGACCTTAAAAAAGCTCCATAGATAAGGTACTAAGTATAACTAGTATGACAAAATCCATGACTAGTTTTGTGCTGACTCATCCAAAGCATTCATAAGGGCATATCATGTGCAGTCGTTGAAAGAAAGAAACGACTCACTGAATGCTGATCATGAATAGAATCATTAGTTATTACAGCACTGAAACTGGGTATTTCATAGAATCATAGAAATTTATGGCACTGAAGGAGGCCATTCGGCCCATTGTGTCCGTGCCGACCGAAAAAGAGCCATCCAGCCTAATCCCACTTTCCAGCTCTTGGTCCGTAGCCTTGTAGGTTACGGAGCTTCAAGTGCACATCCAGGCAACTTTTAAATGCGTTGAGGGTTTCTGCCTCTACCACCCTTTCAGGCAGTGAGTTCCAGACCACCACCACCATCTGGGTGAAAATATTTTTCCTCAGCTCCCCTCTAATTCTTCTACCAATTACTTTAAATCTATGTGCTCTGGTTATTGACCTCCCTGCTAAGGGAAATAGGTCCTTCCTATCCACTCTATCTAGGCTCCTCATAATTTTATACACCTCAATTAAATCTCCCCTCAGTCTCCTGTGTTCCAAAGTAAACAACTCCAGCCTATCCAATCTTTCCTCATAGCTAAAATTCTCCAGCCCTGGCAACATCCTCATAAATCTCCTCTGTACCCCCTCTAGTGCAATTACATCTTTCCTGTAATGTGGTGACCAGAACTGTACGCAGTACTCAAGCTGTGGCCCAACTAGTGTTTTATTCAGTTCTAGCATAACCTCCCTGCTCTTATATTCTGTGCCTCGGCTAATAAAGGAACGTATTCCATATGCCTTCTTAACCACCTTATCTACCTGTCCTGCTACTTTCAGGGATCTGTGGACATGCACTCCAAGATCCCTTTGTTCCTCTCCACCTCTCAGTATCTTTCCATTTATTGTGTACTCCCTTGCTTTGTTTGCCCTCCCCAAATGCATTAGCACACACTTCTCCGGATTGAATTCCATTTGCCACTTTTCTGCCCACCTGACCAGTCCATCGATATCTTCTTGCAGTTTACAGCTTTCCTCCTCACTATCAACCACATGGCCAATTTTTGTATCATCTGCAAACTTCTTAATCATGCCCCCTACATTTAAGTCTAAATCATTGATATATACCACAAAAAGCAAGGGACCTAGTACTGAGATCTACAAAACCCCACTGGAAACAGCCTTCCAGTCACAAAAACACCCGTCGACCATTACCCTTTGCTTCCTGCCACTGAGCCAATTTTGGATCCAACTTGCCATTTACCCTTGGATCCCATGAGCTTTTACTTTCCTGACCAGTCTGCCATGTGGGACCTTGTCAAAAGCCTTGCTAAAATCCATGCAGACTACATCAAATGCGCTACCCTAATCGACCCTCCTTGTTACCTCCTCAAAAAATTCAATCAAGTTAGTCAGACACTACCTTCCCTTAACAAATCTATGCTGACTGTCCTTGATTAACCCTTGCCTTTCTAAATGACGATTAATACTGTCCCTCAAAATTGTTTCTAATAATTTGCCCACCACCGAGGTTAGATTAACTGGCCTGTAATTACTTGGTCTATCCCTTTTTCCCTTTTTAAACAATGGTACAATGTTAACATCTTCCGGCACCACGCCTGTAGCCAGAGAGGATTGGAAAATGATGGTCAGACACTCCGTTATTTCCTCCCTTGCTTCTCTTAACATCCTGGGATACATTTGAGGTGACTAAAGTAGTGGACAGGGGAATGTCAATGGATGTTATTTATATGGACTTCCAAAAGGCATTTGATAAAGTCCCACATAAGAGACTGTTAGCTAAGATAGAAGCCCATGAAATTGAGGGAGAAGTACAGGCTTGGTTAGGAAGTTGGCTGAGCGAAAGGCGACAGAGAGTAGGGATAATGGGTAGGTACTCATATTGGCAGGATGTGACTAGTGGAGTCCCACAGGGATCTGTCCTGGGGCCTCAATTATTCACAATATTTATTAACGACTTAGATGAAGGCATAGAAAGTCTCATATCTAAGTTTGCCGATGACACAAAGATTGGTGGCATTGTAAGCAGTGTAGATGGAAACATAAAATTACAAAGGGATATTGATAGATTAGGTGATTGGGCAAAACTGTGGCAAATGGAATTCAATGTAGGCAAATGTGAGGTCATCCACTTTGGATCAAAAAAGGATAGAACAGGGTACTTTCTAAATGGTAAAAAGTTAAAAACAGTGGATGTCCAAAGGGACCGAGGGGTTCAGGTACATAGATCATTGAAGTGTCATGAACAGGTGCAGAAAGTAATCAAGGCTAATGGAATGCTGGCCTTTGTATCTAGAGGACTAGGGTACAAGGGGGCAGAAGTTATGCTGCAGCTATACAAAACCCTGGTTAGACCGCACCTGGAGTACTGTGAGCAGTTCTGGGCACCGCACCTTCGGAAGGACATATTGGCCTTGGAGGGAGTGCAGCGTAGGTTTACTAGAATGATACCCGGACTTCAAGGGTTAAGTTACGAGGCGAGATTACACAAATTGGGGTTGTATTCTCTAGAGTTTCGAAGGTTAAGGGGTGATCTGATCGAAGTTTATAAGATATTAAGGGGAACGGATAGGGTGGATAGAGAGAAACTATTTCCGCTGGTTGGGGATTCTAGTTCTAGGGGGTACTGTCTAAAAATTAGAGCCAGACCTTTCAGGAGCGAGATTAGAAAACATTTCTACACACAAAGGGTAGTAGAAGTTGTGAACTCTCTTCTGCAAACGGCAATTGATGCTAGCTCAATTGCTAAATTTAAATCTGAGATAGATAGCTTTTTGGCAACCAAAGGTATTAAGGGATATGGCCAAAGGCACCTTTATGGACTTAGATCACAGATCAGCCATGATCTTAACAAGTGGCGGAGCGGGCTCGAGGGGCTGAATGGCCTACTCCTGTTCCTATGTTCCTATTTCATCTGGGCCTGGAAATTTATCTACTTTTAAAAATGCTAATTCCCTTAATATTTCTTCCCTCACTATGTTTATCCCATCCAATATTTCACACTCCTCCTCCTTAACTACAATGTCTGCATCGTCCCACTCTTTTGTGAAGACAGATGCAAAGTATTCATTAAGAACCATACCCACATCTTCCACCTCCACACATAGGTTACCTTTTCAGTCTCTAATAGGCCCTACTCTTTCCTTAGTTATCCTCTTGTTCTTTATGTCTTTATAAAATATCTTTGCGTTTTCCTGGATTTTACTTGCCAATATTCTTTCATGCCCTCTTTGCTTTCCTAATTTCCTTTTTAATTTCACCCTTGCACTTTCTATACTCCTCTAGACTTTCTGCAGCATTGAGCTCTTGGTATCTGACATAAACTTCCCTTTTTTGCCTCATCCAACACTGTACGCTCCTTGACATTCAGGGGGCTCTAGATTTGGGAGTCCCACCATTTTTCTTTGTGGGAACATATTTCCTCCTTGAATGTCTCCCACTGTTCAGTCACTGATTTACCTTCAAGTAGTTTTTTCCAATCCACTTTTGTTAAATCACATCTCAGCTTAGTAAAATTGGCCTTTCCCCAATTGAAAACTTTTACTCCTGTTCTATCTTTGTCCTTTTCCATAACCACTCTAATTCTAACTGAATTATGATTACTACCACCAAAATGCTCTCCTCTTCCACCTGCCTAGCTTCATTCTGCCCCCTCTCTTGTCGGGCTTGCTATTTGGCCCATCAACTGTAAAGAGGCAGGATGGCTCCCTTCAGAACAACTGCCTCCTTTCTCTTTGGCTCCGATGTGTTTTGGGGGAACCTCAGTTGGAGCAGCCATGACCAGCTCTTCCTTATAAGGATGGATTGGGGCAGGTACCACAGAAGTGATCTTGCAGTCCACTCCAACCATCCAAATGCCTCCATCCATCCATCCATTGTGGGACAAGGTCATTCTGCTTTGATGCATTTGTGGTGGCAGAGTGGCCCCAGTGGAATTTCAGGGCCCTTGTCTCTAGGTACAAGGCCAAAGATTATTATCATCTTAATTGCAGGGAAGTTCTCCCTGCCGCTTTTCCCTCAAAGGTACCCTCGAGTTGGCCCTCTTGCCAGCAGTTTGTATCTCCTGCAATTTCACTTGGACTTGCTCCTCCTCACTCATGCTCCCCCAAGCCATCCATCCTGCAATACACTAACTGGAGTGGATAATCTGTAATGGTGCTTGTCACTGTAGGGTGCTGTGAAGTGCTTGATTGAGGCTGGACATCAAGTCTGTCACCTCCTTCTCTTGGGCACCAAAGGAACAGAAAAAGAACATATTTTAGAATCCTGGCAGTAACACACTCCTTGAAATATAGCTTCACATGTGTTAGG